>NC_052635.1:37216603-37519633 GCF_016161935.1 Mauremys reevesii | reverse complement strand
AAATAGTGTAGGCTAACCTGTGCTGATGGACCTCTGACCTGTGCAAATCCCGACTGAAGTCAATGGAGCACCACAGTGAAACAGGAGCCTGTCTGCAGGGAACTTGTAGGTTTGGGGCCTAAATTGGCTCTTTTAAATTCCTATTTTTATACTTTTAGAAATACTTTTAGCTTAACTCACTAAAGATTAAGTCTTGTACTCCTTACACATACAAAGTTCCCATTAACTTGATTGAATGACTGCAGGATCAACCTTCCATATCACAGCATAATTACAGACCAGCCAGGGATTAAGTGCCATCTTCCTTCTGCATGATCATCTAACTTCTTAGTCAATTAGATTTTTTAAGATGTTTTCAGATTTAATAAGCTAAGGTGGTGCCATGTCTTGGTTAAGAAAGAATATTTTATACTAAACAAACATTTGATTTTTATCTTCATAGAGTCTCTTCAAGAAAACTACTATCGCATCAAAATAGTCCCTCCTAGCAAAAAAGATAATTATATAATCACCACCCAAGCCAAATAAAAATGAAATACTAGTCTGTGTTCATGTTTCTACCATGTTCTATTATCCAAAGTGAAGACTTTGGGCCAAATTCAGACCTGGTGTAAGTAGGTATAACTTCAATGATGTAGTTACAGACCAAAGACTCAGAGCTATAATCGGAAACACTAGCAAGAACCCTTCAACCCATGCAGATCCTCATTGACTTAGGTTCTAGTTTGATCATATAATTTAGTTTCCATGAAATCAGTTCATAAAATCAAGCATGTGCCTAAAACTGGACTTGGAAGCCTACGTTTATGCTCTAATTGTTTTAAATAGATGCATTTAACACTTTCTGGTTCTCATGCACAGTCATTAAGTAGCAATATTGGAGTTGCAAAGTGTGCCCAAAAAATGTTTCCATGTCAGCCTGTTCTCAATGAGAGTTACTAAGTGCGTTTGATAATCTGGCTCTTAAATACGTGCGTGCCTAAACGGGAGTTGAGTTCTTTTGAAAATGTAGCCCTTGATCAATAAAATCTATTAAGAATAGGTTTGGCAAAATATTTTCCTCACCAAAATGTAAGCATCAAGGCTAAGCATCCCAGCCATGTCCCTTGTAAAGAATGGGGCTTACGACAAAACTCAATACCATCAATATCTCAGGAAATAAAGTAGTGTCTGTAAACACTCTGTGGCTGACCTATCATACAATGATAAACCCAGAGCATGAACCCATAAATCCATACATTCAGTGCATATTTCATTCAATTATTTCCAACACCTACATGTTGCAAGTAGAGAAGAAATGGCGGTTACTGTGTTTTGGTGGGGTGAGATTTTACTCTGTAGGTATGTTCTACTGTATAAATTAAAGGAGGAATAAATAAAATTAACAGACACTGAGCAGAAGATATGCAGTTTGTTAATAATGCTAATCACCTATATGATGGTAGCATTCAAAAGCCCCAGTTGGGATGGAGGCCCCATAAAGTTATTTTTTTTAAAAGAATTGTTTACAGAAGATTTTTATTTAGTGTAATCATCTATCACAAAGCCATTATACCAATGGGTGATTCCCATTTCCTAACCCGCTTTTATGCCCATGTAATTCTCCAGAGGTACAGGGAGTTCTGTAGGTGTGAAACTGATGTCACACACTGGAGATTCTGCCCCTCAGTTTCCTAGGAAAAACAGTTTAAAAACTGATGTCCCAATATGTTGTTCAAGGGAAACTTAAAAAAAAAAACCACAAAAGAAAACAAGAGTTCTTTTTCTTTGCATTTACACCAATCCACTTCAGTTCACTTCAATGAAACTATTTCTGATTTATGCCAGGAAGATAGGAGAATAAGTGTACAACTCTGATATTAATTTGTACTCTAGGAGTCTGATACATTGACTTCAATGGAGCTACATTGATTTACACTAGCTCAGGATCTCGCTGATAAATCTATTGTCCAGATCATCATTACACTACTACCTGGCTAGAATTCCTGATGCTAAACAAATCCATTCCCTACTGAGACACTGTCGCTGAAATTAGATCCTATCATTAAGCAGAAAATTAATATCACCTGAGCTTTGGAAAATCCACCTAGCAGGCTTTTAAAAATATAAATACCAACCTCATGAGCCCAGTGAGAACTTAATTAACTTCAGGGCAGCAAGTCTATCACAGGGCAGCAACCTGAACCCTAGCTCTTTACCCCATTTCATGTTAATTATGCTATGGACATTCTGTCTACCGGATCTTGCAATTGGCACATGGTGTGTAGTGCAGAGGGATCAGCAGTGATACACGCACAGCTGTGCAGATATGGCTCACAGGTGTTTGAGAGAGATATATATGCTTTTGCAAAATTAGTCTGCTGGCAGTTTGATTTGTGAGCCGATCACACCCAGTTGCTAGCGACAACAAGAAAGTTGTCCAATGTCCCATATTAATTATCCCTCCTCCTCCACAACTGACTCAATGTTTGAGCCAGGAGAAGTAATCTCATTCTCCCTGCCTCTGAGTCACTGTCAGACAGCGCAGTATGTGAAAAAGCACATCTAGTCAGCAAAGGCGGCGTGCAGCATCGTGGCTGTATTTTTGGCAAAACCAGTTTAAAAAACAATCCCTTCCTCCCCTCCGCCTCCTGTACAGACAAATTATCATTGTGGCTTGTTGGTGTAGGTGTATCTTGGAAGGAAGCCTTTTACTGGGATGAGAAAGCAATTGCCCCCCTGAGAAAAAAAACTTTGTTAGCCAAGTCCCTAAGGGTCTGTCTACATGACAATTACACACCCACGGCTGGCCCGTGCCAGCTGACTCAGGCATGGGGCACTTGGGCTAAAGGGCTGTTTAATGGCAGTGTACAAGTTCCGATTCAGGCAGCAGGCCGAGCTCTGGGACCCACCCACCTTGCAGGGTCCTAGAGCCCGGGCTCTAGCCCAAGCCCGAAACATCTACACCACAATGAAACAGCTCCTTAGCCCAAGCCTATCAGCTGGCATGGGCCAGCTGCAAGTTTGTAATTGCAGTGTAGACAGACCCTAAGCAGGCTGATGAACTACGGCTGGTATCTTTTCAGAGAAGCATAAAAGGAGTCAGGCCAGGGGTGCTGGAAACGGGGGAGGTGGAAGTCAAGTCACTGTTCCCCCACTTTTGAGGTGTGGGCCCCCCAATGGGCTGGGGAGGGAGAACAGCAGAGCCCTTCTCTGCTGGTATAATAGAGAGGAGACACGGCCAAATCTGAGTGAGTGGCATGGTAACCTGATGCACACAGGTCTCACTGTCACTCAGGTTGGGGCCATTTTGGTTGCTCGCCCCCAACACATGCTTTTGCAGTCCTTCTGGCACCACCGAGTCAAGCATCCAAATCCCATTAAAATACAATGGGAGCTGAACACTGAACTCCTTTAGGCACCTTTGGAAATCACAGCCTAAGTCTATCACAGGATTAAAATGAGGCAATCCGGGGTCCTTTTGTGCAGCTGTGCTTCAGAAGCCTTCACTTCTTCATTGTTTCTTCACAGGAGAAAAGGAGCCCAAGGCCTATCACTGGAGAGCAGTGCGCTTACCTCTGGGCTGGGAAGAACTCATGGACTAAGGACAGAAGCAACCATTTCTTCTTACCTCCTGCACATTGAGGGCAACAGAATCCCACCCACTCACTCCTGCAATAGGCCCATAACCTCTGGCTGAGTTACCGAAGTCCTCAAATGTTAAAGACTTCAAGTTATAGAGAATTTACTATTCTAGTTCAAACCAGCAAGTGACCTGGGCCTCACACTGAAGAGAAAGGTTAAAAAAAAAAAAAAAAACAACCACCCAGGATCTGCCCATCTGACTTGAGCGAGGGGAATTCCCTCCCAACCCCAGATATGGTGATCAGTTAGATCCTGAGCATGTGGACCCAGATACCTGGGAACAAATTCTCTGTAATAACTCAGATCCCTCCCCATATAGTGTCTTATATATTTCTGACTGCTGGAGATAATTGCCAATTGTCTACAATGGCAGATGGCCTATCTCATCATATCATCCCCTCCATAAACTTATCAAGATCAGTCTTGAAACAAGGTAGGTTTTTTGTCCCCACTACTCCGCTTAAAAGGCTGTCCCAGAACTTCGTCCCTCTGATGGTTAGAAACCTTTGTCTCATTTCAAGACTAAACTTGTTTATATCCATTTCATATCCATTTGGTCTTGTGCCAACATTGGCCCTTAACTTAAATAACTCCTCTCTCTCCCTGGTGTTTATCCCTCTGATGTATTTATAGTGAGCAATCATATCTCCCCTCAGCTTTTGTTGCGTTAGGCTAAACAAGCCAAGCTCCTTAAGTTTCCTCTCCTAAGGCAGGTTTTCCATTCCTCTGATCATCCTCGCAGCCCTTCTCTGCACCTGCTCCAGTTTGAATTCATCCTTCTTAAACATGGGAGACTAGAATGCCAAATCTCATTAGGTCACCACACCAATTAACCTTTTTTCATCCCCTGGTTCAAAAGGTGAGAATTTCCCATTTGCCACATTCGTTGCAGCAATTACAATGGGACGGGGTGGGCAGTAGAAGTTGCTTCCTTCCTCTGGGCAGACTTAAGGATATGTTTCTTCTGAGTGCTTTCTCTCTCGGTACCTCAGACTTTGGTTTATGGTCTGGTCTTCACAGTGAGGAGAATTATTCATAACAAATAATTTCTTTGGCCTAGTTTGCTTCTGTCTTTGTTTGCAAACTGCTGGTAAAGTAAGTGACAACTTTGTCATTTGAAATTATTTGCCAAATAATTCACAGTCTGTGGTCAGGTTTTGAAGAGTTTGTGTTTTATATCTGTAGTTCAAGCTGTTTTGATTGGGCACCGCATGTTGGATGGTTTGTTTCTCTTTCTTGACTGGATGAGTGAAACTCTTTGCATCAGCTTTCCAATGAGAATAGTTGTGTTTCGTTATTCAAAATTCACCCTCTACAAATATTTCCCAAAGCTTGCTTATAAATGACAGTTTTGATGAGTGTAACAGTCAGTAAGCTCAGTTGTAGAGCTGGTGAAGAGCTTTTGGACAACAAGCTTTCATTGAAAAATGGTGTTTTGATAACAGGGATTTTTTGGGTGCATGATAAGGAGAATTTAATTTTGTAAAAAAATTGATTTTGTTTTGCCTTCCACACTCCACTTTATCTCACTTTACTACCTCTCTCTCCTCTTTTTTTCAGGGGAAAAACAAAAAAATATTTTTAAAAATAAAAAAAGCTAAATGAAAAATTTTTAAACCAAATTTTTCAAAACAAAAATGTTTTTTTCTTTTGACAAAAAAAATTACATTGTGAACAAAATAAAAAAATCTTTAGAAGAAATCCATGAAACACACATACCTTTTTTCAACCAGCTATACCCATTTGGAAGAATATTCATGTTAACACACTCAATTACTTCAGTAACACTTCAAACAGTTCGCTGAAACATTTTTATATTATTTGCCCAGCTCTACTTGCCTGGGCTAGAGTCTGAAAACTTATTCTGTTACTATAGGAGACACAATAACAGTTTCACTGACATGTTATACCCTAGTACCATTTCATCCCATTGATCAAAATGGATTTATTGCAAGATTCCATGGCAAATATGAGATTCTATGACCAGCCAAACGGTCACTACATCTAACAGCACCTCCAGTACCATATATAGCTCCTGTCTTTCAAGTTGCAAGCTCTTTGGGGAAGGAACCAGGTCCCTCCCTATGCATCCAGAGCACCCAGAACATTTTGACTGGTACTACAATATGAATAATAAATAATAATCTCCTGACAGCTCTCCTTGGTTTTAAGAGTCCACCCCAAAGAGGTAGGGGATAAGCTGGCAAGTCATTCCCTTTGGATTGTGTTACAGCATCACTGGAATTGGATCTTGCATGCGGGATGCCCCGCTTCAAGATGGTGCAGCACGGATGAGGATAATTGGTCATTGCAGTTCATCTTTTCATTGCAAATGCAAGGGTTTCAGGTATTTGCCAAGAAGAGATTAAATCTAGTAATGGTCTCAATGCTCAGCTCCACTGAATTTATGCATATTGAAGTTAAAAATGGCTGGGAAAGGAGGCTCTGATCCACTTTCCTTGGCATAACTTGGAACAGCTGGCCAAGGATCATGTAGAGCTTTTCCCATTTGTGCCCTATTTTGAGACCATTCCCATAAACATTCGGATGGTACTGGTGCCACGTTCAAGCCACAATGTAACGTTGTTGTTTACAAGTGAGGATTCACCATGACTGACCAACAGGCTGAGGTGTGGTGGGGGTACAGAGTGCACAGACACTTCCCCCACAAGAATAAGGGCCAAACATAACAGCATTCCTGCAGGAAATCCTTCCTCTCTGCAATCTATGGAGTGCAAGACATCCAAAGGGAGAAAGCATTGTCCAGCAGCTAGATTGGTAAGTGAAAACCCGGATTCAATTCCCTGCTCCACCATAGACTTCCTGTGTGACCTTGGGCAGGACACTTAGTATCTCTGTGCCTTAGTTTCTCATCCATAAAATGGGGATAACCGCACTTCCCTGCCTCATGAGGATTTTGAGAGAATAAATACATTAACGATTCTCAGGTGCTCAGATATTACAGGACTGGGGGCCATATAAGTACTTAAGGTAAATAGAAAGGAGAGGCTATACAGGATTTGGGACCATGGGTCCGCGCCCCTGTCTACACCAACTCACAGAGTGGGTTGCAGGTTTCAGAGTGGTAGCCATGTTAGTCTGTATCAGCAAAAACAACGAGGAGTACTTGTGGCACCTTAGAGACTAACAAATTTATTTGGGCTTTCGTGGGCTAAAACCCACTTCATCAGTGGGTTGCATCATTCTAGCAGGTGTTGTAACTTTGCAGCCCCATGTAGTCTACTTGCACAGGGAATTCAAACAGATTATTAACATAGACATTTTTTATTATTACTTTCTTCAAACAAAACTAATAAATCAAAGTCATCCAAGATGCATGTTATGCAAAGCTTAATTGGATTTGGCACACATCTTGCTAGGAGTAGCACTCACCTGACTGTAGATCAGAGGATTCAGTTTTAATGGGTGGATCCACATCGCCCACTTTGGAGTTGCTAAATCTACTCTTAAATGCATTGTGTGCATGTCTTCACTCTGGGAAGTGGAGGAGGTTAGCTTCGTTTGGCTTTTGTGCCATGTGAGCAGGAGAGATTCCAAGAATGGAAAAATATGCATTTATGAAAAACACAGATCTCTATTCTGTGGGGACAAGGGAATCACGTAGTCTAATGCAGATTATTTTGTGGGTCTGCAGGATTCATAGAGATACTTGTGAAACTTTCTTCCTGATTATTAAACTCATTTTTCTTTTCAAGAAGCTTGGGATTTTTTAGTTTATGTGTATCATACTCCATACAAAAATATAGAATGTTAACAGAACTTTATTTAAGTTGTAACATCAAGCACTCAACAGGTAGGAAGTGCCAGATTTACGGTTACCTATGCAACGTTCAATGGCAATATGGCCAGCTCTCGTGGTTTTATTGTGACTCAAGATATTTGGTATTTTTCTTAAACCAGGAGCTCCTCCTCAAGACATGAGATTAGGTGAAAATCTCACCTACGATGCTACAAAGAGTAAACCGATAACAATAATTTTCTGAATCCTGCTGTCAAGATTCAAATAGCTTTAAATTGAAGCAAAAATGGGCTTTTCCAGCCCCCGATAATTTGTTTGGCAAGTAAATATGGAACTTAGATTGCAAAACGTATTTTAATCTTAAATGATTTAAAGCCTACTTAAAAATTACTTAGATTATAAACTCTTTGGGCATCAGCTTTTTGTTCTTTGGACAGTGCTATCACAGGGGGATTTAAATACGTAACTGGAGTGCCCACGTTCTACTACAGTACAAATAACAACAAAGTTTGATTGGTGAGTTTCATTTTTATCTATTTTCACAGACTGAATCAAGATGATCATTTTGTAGGAAAGATTTCCTGCGTGACACCGTAAGGGCATCATACTTCTCACAGACAGGAAATCTCGGAACGGAGATGGCAGAGATAGCTTCACGAAAATATAGGACATGCAAAGGAGCCAGTACATCTTTTCCAGTTTATATTTTTGGACTTAAGTTAAATTTTGGCTTCCACCATTGTAAATACAACACAGATTCCGTGCTCTCGAAAATAGAGAGTATTTTTTAAAAAAACCCCACAGAAATAAAATAGCACTTTTGCCCAACTCAGTTCAACTTACCAGGCCAATACCATAAAAACCAAATCATGGCTGCCATGCTCCTCCCCCAGTTCCTCACTCAGAGAGGAGCCTGAGCCTGTGGGTCTGGCCTTGAAGTAGTGTGCCCTCTCCACAGGGAGTTCTCTCAACCCTCTGAGAGCTCTCCCCTTCCACAATTTCACTTCCATAGAGTTGAAGGTGGCAGAGAGAGAGAGGGCAGCCCAGTGTCTGATGATTCTCTCCAGCTTGAGGTCTTCAAACCACAATTTGAGGACTACAATAACTCAGACATAGGTTAGGGGTTTGTTATAGAAGTGGATGGGTGAGATTGTATGGCCTGCACAATGCAGGCGGTCAGACTAGATGATCATAATGGTCCCTTCTGACCTTAAAGTCTATGAGACTTCATCACCCCTGCATATGCATGTCAGTGTGCACATGCACACAGACCACAGCAGATTGCATTACTGCCAGAGACATGCTATCCAGGAATTGCAGCGAGCGGTGGTCTGGGCAGTAAAGCAGAGACAGCAGATTCTCTTTGCCTCCTGCAGATCCCTGGACCCCTGATGATAGAATTCCAGCCCTCTTCTTTATGTGACTTATTCTCATCTAGGTAAGAACTTTTTGTAGCAGCATCACATGGAGGAAGCTGGCATTAACTACCTCAATAACTTAGTTGTACAAGTTTTTTCTAGTAGATCATCTCAGTTCTGCTGACCAGATAGGCATCAGTTGCTCCCTGAGTCATTAGCTGAGAATCAGGAGATGAAAGTTTAACCCTTCTTTTGAAAAACAGAGATCAATATTATGATGAAAAAGCTCTCTTACACTCATGTTCTGACAACGCTGACACGTGGTTAACTTTGTAGACATGAGACATTCTTTTCAGTGCCTAGCATAGTGGGGCCCCAGTACACGACTGCAGCTCCTAGGTAGAGCTGTGCAAATAACTGATTTTTCAGTTCAAGTGGAATGACACATTTCATTCCACCCAAAGCAAAATGTTTTGCCTCATGTTTAAGCATTATTAAATCATTTTTTCCTAAAATAAAATGGAGGAAAATTCTACAACAAAAGGTCTTTCCAAAAGAAAAAAAGTCAAACTGTTTCAACATTTCCAAATAAAGTTTTTCCAACTGAAACAATTAACAGAAATGGACCTGAATTCATGAATTATTTTAGTCAACCTGAATCTGCATTTTTCAGCGAAAAAGGTTTCGCACAAAATATTTCACCCATCCCTACTCTATGGCACTTTGGTAATACAATAAATAAATAACAACTTCAATGGGCAAAGACAAGCACATGCACAAGACTGCGTCCTCAGTTTATGACGAGACTGGCAGAAGTGAGCTGGTGTACCAGGTCATCTCTAATTATTTTTTCAAACCACAAGTTCATAATCTATTTGTGCCACAAAAGTGACTATTCTTGTAACTTACTCCCAAACCTTCAACTATTTTAATATTTAGGCAAGATTCTAGTGCGTTGACTCATATTTGCCTAGCAAAAAGAGGCTCGCTGATAGCCAGGAGAAGTGATGGACCTACAATGCAGGTGACAATGCCATACCAGGCTTCCATATTGTCAGCCTACAAAAGAAGGGAAGACAATGGGGTAGATGAGCTCTTGAGGTTCCTTCCAACATTTCTATGATTCTACAAGTGTGACTCATGCTACACTTTTAAAGCACTTTAGATCCTGGATCACATCTTCAGATCACATATGTGAAATTACTAGAATTTTAGTAGCAAATTGGCTCACAACCTTTGCATACTAGTGACATGTCAGTTCTTTTTTGACTATCAGATTGATTTAGAAAGAGCCCTCGGTGGCTGTCTTACTGTAACTATATATTGCTAATTGTAATAATGATTATTTATAGAGCAATGGAAATTTACACAGCACTTTATAAGCAGCATAAGATGGGTTCTCTGCCTTCAAGGGCTAGTATGCTTGGTCTGAGTCGCAGCTGTCCACAACCAGTTCCTACTCCCTATAAAGAGTGACAACACAGATATAGCTCTGTTAGTGCATTAGCACCCTATGAAGAACAGCAACTCCTCCACCACCGTTTTCTGAAGTAACATGTTTATTTAAACAGGCTGTATTTTCAAACATGTAGGTGTGCATCACTTAAAAAGGGGTGAGGGGGAAAACCCCCAATGTGGAAATCCTCTGGCCCCTGTGTTTATATCCTGAAGCAGTAACCCAAACAAACTGGACTTTTAAACGGACCTGGGTGGCTCTGAACCATTTGCCATGCATATTCATTTCAGTTGAAAAGGAAGTTTGTTTAGATAGCATTTGTGTAAGCTACAACATTGGGCCTTTGTCCCTTTCTAGTGGCTGCTTCGCTTAAGAGGACAAACGCATACTACAGAGAACATTAATGGAATTTTTCCTTTAGCTCAAATGAGAAAATCGTATATTTCCAGTTTAGAAATTGCCAGGTTTCAGCCTTGCTGTTGACACAAGCAACAGATTGTTATATTTGTAACCCACATACCCCTTCTTGGGTGTGGTGTTCTGTCCCATCTAGTGATACTGAGACCACTTAGAAATTAATGAGTCTGCTCCACAGCTTTTGCTAAGAGTCACATGGCTTTTAGCACATGCAGTAGAGGCTCATGCATTTGGCTCCAGAGGTCCCAGGTCCAATTCCGCCTGCTGACAACTGGGATCTGTCAGTGTTACATATTCATGCCCCTTTGCAACTGCTTTCTCTGAAGCCTCTAGCAAATTGAATTACTGGTGGGAAGCTCCTTGAAACAGCAGTCTTAAAGGGAGATATGAGAGACCATTCCATAGGGAAAAAATGGAAAGAAAAGTATTCATGCCAAAGACCTGAATTTAAGAGTTACCCTTATTCCATGAAAAAACAAAAACGAACAACAAAACTAACCAACACTGGTGAAATTTTGAATAGCAAATACCTGCAATAAATTGCTCACATACAGTCTACCAACCAGGATTTATTTGTGGAGCTGGGTGACAAATAGTTTTCTATTCCCATTAGATTTTCAATATTCCAAAAGTGTTCAGGCACCAATTGGAACGAAAAGTCAAAATCTCAAAAATCTGTGCAAACAAATAATTAGATTGGGTCAATTGAAACATTTTGTTTTGAAAATTTTGAAATCTTTTGTTTAGATTTTGACCTTTTAAAAAAAAAAGGAATTTTTAACTATAAATTTAATTTTTAAAACAAAAAGGTAAAACAAAAATTTGATCCCCAAAATGGATTTTTTTTTCATTTGACATAGTAATGGGACATTTTGAAAATTTCACAGCTTTTCAAAATTTTTCTTTGAAACAGGAATTTCATCAACACTGCAAATTTGAGCCTTTTCCTCCAAGAGTTTTGGTTTTGATGAATCTGCATTTTTATGATGAAAAAATATTTTGTTGGAAGATTCCCGACCAGCTCTACTGATTTGCAAAAGACACTATTCAGATGTATTTGCTATGAACATTCACACAGCTTTACCTTTAAAAATGATGCCAGTGTCCATTGCTGAAACCTGGGTGTTGAAATATAAGCCACCTGAAGTTTTTAGCTCTGTTAGATCAGATCATATTTTCCTTATTCGCAAATACAGGACTGAATATGGACTGAAATAAATAAATAAAGACAGCCAGGTTCACGCTAGACTGCACTATGTATGGAAACTTGCTGCTGACAATGACATTGAAAACCAGTTGTCAGTCTAATGTAATCAAAGAGACAATTGGCTCTACTGGCAAGAACTGAATTAGTGTTTTCTGTCTGAATCAGTGTCATCTGATAGGGAGCAGTGAAGCTTATGCAATGATAACAAAACTCCCCAGAAGCTGTATTTGTTACTGAAATATGGTGGTGCTTTGGTGCTATGTAACCTCATTCTGTAATACAATATGCCTCATGGCCATGCTACTGTTCTCATGTTTCTTACAATGATACAATTCAGTGACCTAATACTTGATCAAATTAGACAACCATAATATCAAAACTTAAAAAGTCCCTTCTTGCAAGAACTAATGTAGCTGCACGTGAAAGATCAGCTTCCCTCTCATATACTGTACATGCACACATAGGATGGAACCAGGTCAAAAAGTCTCATTCTGGATCCAGTTTAGGAAAGGCAGGGAGGAGGAAGGTAGACATGGGGTTTTGTTCCAGCTTTACCAGGCCTGTATATGAAATTTGGACCCAAGGATCAGATGTGTGGATCCATAATTTTAGATTGTACCCATCTCTAATACACACATATGCTTTCCAAAAGGACAAAAACATTCAAGTTACCTTATTTATTATGGGTATTGCAATCACGCCTAAAGGACCATCCCCATTTTGCTTGGCACTGTGCAAACAGCAGGGAGACCATCCCTACCCCCAAAGAGTTTATAATCCAAGTTAATCAGGATGAAGTTTCTGCCCAAAAGCCTGACCATATGGAAGCTTGGTATGGCACTGTCACCTTCATTGTAGGCCCACCACTTCCACTGGCTATCAGTGAGCCTCTTTTGGCTAGGCAGCCTCTGGGCAGAAGGAAGGTGATATTAGTCTTTCTCAATAGGTCAGCCTCTACCCAGTGGTTTTAAATACACCTTCTTCACCCCTTTGCAACCTATCTTGGGCCTCCATCTTGAAAACCCTTAACTTTAAGCATGTGCTTAAATGTTTCCAAGTCAGCGCCTTACTGATGTACCCATTCCCTTCCAGGTTCCAGGCTATGGCTTGAAAGCAGGAGTGTCTCCTGTTCGTAGCGCGCTGAGCTGTTGAGGCACAAAATCTGCTGACCCACAGTATTTTTCAGTCACACACTCCACGTTACAAGCTGTGAGACAGGTGGAGCCTATTTATCTCAATGGCAATCCCACTGGCCTGTTAATGGGAGACATGGATGACCCCAGTGGGAATCCTGTCCAGTCCTGCTCAGTCATAAAGATGGCAGCCACAACAAGATACCATGAGAATGAAGCACTTAAAGCATGCAGGGATGAGTAAGACTCTTCAAAAAAAAAGAAACTTGTCCCTTTAGAAAAAGTAATTCACCTCATGAAATGTTTAAGACAGTGGTTCTCAACCAGGGGCCCGGGGCTCCCAGGGGAGCTGCGAGCAGGTTTCAGGGGGTCCACCAAGCATGGCCGGCATTAGACTCACCAGGGCCCAGGGAAGAAACCTGAAGCCCCACTGTGCAGGACTGCAGCCTGGGGCCCCGAGCCCCAACACCTGGGGCAGAAGCCGAAGCCTGACCAACTTAGCCTCAAGGTTCCCCCTGTGAGATGGAGCACCAGGCAATTGCCTGGCTTCCTACCCCTTAATGCCTGTCCTGGCTTTTATATGGAGAAAAACAGTTGTTGTGGCACAGGTGGGCCAGGGAGTTTTTATAGCATGTTGGGGGAGGAGGGGGCTCAGAAACAAAAAGGGTTGAGAAACCCCAGTTTAAGAAATATATATATAATAAAACACACACACACAAATCCTACACCTAAACATTTCTGTGCTAATGTAGCTCTTATAGTAAGACAGTTGACAAGTTAAGGTAAAATAACTTCTGCTCTTGAATATATATTCTTGATAACTGTGACTTTCTGTGATCTCCTGTGTTCAGCAACATTGGTCATTGGAAATTCAAGTATTAACTGAGGAAATAAAAGATGATCCATTTATCACTGAAGTTTTTGTGAACTTCAGAAGATAGGGGAACTTCCTATCACTTACAATACATGTTTCTTTAAATATGTACTGGTAGAGAATGAAGAGATACTTGGCACTGAAATTGTTCAAGAATATGCTTCCCTCATCATTGCCCTGGTAATTCCATCTATAGCAATGAGATCATGGGCTATCTGCCATAAGCTCATTAAAAGCCACTAGTTCACTCTAAATGACCATGAAAACTCTTCAGAAATTAGCATTATTTCCTCGCTCAGGGTCATTTTTTTTTTCCGTTCTTTGCTCTGAAGAAACTCCCACTGAACCCATAGGGAGTTTGGCCAGGTAAAGGCGGCTGAATTTGGCCATCACTTATTCTCTGTGATCTTCTGGTCTTGCTGCGCCCTCTTATCTTGTTCCTTACAAACTCTGGACCAACTACTAGAGCTTCAGTCAGTCAAAAAATCCACTGAACATGGGAATGTTGACTGTGTAAGAACAGCAGAATCTGACCCTCTGGAGTTGCGGGTATTAGCGTACAATGCTTTCCAAACTGATTTTGCAGGGGAGTCAAAGTGTGGAGTTTCCCATATAAATTTACAGAAAGAGGGCGAGATTGAGATGGAGAGAGAAAGGAAATGCTTTATGCTTCCCATATAAACCTTTTCAGAGCAGAGCCCAAATTAAAGACAAGCGCACTAGTAGTGTTATTAACAAGGCTGTTCTAATAATATGTTCCATGGCTAATTTTCTAAGTCACTTGGACTACTTCTTCAATTATTTTGAAGCAAAAACTAAAACGAGAGGTCAAGAGTCACAAAAGTTCATCTCAATGCACACCTTCGGTCCAACTCTGCCCTCTGAAGGCATGTATGGTTTCCAGTAGTGCTTATTTACATGTCACATTGGAGTGATGAATGGTACTGTGTTGCTCACAAAAACATATGCTGAGCAGTTTATTATGGCACTAAATATGGGCTGGGTAAGAATCTGGATTATTTAAGTGTCAAACAGTGACAACATGTGTACAATACAACACAGACATCAAGGGAGAACTCGTTCAACTAATATGTGGCATTCAAATAAGCCTGCAAGAACAAAGACCACCCATAAAGCAAAACCGAAGCTTCCACAAGATGGTAGGTGGTAGTGTTCCTGTCACTTTCCACTGTCCCGATAGGTCTCCTATATTATTTGCAAGATGAAGACAATATAAAATGACAATATGGATCCATAATAACTTTTCATATGAGCACCATTGTTGTAAAGTTGGTAGAACAGAGGTTTGGGGGTGGTAGGTATCCATCAGCATAGGTTTGGTTATATCTTATGCTCTACAGCAGGATTGCTATTTACTTTATGAGTTGTAGATTTCAGCTTTGATTTACCATAAGTTGATACCATGTATAGAGGATGTTCCTGTAGCTTTTGAACTCTATTTGCTCTGGGCAAAACATTCCCAACATCTTCCTTCAAATAATCTTTCCTTTATTTTTCCTCCCATATCTGACTTTTTTTTTTGAGAGTGATACTAAATTGACTAGTGTAGAAAATACCTATTAAAAAAGTAAAATTAAAAGCTGAAGGAAAACCGTCAAATGCGTCTCCTTGACAATCTGAATCAAAAGCACCAACATTCATATGTCCGTGAACAGATGGGGTTGAAAAGTAACAATAAAATAATAATAATAATTCCTAGCTCTTCTGTAGTGCTTGTCATCAGTATATATATCAAAGCACTTTACAAAGTAAATGGTTTCACCATAAGGCTACACCTATACTACAACAGCAGTTCCAGTTACAACACAATTGTGCCAATGACAAAAGTATGCCAATTGGTAGCATAGACAGGATCAGGCTTCACAATCAAGCTAAGAGTTTGGATTCCTGACTTGATTGCATTTGTAGAGGGTTCCACTACAGGTATCAATTAATATTAAGATGGCCTCTTGGTCCAACAAAGCCTAACTCTACAGGCTTGCAGGGCATGCTGTAAAATCTCCCCTCCCCCCCTCCCCTTGCTTTTTATTGAGGAGCTGGGTTGAGTCAGGCATAGGTGCTTAAAAAGAAAGATTCTGGTCCAAACCAAAAAAATATTTTTGCATAAACAAGTGAGGATTTGCATACTGGATCTTTGGAAACTCTGGGGTTTAGTATTGAAATTTGACAGGAGTGGAGCATTTTACGTCACAAGCTTGTGTCAACTTCTATATATCGAAAATATTATTGAACTGATGGTGAACTTATGAAATCATTGGATGTCTTTTTAAAATATATGCTCTAGCACAACAAGAAATTATGGGCTTGAGGCAGAAATTATTGGGTGAAATTCTATGGCCTGTCTTATACAGAAGGTCAGACTAGATGGTTTTAATGGTCCCTTCTGGCCTGAAGATTTATGAATCTATGTTATTTGTGGTGACATATGGGTTGGTCAGCAGTAAGTGGTTGCAGGATCAGGCCCCAAGCAGGCAACAAATAAAAGATGGGGAAGAAGATGTAATAAAAGAAAGATAATAGCATAGTGATGTGCCATATGTATGTCTTTAAGCTGCATAGATTCTGTTTCTTTTTTGTTTGTCTTTGTTATTTGGAAACACTTCTTAAATGGGGAGGACCATGGCTAATATGCCTCTTGGAAGAAAAAAGTGTTTCCAGAAAGAACTTGAAAGAGGAGAGGGTGGGGAAATCTGATTTAATAAATGATATATAGTAGTATAGTGTAATTATATGTTTTAAAACAGTCCTTGTTCACTTGTCTCAGCAAGAAATGTTGGTGTGTGTGAGAAATAGTTTACATTGCTTACTATAGTTTTTTAATTCTGGCAAGCACTTTTTTCCATACTAAGAAGTGGGAACACCTGCAAAAGTAATTATATACATTAGCAAAAAGACAAGATATCGTCTAGATTCGGAAGAAGGATTTTCCCGCTCCCCCGCCAATGAAATTTCATAGCAGAAAAGGAGATTTCTCTTCTACAAGCCATCTAGCAACTCCATAAATTTAAAATTTATTCAAGAATTAACAGTGAGACTGAAAATTTGGCAATTTAGTTTTCCCAACACTAATTCTCTCATTCAGCATGAATAAAATCGCTAAGAGTGTAGCTCCACTGAAATCATTCAAAACCATTGAAGCTGGTTATGTTACACCAGCTGAGGGCCATTATGTTTGCATCGGGGAAGGTTTTTGCATGTGTTGTATTTGTGTGTCCTGTTTGATTAATTTTTGCCTCTGGCTAGTTGTATTTAAGAACTTTGGTTTATTTAAAATATATTTTATGATTAATGCCATATTTGTTCATTGAGCTTACCATGGCTGTTTATTGCCCTATCCCTGTCAGTGAAACCTGGCTTATGTGACTTTTTTTTTTAAATAAAAGAGCTCATCTAAAATGAGATTATATCGTGTTTATTGTATATTTAACACATTAAAAATACCAAATTATCCAAAACATCATTTATCTAAATTCATTTTTTTAATCCTTCATCTCGCCCTGGATAAACAGGCATCACTGTAAAAGTATAGGGCCTGGTCCTGCAAACATGTGGTCGAAATTACTCCTAGGAGTAGTCCCAATGGTTACAAAGGCATGTCACTCGAATAATTCTACTCACATGCACAGGCTCATCGCATAGTGTGAGTTTTGTTAGCTGGCATACACCATGTACATTTCCCTTTGTCTGTGACTTTAACTTGAGTATACTTCTATACACAACCACTCTTTTTTGATGTTGTTTGGCTCTCAAATGTTTAATTACACAATGTATTAAAAGATATGCTGTCATTCCTTCTTTTTCCCCCTTTTTTAAAAATGACAGCAGATGCAGATCGTCAGGACCAGCATGACAAATAATTGTCCACAGGCAAAATTACTAGGCAGGACAACAAAATACTTCCACAGGAAGGATTTTGCTGAATCGCTGTAAGAACTAAGTTACAGTGAATCTCATATGCTGTGCAGAGCATGAGTCTCTGGTTGTGTGAGAGTATGGACCTGAGGACATCAAATTAATATTGCAATAATAGAAAAGTAAATGCTTATTCTTTAATATTGCATATCCCCAAGATGGCACTAACCACTTAGCATCAAAGCATACCACATACTAAACCATAAATTTAAAAAAGACATTGCCCAGCGGGGTAGATATAAAATGTAGGCTTTATTTAAAAATAAATGGGACTTTGCAAAACCTAACAAGAATAGAAATTATTTCAGGATTTTTCTAATAATGTAAAACCAATTTTTGTCAGGATTTAAACATTTTCTTTACAGTATTTGCAACACAAACGTTGCAACATTGTGCTAGGGCCTAATCTAAAGTCCAGTGAAGTCAATGGAAAAAAATCCTATCAACTCCAATGAGCTTTGGCTCAGACCTTTAATTGAGGAGAGTTAAAAGGTGAAACTGACTACTACAAATCTACAAGCTGAGTGAAGTGCATAAAAAAGTACAGATGGTGAAAAGTAAGGAATTCAAAACCTAAATGATCATAGCTGCTTTGCACTCAGGGCATGGGCTTTATTTAATTAGAGCTATGGGTATTAAACACTTCTGAAATCCAGGCCCTACGTTTTTAGGAAGTGTCTCAATTTTAATAATTGATGATGATATTAGGAAAGCAAATAAGGAATTTTTTAATTTTTTATTTTAAACCTGCCAGCGTCCCTTTAATTTTAGAGTGGCGTTTCTCCCCACCTCCCTCTTTCCATATTTATTTTATATTTACAAAGATCACAAGATGACTTTAATTAATCACTGTGTTTAACTGGAGCTAAATTATGTCAAATAGCTGAAAGCATTGTATGTTTCATAATAGGTTTGCATAAGCATAAACAATATTAGGCACAACATGCACAGCAGAGAAGCTTTCTGGCCTCATAGGCTAGCATGTAAAATATCTTCAACTAATTATACAGATAAATTGTTAAAGTGGGATGATTTTAATTCTCAGATCTATGTGATATTAAGCACCTCTTATAGAAAGAAGCACCTCACTCCAAAACACAGACACTCACATGAGCTGTCAGACTGGGTCTTGTCAAAGAGATGCGCCAGCATTCTGATTACATTTGCACTTGCTTGTCAAAATGCTTATTTTTTTTCTGAGCATCACTTGCACTGTGGTTTGCAATTTTTTAATGTAAATTTAACATAAAAAGTTAAGTGGATTTTTTTAAATTAATGATAAGGTTTTATTTGTATGCTATATTATAAAATATAACAACACAGGACCACCACCACCAGCTCAGATGAAATGTTGCTTATGTTTGGATAGCCGTGACTGGAGATCAGAGCGTATGGTTTGCAACAAGCACTCCTAGCATTCTTTCCCATCTCTGCTACTAGCTTGCTATGTGACCTTGGGAAAATCACTTTACCTCTTTATGCATGAGTTTGTCCATCTGTGAAGTGCATAGGCTGGCTGTATTATTCATTATCGTATCCAACTAATTTAGAACTTTTCTTCTCTTTGCAAGTCAGCCACAAACAGGCAATGACTTCCACAAAATTGTCATTCACAATTATTTGGAGGGTAATTTATGCAAACAGTTTTTTGCCTGTGATTTATTCACTGACTGATTATTGTGCATACATACTGCTCATTATTTGTGTTTCATTATTAGCCACCTAGTAAGTCATGTGGTGTTTTTGTTCACAGATTGGATAACTGAAGCTTTATAAACAGGAGTGTCTTATGCCAGAGGTTCTCAAACTTTAACAACCTGAGGACCCTCATTTTGATTTTAAATTTTTCAGGGACCCCTCAAGCCTCCCCACTCAGCCCCAGGCCCCACCCCCACTCTACCTCTTCCCCCAAAGCCCCGCACCTGCCCCACCTCTTCCCACCCCCTGCTCATTCCATCCCCCTTCCCTCCGTCGCTTGTTCTCCCCAACCCTCACTCACTTTCAGCAGGCTGCGGAAGGGGCTTGGGGTACAGGAGGGGGTGCAGGCTCTGGGAGGGAGTTTGGGTGCAGGCTCCATGCTGGGGCACAGGGTTGGGCTGTGGGCTATGGCTGGGCAGCGCTTACCTCAGGCAGCTCCCAAAAACGACTGGCACATCTCTCCGGCAGCAGCTCCTAGGGCAGGGAGGCCAGGGGGTCTTTGCACGCTGCCCCTGCCCACAGGCACCGTCCCCACAGCTAACATTGGCTGCAGTTCCCGGCCAATGGGAGCTGCAGAGTCGGTTCTCGGGGTGAAGGCAGGGCATGGAGCCCCTGTCCTGCCCAGGGGCTGCAGGGACATGCCCGCTGCTTCCAGGAGCGGTGTGGAGCCAGGGCAAGCAGGGAGCCTGCCTTAGCCCTGCTGGACTTTTAGTGCCTAAAATCTCCCAGTTGGATTTAAATGGCCTTTAAACAAGAATTTAATGGACTTTCAATACCAAACCACTATGGTCACGGCATTCTCCTTTTGAAAAGGACACAACCAGAAGTACACATGTTGTGTTAACATACCAGGCATGGCTCTATAGTAGAATGCCTTGTGTAATGTGACTGGATGCTACCGCATGGCAGGGTCACATTGTGATATCACTAGTGCATCTAACAGAGTTGCAGTCTCTGGCTAATCTTATAGGCAAAGAGAAATTGACACAAAAGTGTTCAACTTAATGACTGAAAGAAGTGTTCCTAACTACAGCTGAAAAGGAAATAGCCTGCAAAAATTATGCTTGGTGTTAATTTTCCTGACTCTACCGTACCTTTCTAAAAGCCACATGGAATGACTGAAAAGTGCAAAACTATGAACCATGTAAGATGTTCAAATCCAGGATACATTTTTATTACAGTGCATGTTGCCTCAGAAGAAAAATGCAGCCATGAATCTCAACTGTTGCCTATATCCAGTGTCCACTTTAGGCCAGAGGCAAGGAAGCAAGAGAAGGAGGATAAGCAAGTGACACTGGTGTCACGGCGAGAAGAGACAGAAAACATGAATGGTCTGTAGAGAAGAGATACTTCCCAACTTTGCCATTTCCTTAAATTCCTCTACATCATTTGAGGCTCACTTTGTAGTCAAAACATTTCCAATTTCCTTTGCTGATATTTAAAGGTAATAAAAGGAGATATACCAATCTCCTAGAACTGGAAGGGACCTTGAAAGGTCATTGAGTCCAGCCCCCTGCCTTCACTAGCAGGACCAATTTTTGCCCCAGATCCCTAAGTGGCCTCCTCAAGGATTGAACTCACAACCCTGGGTTTAGCAGGGCCAATGCTCAAACCACTGAGCTATCCCTCCCCCTAGATATACTTATCTCCTAGAACTGGAAGGGACCTTGAAGGGTCATTGAGTCCAACCCCCTGCCTTTGCTAGCAGGACCAAGTACTGATTTTGCCCCAGATCCCTAAGTGACCCCCTCAAGGATTGAACTCACAACCCTGGGTTTAGTAGGCTAATGCTTAAACCACTGAGCTATACCTCCCCCTCTCCACCCACACCCACACCCACACCCACACCCACACACGCCCTCCACTGAGCAGCCAGTTGCTGGCTGCAACTGGGAGGGTTTGCTAACACGTGGCTCTATTTGGCTTTTTATTCTAGGGTTTCAGACAATCAGGATTCAGGCAAATGTGTTTGCTCTTTAGGCCCCAATGAAAAAGAAAATGGTTATTGCCTGTTAAAGTATTTTTACACTAAAGAGGTGGTTGCAGAAGATAATGGGCCAGATCCTGACGTACGACAAGTGCCTTTTGGACCTGGACCTCCCACAACATAGAATGCCTGCTGGAGTGGGTAAGGCTGCACTCTGGCAACCCCAGGTTGACAGATCAGCCCATAGGGGGTCATTACTGCCCCAGTTAGCAATGCCCCATCTCTCAGAGCTATCGCACACTGGAGAACTGAGCCAAGAAAATAAATAGCCACTACACACTGACATAGTGCAGGCTGCCCCAAAAGCTCCTGAAGTGCTACCCAATGGGCAGAATACAAATCTGACTAGAACGGAACATTCCCCTAGTGTTGAGTCACCACTTCAGAGGGCCTACAGATCTGCTTTGTCCGCAGGAGGGGAGAACACCAGCGAGTCAAATGTCTGGTGCGTGGGGTGCAGTTAGCCTTGCAAGTCACAGCTTAATCACATGTGAAAAGATCCACACTGCATCTCTGAAAGGAGAATTTAGCCTGGAAGTGCCTCATTTCCCAATAAACTGCCTTACAGACAAGCAAATACGTTCTTAAAGACTGCACCATACGCTAAAAGGGGAGAGAGCGAGAGCTCAAATGCTCCACACTTCCACTTATTATTAGAGCTGAGAGAATGCTAGAAAAAAACTAAAAAGGTTCTGTGAATATTTGTTCAGACAGTTAAACAAATTGACTTTCCCCAACTTCATGGCCCTTTGGGGTTCACTTTCGGAGCTTCTTCTAGCAAACGAGCTAATTGGCAGGATTGTTCAGAGGGTGAAATCCATCCCTGAGCATAGGGCCTGCCAAAAGGCCTATGTGCCACTTAAATCCTCAGAACAAAACACTGCTTAATTAGAAATTAAGTGGGGCGCATAGCGCCTGAGCTAGCCCTTTGTCCAGGACTGGATTTTAACCAGGAGGAGTGAATTTTAAGCCAACATTGGAAAATATTCACAGAAAGTGAATTTTGAACTCAAATATATTTGCATCAGAAACCTGATTCTAAGAGTTAAGCTCATCCAATCAGGGAATGGAAACATATAACGTGACTTGAATGCCCAACCAAAAGTGCTTGTATTCTGAGTATTGAAAACCAACAATGAACTGCTCACAAACAAGCTACAGGCCAAAAATAAGTCAGGAAATCAGTTCAGATACATTTGAGGAAGTCATAAGCAACTCAGTGACAATTCATGGACAGGGAAATAGGCAATATTTATTGATCAGCTTATTCACTGTGAAGAATTCATTCAGCTCCTCTTACTGTAACATGCTTCAGTACCAATGCTATGTCATCTAGTAGCCACCCATTCTAGCATTTTATGGTAGTAAAAGGGAAAGCAAAGCTCTAAAACATCTGCAAAATAAAATAAATCACTTCACCTAAGGGCCAGATTCACCAACACACTGTGTCTTCTTTGTGCCATCCCAGTGATGCAAAGCAGTTACCAACCCACCTCAGTCTATACAACAAGTTTATGGCTACTTTTCACCAGCAGATCACACTAGTGAATCTAGGCCTATATGTATGAGACACATTTAGAAGAAGAAGAATAGTTAGAGCTTTGCCAAATACCTGTTTTCACACTGGGGTGAAATCCTG
The DNA here is from genome assembly GCF_016161935.1 of Mauremys reevesii. Lineage (NCBI taxonomy): Eukaryota > Metazoa > Chordata > Testudines > Geoemydidae > Mauremys > Mauremys reevesii. The sequence continues at coordinate 37,496,547 of NC_052635.1, read as the reverse complement.
CCTTCAGTGAAGTCCAGGGGAGATTTGCTATTGACTTCATGGAGCCAGAATTTCATCTGTGATTAGTTGTTTGTTTTTGCAATACAAGGTATAATATGTAAAGACCATGTTTTCCCATTAGGTGCTGTTTTGGATTCTGCATCCATCTTCATCTACTCCTGTGTGTTTAGAATTCTTTAACCAGGTAGCTATTTTGCATACTTTTTAACATACAGATTAAACACGAGGAAATAAATAAAAACCTCGAAGCAAAGAAATACAGAGAAATTAAGGAAAAAATCTTTAGCATTCCCAAGTAAGCTGGTAAAGGGGGATTTTTCCAGCAGAATATTTCCCCATTATCCTTACTTTCACCAATAAACAAAAATGTATTTGAATTCTGTCACTGGATCTATATTCATAGCCACGCAAAATAATCAGCTTATTGATATTAACCACAAAGCCGCACAAACATATCTATGCACAAATACACCACTAGCTTTCCAGATGGGAATCTGATCCATCTTGAGAAATGCATACTATTCACTCCGTTGATCTAATAACTGGTGGAACCATTACATCCACATCAATGCAACAATTACAGCAAAATATCAAATGTGCTGTGTGAGTGAAACAAATTTGGACACTATGTAGCCTTTTATAGTAGTGGTGGTCAAAAAAGGGGACAAAAACTTATAAATGTTGACTCTTGTCAACACTGGAAATTGCAACAAGAATCAAAGTTGTCACTTTACAGTTAATTATATTATATTTCTATAATTGGATACATAACGGGATTCAGTTCTCTGCCATGTCTCTTCCTAAGGAAGGGGAGCACAGGGACAACATGAGTTCTTTTCAAATTTCTCCAACTTGCATCTGATCGGTCCCCTTGGCTTCGCCTGCAACTCTCTTCTTCAGACGTTTCCTGATACCTACCAACTTTGCTCGCAGTCATAAACCTTGGACTGAAAGCAGTGCAGGAATATCAAATAGCACTCGTAGCGAGACCTGCAAACATTTCTGAGAACTTTTGTTGGACCTAGAAAGAAATCATGCACCATGGTCAGGTTGCTGCTCCCCTCCTATAACTGCTGTCCAGGTTACCTGTGATCATTTCATGTCAGCTCCCCTCCATGGCACAGAATTCAGGAAAGCTTCTTTAACGTTATTTTACAGCATAATTAGCTAGCACCTTACAAATCCCAGATACAGCACTAAGGGGACACATGAAACTAGACACTTGTATTTCACCATCTCTCTTAAAACCAGTGCTATGTTATATGGCCAAGTTTAGTTCCAAGACTGAGTAGCTAAGCTGGTCACTGGGCAGATGCATGCAGATTAGAAGAAAGAAAAATATTAGCTGAAGGTCACGAAGGGTGTGACTACACAGCAAAAAACACCCACGGCAGTGAGTCTCAGAGCCTGTGTCTAAAAACGGCAGTGTGGACATTTTGGCTAGGGCTGGAGCTTGGCTTCTGAAAACCACCTCCTTCCCCGGGCTTCAGAGCCAGATCTGGAAAGTCTATATCGTTATTTCTAGAGCCAGAGCACAAGTCCACAAGATCTGAGACTCTCTGTCTTGTTTGGTGTGTGGATGCACACACCGTGTAGACATACAGTGGCTGAAAAGCTGCACCCTGGCAGCTATAGCAGCACTGAGACCACACTAGTCCCTCTGACTCCAACATATTCCTTATATGGGGAAGGAGGGGTGAGGGAGAAAGAGGAGTTGGAAAGATCCACCTAACAGGCCTGCCCTTGAAATCCTGTGCCCTCTTTATGCAGCAAAGCCACATCAATTTTGTTGCCATGTCTTGCTTATGAATGCAAAAAGCCTCTTTGAGCTGAGATGAAATTCAGAATCTATCCAACCTGTGTATCAACTGTATGACAATACAGGTCAGAAACCTGGCCCCTCTTACAGGCAGACTTGGAACAGCTAGCGGCATTCCATATGCGCTGTCAGTGCCAAAGCCTGAGCATAAAGTAGTTGGACTTGGTGCAAAATGTCAATCTCACAAAGATCTGGCCTTGCTTCAATTGTTCATTATATGCAAATGTGGCATTGCATTCTCATCAGTCACATTGCCAGGAAGGACAAAAACACCCCAGCACACCATGCTCTCAAACTCTCCATCAACACATGAAGGGGTATATGCCCTCGCACGCATACACACACACACCCCGTGGGGCCACTCCAGAGATTCATGGATTCGTAAGATTGGGAATTTCACTACACAATTTCACTACACAATGTCTGATGCAACTCCATCAACCATGGGCACTGTTTGGCACAACAGTTCTCAGACTGTGTGTGTTTGATGATAATGATAGATGAATTTTGCTGCCAGGGGGAACATCTGTGGACAGAGAGGGAGGGGCAAGATTTCCCCTTACTGCACCCTCTCATCTGAGATCGAAATAAAATCTTAAAGCTTCACAATGCAATAGTCAAATATTTATTAATTACCCAATTCTTCCCCCGAAATACTTTATTTCCTAACAATCTCTAATAGACACATCCCAAGTATTTCTTTGTTTGATACACTTTTACTGAAGTGTTCAAACTACTACTTCTGATAGTAAAACTCTGACAAATTCATAAGCAAACCTGACATATGAAATTGGTTTCTCTGGCTTTCCCCACCACACATTAAACTGGGTTTTCTTTTAATTCCAATTAAAACAATCAGTCCCTTTGGAAACATTTCTGATTCTGCTTAAGTTTGTTCTAATTAGCACCGAATAACAAAAGTATAACAGCAGCACCTATTCTACCACGATTTTTAACAAGCTGTCAGAGAAAGAACAGTGTGAATAACAGCCACGTTTATATGCGACTTCATCTTTTTTTAAAGTTGAGTTGAGTTGCTTTTTAAAATTTCTTTATTTTTGTAAATGACCAAAATAACTGAATTACAAACCAGCTAATGAGGTCTCCGCAGATGAAAAGTTCTTATAGTTCTTGAGCGCACAAAGTTCAGGGTCACTAAGCTAGAGGTCACTTTGGAAACTTACTCAAATGTCCCAGTGGTGTGTCATCTGACACTTTTATTGCCACGGGTACAAGCCATCGCCATTCAGTGTATAATTATCTCAGCTGTGCAACATGACTCATTTCTGTGTGTTTAAATTCCTCAGATTCCTACTGGAAAATTTTAATAGGAACCTTTTACATTACAACAATAATATTGGAACATTATTGGATAATTGAGGTTTTATATACAGTATAATCCACGGTTAATAAACAGCGTTTTCTATGCTTTATTGCTTATGAACAGTACCAGATTGAGAACTCAAGAGATTTATGGTCTGATCCTCCCATATCCTAAACACCTCCTGCAAGATACTGGGACTTCGCTAGGAGTTGAGAGGACTTGCAAGAGGCAATCTGCACTTAGAAGGATTAGTCTCTAAAATCCTCTGCTTACCCAAAGGAAAGGTACCAAGTCGGTGTCGGTGTCAAGCACATTGGCCCCACTCACGGATGTGTGTTAAGCTTGGCCTAGTGGCACCACTCCCAATGTTAAAGGGCTATTTTGCTTTCCATACTCATACAATTCTTTGCCTTTTCCTGAGACAGCCTGCCAACAAAGGTCCCATTAGTGCCATTTGTGGTGATGGCAGTTTTGCTATTATTACTCCCCATTAGTGTTTCAGCGGAATTGATTTGTTTTATTGTTATTAGTAGAATGCTTATAGTGCAAGTCATCGTTCCGCTCAGATGACACGTCCTCCTTGTGCATTGTGAAGATCTCTTTTCAGCAGAATCAATAGGATGCGTTCCACCTTGTCTAAACATCTGTCTGTGGGAGCCATTAAGAATGTGAGCTCAGCATGCTACAGATGCTAAAGATGTTTGTGCAGAGTAGGCCGGATCCTCATCTGGTAGATGCTGGAGTAACTCCCTGGAAGTCAACTTTACACCAGCTGAGAATCTTTCCCAGTATTCAAACCCAACTGACCTACCAACTGCAGCGATTTGTATGGAAGCCATGTTTAGGGTAAAGCATGACCACCAGCATTATTCCTGACATCACAGTATTTGTGAGTGGGACAAATATATTTGTCTTGTCTCTGATCAAATCTACTAGCTATGAACAAAGTTTCACAATATGCAAAGGGATTTGTGTTGCAACTTGCAGCGAAGAATGGGGCATAACAGAACTTTTGTGAGAGGATTTCTGTTGTTGTTGTTGTATTGAATAGATGTAGCTTTAGTCTTTGAAGTTTAAGACTAGCTGTAAATTCCTTGAAGTCAGTCCTATTTCCTTTTATATTAACATGTTAACAAGCTTTGTGAGACTGACAGACCTTACAGGAAGACACAGCTGGGTGCTTCTCAAGTCTGGGCTCTAATGAAAACCAGAACGTGAAGAATGAACTCTGTGGCTTGACTGCTGTTTACAGACTCGGCAGGAAGAATCCACTGCCCCAGCGATGAAGCCATAATGTCCTCATCAAATACTAATGCTTTCTGTACTACCAAGAAAAACAGTTGGGATTAATTAAGAAAGGAAATGCCACAATATTTTAAATTACTTCTGTAGTTTAAACCTTTGTACCAGATGAAGTCCAACAATTAAAAAAAAATACCCTGTGAAATACTGTGCAAGACGGGCTTGGTGAGATGAGGTCTGATTAAAGGACCGAGGCCTAACCCGGAATGTGATCCAGATTCCGATCGAGAGAGAGAGATCACTTTTCAGTTCCCCTGGTACAGAGCACGTGACACTAACACAGAAGAACAAAAATGTTAAGGGTGGAGGAAGAGCAAAATTCCCACACAAAACAACACACCATACAGCTAGGCAGCCATCTCAATAGGAATAGTAGTAAAAAAAAAAAAAAAAGCCAAATTCATTAAAAAGACAATAGAGATGGTCAAAGAGGCCTAAGGGAGATAGGTGCCCAAATCCCACTGACTGAGCCCCCTTTGAAGATCCCAGCCCTCAAATCAAAGCATGAGTGTTTGTGCTGCACCTCTAAGCAGCACAGTCCAGAGAACTTGCAGGCCACAGGGAGGGAGCGTTGTCGAAGGTAGCCATCTTTGTGCCCTCTTGATTATTCGCTGATCAGGGCCCCCAGTATAATTGACATAGGCTTGGAGACTTGCATGTGCTATGGCAACCTCCTGGCCATAACCCTACCCAGAATCTCCCCAGGACTGTATGCCATGGTCCCATCCCCAACACATCCCTCCTGCTCTCAGGCCCACCCACCCTTCCCCCGCAATATGGCCTTAGCCAGGGCTTGTGATGGGATCCTCTGGAGGTAGATTTATGACTTTTTGCATTGCCTATGTTGGAGGAATCCTCCCCCAACTGGATTTGAGAGCCCTTATATGCCACTCTGGCCCTTTGACACACTATATTGGAGCTGGCACAGGGGTGAGGGTCTCACTCAAAGGTTCAATGGCATTCCTCAAGAACAGTTAAATTTACCAAACTCAAGAGCAGTTAAATAAGTAATTGTTTGATCCTATGGAAGTGATCCTCCCAGGTGTTAAGCACTTGCTTCAGAAGAAGGCTGCAATAAGGACGTAGAACTGGGTCCTGATAGAGACATGACACTGAACTTGATAGACCACTGCTCTGATCCCATCTGATAATTCCTACACTCCTCCTGTTACGTACTGCTCTCACCACCCACGAACTTCAGTGAGAGTTGAGTCCACACAGTACCTCAAAAGTGGGACCTAAAATATTACAAGATCCATTGTATAGTTGATAGATCTGGTCAAAAAATGAGTTATTCTCTGGTGAAATGTTTCATAAGGAAAAAAAAATCTGTCAATTTCCTCCAGGAAATTTTGGAAACAAAAATTTTCATTTAGGTTCTTTTTTATTCCAAATGCTGTGTTATTTTTAATTAAAAAACAAAACAAAAAACAAACCTGAAATATTTCTTTTTTTTTTTAAATTGTGGGATTCCCCACACATTCTCCCCCCAACTTTTTCCACTCACTGGAAAAAAACGTGAGAAAGGAAAAAGTATGGTAAACTGGGGCAGGAGAAATCCTGCTTGTCACATTTCTTACTGTTATTAATTAAAACAATTAAAACAGTGAAAAAGTATAAAAAAATAAGTCTTTCCCCAACTTTCTGTTTTTCAACTTTTGCAAGTTAGAAAACAGTTGCAAATTGCTGGAAAGTAGGGAAAACCCCACAATTTCAAAAATGAAAAATTATGAAGAAACCTGTAAACTCTGTCCTCAGTTTTGCATTCCAGAGATCTCAATGGGTTCACAGCATATCTAAGAGCAGAGCTTCACTCTAAATTGTAACAGTAGATTCTGCTGAGGTTTCTATTTACATACAGAACTTTGGTTCAATAAAATTGATGTGCTGACACAAAGGGGGTCCTGATTTAAAAAATAAATTACATGCAGAATTGCATGAGGAAAACGTGCCTAATTTGCACATGTATTTACTACAAATGTGCATGAAAATCAGGTGACTGCATGCACAAATGGGCAATTGTAGTCAATTGCATGTGGATTTATGCATATAACACGGCAATTGCATATATATTTTGCTAATCCAGTTGTTCATATAACAACATTCATTAAAGTCTGTCCCTCAATACATGAAAAAGGAAGGACTCTCTCCAAACTGAAGAAAAAAGATCTGGACTATCACTCTTCATCCTTTTCATTCTTATATCAGGTTAAGAAAAGTTAAAGCAACATTATATTCTACAGTTTTCAAGACAATCATTTTGGGGTTTGTTTTTTCTACTATTGCAACTACATCACCAAAAAAAAAAATGTAACACTGATGATTAACATACCCCTTCAATACTGTCCAACCTCGACCACCATATGTTGCATTTTCATGAAGACTTAGAACTTTTGATTGATGCCAAACTTCCACATGTACCTGGTTAGATGACTACAATATTCAGCCAGAAATGTAAACAGCTTCAATTTTGATTCAACCTCATTTAAAGCATATTGTTGAACATGAATACTTTATGTTGCTGAATCTGTTTTGCTGAATACTTATATAAATAATGTCTTGGGCACTGAAGACAATTCTTGTAACCACTGGCGGGGGAGAATGAGGGCGGGGGGACGGGAATGCTTAAACAGGAACTTGCTTTTGTAATTTTGTGCTCACACACAATAAGGTGATATAGGAGGTTAAGAGAGAGTCCCGGGATGGTTTAGACACAAGTCCTGCATCTTGGCAGGGGGTTAGACTAGATGATCCTTGCAGTCCCTTCTAACCCTACGATTCTAAGTCACAAAACTTCAGATCCAGTTCCAAGTTTTCCTAAAGTTTAGTGGTATTTATGTTCATCTCTAACAGGCATATTGGCATGCTTGAGAAATGTTCACCGGTAACTTTTATACAGATGATGATCCCTGGGGAGGTCTGGGCCCAGTGACGAAGATCTTGGGGAAGTTGTACAGACAAGTGGTGCTTTTCAGCCCTCCCGCTGCAATCATTACAGTACAACATACTCTGACTGCAACATACTAGTAACAAATGAAGCAGCAGAGAGCGAAGTCAGAGGCGCTCTTCTTGTGGATTTTGGTTTTTGGCTTCCTTTTAGGGTCTTTGCTCCTGAACTGAGCACTGTAAGCCCAGTATTGCTTATCTCACAATATCAAGAGGAAGCAGAATGGGTACTGTCAGGGGGTACTCTACTCAGTAGGGGAGCACCTTCTTCTGCTGCATCAGGGGATGTCTACCAGTCAGACATCCCTCCTGTGATTGCTCACTCCGTCACTCTCCCATGGAACTCGACTGCTTCTGTTTTGTGGCTTGGTCCTCTGGCCAGGTCACTGTAGTCCCCCCTTCCAGGGTATAAAAGTTTCTCAGGACCCACTGTCCTAGGCAGACCTTCCTCTCCTGGTACGTCCCAGTTTCTCCAATAGCTCATCTGTGCACGGCATTGGATAGTTTTCTGGGTCCCTTCCAACCCTCATATTCTACGATTCTATGATTCTCTCACAGCCCTGTAAAAGAACCACAGCCCAGTGGCTAATAAGGGAACCCAGGCCCACCCTCTATACTGGGTTCCAGGCCAGGGACCCTACAACAAGCAGTCAAGGTCTACATAATCCCAGACTTTACTGCTGTATTTGTGGGCTACTTCTACCTTACCTCCTCTCACCCTGAGAGTGACTGCAGCCTCTCTCTCTGTAGCCCCTTTCTGCTCTCAGTTACTGGGCTTTATACAGGCCCCTCTTGTTTCTGTCTAGTTCCTCATCTCCAATTAATCCTTGCTCCTGGGCTCCTCTTCTAAGTACAGTCTATGCAGTTAATTGGCCCACCTAGCTACCTTAACCCCTTCAGGTCTTGGGTGGAGTGGATACCCCGCACAGGTATCCATTAATCTACCTTAAACAAATATACATCTCATCTTGCTACAGCCAACTGGGTATTTCCTTCCCTACCCTTATTTGATGACAAGTGAAGACTAACCTCCTGTATAGGCATCCATTGCTGTAATATCTACACCAAGACAACCCAAACCCAGCACACCTAATGAGATGCACAGCTGATTGGTACAGGATAATATAGGTTACCATCACAAATGCCATTACATGATGCAACAAGTCATTGAGAGCCTTGTACTGGGTATATTAGAACTAAATGACAGAACCAATTCCACACACACTAGAGTCAAAGGGATTTAGGCCATTGACATCAACATGATCAGAAGCAAGACCTGTAGAAATTAGTTAGAAAGTCTGATTCCTCTTTCTGCTTGTTTATTCACAGTAGGCCAGAATGTTTGTCTCTAGCTGCTGCTACTCAGTTGATTGTCAGATGTATTTATTTTTTCATTTACGAAACTAACTTCCACTGCTCAGCATCTGTGAAGGGGTCCACTCACCACAGGTGTGTCTCCTTGTGGCTAGGTGTGGAAGTTGACTCTTGCCCTGACTGATGCCCCCTTTTGTCAATTGTTGGTGCTGAGCCCAACCCCCAGTTACTCAGGACGCTCCCTCTTCATGACTCGACCCTCCATCTAGGTCACTATGTAGTCCCTCCACTTCTGGGGTAACAAAGTCCCACCAGACAAGCTGTCTGGATGCTGTCTCAAACGGTCTACCCTTCCAAGTCTAGGTCCACTGCTGCTTTCCCAGTGGCTGGTAGGGGAACCCAAGCCCTCTCTCTACACTGGGTTCCAGCCCGGGACCCTACAATGAGTAGCTGCTGTTTCCCTGGGCATCTTCCTAGCCTACCATTTTAGGCTTTCTTTCCCCACAACTCCTCTAGGATTTACCCTTTTCCATAGCTAAGACCTCAGGGCATATTTTCCTCCATGGATTTTCTCCTCCCCACCTCTCTTCTCCCATACAGCGACTGCAGACTGACTCTCTCTCTCTCTCTCTCTCTCTCTCCTTCCAGCCCCCGGCTACTACAAACTTCCTCTCTATTCCTTACCCAGCTTCTCCCCAACCGGGCTTCACCAGCCTTTAGTAATTTATAAATTCCTGGGCCTCGCTTCAGGTGCAACTGTGAAGATTAATTGGCCTTTTCTGGGCCTTCTGAATCCCTTCAAGTCTGATGTGGGATGAACACCCCATCATAGCATCGAACAACTGGGTTATTCTTGTGAGCAAGACAACCACATTTTCACAACTAAAAATCCATTTGTGGTACCTTATGGGATAGATCCTGTAATCCTTAACTTACTCAGAGGAGTCGTCCTTTGAAACCGATAGGGCTACTTAAGTGAACGAGCACTTTGACTAAGGGCTAGTCTACATTTACCAGCCGGGTCGACGCGGTGAGTTCGACTTCTCGGAGTTCGAACTATCGCGTCTAATCTGGACGCAATAGTTCGAACTCCGGAAGCGCCGCGATCGACTCCGGTACTCCACCACTGCAAACGGCGGTGGCGGAGTCGACCTTGGAGCCGCGGACTTCGATTCCCGCGGCGTCTGGACGGGTGAGTAGTTCGAACTAGGGTACTTCGAATTCAGCTACGCTATTCACGTAGCTGAACTTGCGTACCCTAGTTCGACCCCCGCCCTTAGTGTAGACCTGCCCTAAAGTAAAGTAACCCTAAATGCAAATAATGGAATTTGCCTCCATATCTTAAATTTAGGGAAACCCTCCCCGTAAGAAACTCTGCAGTTTCCACAAGTGGGCTTTCATAATAGGATTTTTTTCCTAAACATTTCCATTTCTGTTCCCATCCTGACTTTCCGCTTTGCACGTAGGCAAACTTTAAGAGGCTCAGGAAAGGGAAAATAACTGATCTCTGAATAATTTGAACAAATTTTTGACAAATGTAGAGGGGAGCATACTCTTCTCACAACCCACTTTCATAATGTCAAGCCCCTAACAGAGTGATTTTGTGGATTATGTACAGCATCCTGACATGCAAACATACAACTGAGCCCCAAGACATTAGTAATTAGTTAATTAATCCCAATAGAAGTTATCAGAACTGATTCGCTGGGCACTGCACAGCCGGCAGCAAGCAGGAAGAGACTTTCTAACCATGGAGAAGAAGAATCCTTCAGGCAGAAATAACATCTGATGGAGAAAACAAAATGGAAATTTTAGAGCAAGGAAAGCTTCCCGTTAAAGCATGAATGCACAACGGACAGCCCAAGGGTTGCATGAGGCCCACCAAGAACTATTTTGTGACTTGCCATGAGGCTTACTATGTTCTGTCTGACCGGTGATACAGATAACAGCAGCATCTCAACTTCCAGGATGACATCAACTTGAAAAACAAGTAGAAGCAAAGATACAGTAAATAGTTAAGGGAGCTTCCCATTGTCTTTAGCTGTTGGAGTACATTTGACATGTTTCACTTGCTTTGGAGGACGGGGTCCAACCCGTTGCCAAGGTTATTCATTTAGATGAGCATCTTTAATTGGTTGTTGCCTTTTCAAAAAAAATAATATAAATCTGAACTTAAAAATGCATAGCCAAAGCTTCCATTGCATGCATTTAAATCCAGCTGCTATGGTCAAACCACAGCCATTTTGACACAAATTGAGTTCCTATGCTAAAATAAAATAGCTTGACTAATTACAATTTAGCATGAAGATTATGAGCCAGATTCGGACACCCTTATTCATATTAACTCTACATAATACCTCATACCAGCATAGTCCTATTGATCACTTGGGGAGTAAGGTACTACTCATTGTGGGCAAAATCTGGCCTAAAACATGACCAAAGTGCAGTTGACTACTATCAATGGGCTAGATTGAAATTTTACTTTCAGACCTATGTACCGGGCACCATGCTGAGTTTTGCTCCAGAGGAGGAAGCACGCACAATGGCCCATTATCTGACCCAGCTGCCCTCTCTGGCCCTCAGAAGGAACATGTGGCACTAAAATGTTAGCTGTTCCTTCCATCACATTCACCACTCACAACTATACATCAGCTGACACTCCATGGTTTTGTACGCTTTCATTCCTGGCGGTTAGGACTTCCTACCCGCTTCATGACACTTTCCCAGTGGCCAAAATTCTTTCAAATGCCGTGCAAGGAAGGAGTAGATGGTTGGACAATTGAGTGGAACATAAGGAGTAATTTTCTGTTTGTTTATACTGGGTGTTTAATGTCTACCATAAAAATTGAAGGGAGAAGGTTCAACTCTTGAGCCTGCTAGACATTTATCCACACTTCTTGCTTGTTCTTAACCCCATTATTTTTAAGGTTGCATTTTTATTTCTGTTCTGTTTGTGTTTAGAACAGAAGAAACTGAATAAAAGCATGAGTACCAAATAAATGCAGAGTACATGAATGGCATAAGTCTGCTCATGCCAGTGACTCAGAGATACAAGTTCACACATACTCTGCTGTGGTTTGTTAAATCCCGATCTTGATTTGCAGGTGTCCATGGCAAATAGGCACTAATTTGCACAAAGTATATTTTCTCACTGAACAAATGAAGAAGGCATGTTGCCATTCAGAATGCTTTATTTAAGGGTGGGTGACCTGTAAAAGATGATATTTTAAAATAGGAGAAGGCCTTATAAAGAGTTACCCCACATATGCACACCCCAAAAGGGTGGGGTTTTTCCCTGCTTGTATTTTCTCTGAGATATCAGGAATGTCAACTCTGAGCTTCCCTGCTTTTGAGGGGTATCTCAGAAATGTGCATTGGCTGTGATGAGTCTTTAACACAGCTGTCGTCCTCAAAAATGTTAACTAGTTGTTGGTGTTAAATGGGTGTAAGCCACAAATTAAAACCTAAAGAGCCCTCTTAATTCCTCAAAGTCTCTTGACTCTTCTGGTGTCATCTTTTCACAAATTCCTTTGACACTACAGACTCTTCAAGCCTGAGCAAGACCTGAATTTCTAATGTACAAAAACCATACACTTTAAAAAAGGCTTAAATGTTGCACTCCACCAGCGTTAGCAATGTTGGGACTGTAGCCCTGTTTTTAACACTGTCTCATATAACCCTGCTCAGAGCATGCCTAATCAACACAGCATTAACACCTGCAGCCGATAGCAAAGCATCTGCCCTAGTGCTCCCAACGCTGCTAATGATATATTTAGAATGTTTCTCTAATGTAAAAAGGTATCCCAACATCTAACATCTTAACTCCAATATCTTAGGGTCAAATTTGCACTAGGAAATGGCCTGCACAGGTATCTACATTTGCATGCTCATGCAGCATAAAAACGTGGCAGCTGAATGGCTTCATGTATGCAACAGCCATGCCTGTACACACACACCGAATATTTAGACACCTAAATACATGTTTGCAGGTTCAATAAAGAAGCAGTGGCAAACACACAAATGCATGCACTGAATCTATCCACTGAAAAAATGGACCTGCAGAATCTATTATGTTTATTTTACTTAGGCCTGGTCCACACTAAAAAGGGGGTTCGAATTAGGGTACACAAATTCAGCTACGGGAATAGCGTAGCTGAATTCGAAGTACCCTAATTCGAACTACTCACCCGTCCAGACGCGGTGGGGTCGAACTCCGCGGCTCCCCCGTCGACTCCACCACCGCCGTTTGCAGTGGTGGAGTACCGGAGTCGACCGCGGCGCTTCTGGAGTTCGAACTATCGCGTCTAGATCAGACGTGATAGTTCGAACTCCGTGAAGTCGAACTCACCGCGTCGACCCACGCGGTGAGCATGGACCTGCCCTTAGTGTGACAAAGAAAACACTTGAGAAAGGAAAAGTAAAGGGACCATTCCTAGGTATCCTTACAACAAGCTGCACACAGGCAACTGTTGCAAAAACTGTTTCCAGTTGTAAAGCTCACAGTAAAATCACAACTTTGTGAAAGCAGTCATCCTGAGAGGCCTAAATTATATGAGTCCCAGTGAATTCCAATACCAACAAAGGTCACACTTCAGGACTGAGAGAGGGTGAAATTGTCCTTCCCATTCTAGTAACGGGACACTTCAAAGAGAAAGTACAGATGAGAGTTAAAGAAAATAATGGACCAAATTTTTTACTTGAACAATGCAAAGGCTGGAATCTGGCCACAGCAGCGAAGTTTAGAATTCCCTCAGGGGAGGGGTACTTTCAACTGAAATAAAGTCAAAGAGACAACTCTTATGCTAACTATACCCCACATCAGGGGTCGGCAACCTTTGGGAAGTGGTGTGCCAAGTCTTCATTAATTTAAGGTTTTGCGTGCCAGAAAAAGGTTTCGTGTGCCAGACTGGCAGTGCAGGCAGCAGACGGAACCCCAGACCGGCAGCGGGCTGAGCGGCTCATCCCGCTGTCTGGGATTCCGACTGCCGGCCCCTGTCAGCCGGGGTCCCGGCTGCCGGCCCCGCTTAGCCCGCTGCTGGCCCGGGTTCCGTCCACCAAGGCCAACTGTGGGCTGAGTGGGGCCAGCGGCCGGGACCCCGGCTGGCAAGGGTCCAGTGGCCGGGACCCCAGACCGGCAGCGGGCTGAGCGGCTCATCCCACTGCTGGCCCGGGTTCCGTCCATCGAGGCTGACAGCGGGCTGAGCAGGGCTGGCGGCCGGGACCCTGGCGGGCAGCAGTGCACCACTAAAAATCAGCCCGCGTGCCGCCTTTGGCACGCGTGCCACCGGTTGCCGACCCCTGCCCCACACCTTTGCAAAGGAGGTAAGTTGAGCAAGAAAGGAGATGAGAGGAGTGTTGGAAATAGATTCGCTGTGCCAATTCACCCCAGTGAATGGTTCCTAAGGGACAACTGTCAGCTGTCTAGGGATGCCATATCTAATACTGGCACCAGGGCAACTGGAGACTTAGAGATGGCCTGATGTCCCTCTGCCCCCACCTGCAGTGCTGAGCAGATCTTGCTGCAGGAGATAATCTAGTCTATCTTCTCTTTTGCTTAACAGGTGCAATACTTCAGGTCTGAAAGTCTCCACATTGTGGTGGTGTTGGGACAGCTTCCACACAAGCAAAGAGAGGCAAATGAAAAAGTATTCACCATTATACAGGTGGGCTGTATTGGAAAATATAAAATGCTCTTGATGCTAAATCATGTGGTTACTAGGGCTACCTACAGAGTTATATGCTGCATAGATACCTGCTACTCTAACTCATGCATTTTATTCGTGATGGGACGCCACTTTGCCTCTGCGATTTGTTTGCTTTGTGTTTTTAATACTCGCTTTACCAACAGGAGGCAGATGATCTGTTAAAGGAGGGCAGCAAGCAGTGTTCAATACAAGCTCTGTACAGGACATTTTGGATAAACACATTACGGGACATTTGGAAATGTTCCACGGTCTCCACCAGGTCCTCTAACCCCTCCTCTCCCTTTCCCACTCTACCATCCCCTCTGCCACTTGAGCATGTGCTCTGTGAAAGGACAAGTTGGTGGGAAATCACGACATATGTCAGTTTGCCTAAATCATATGATTCTTTGCTAGAGTTTATCAATATTTCTACGTGCCATTCTCATTACCTCATATTCATAAAACGAACGAGCCCAGTGATCTGTCCCATTGCTCAGTGTTATGGAGACCCTGCCATGGGCATTCAGTAAAGACTCTTCTCTGCACAGCACTTAAACCCCTTACTTTAAGCCTGTGCTCAAGTGTTGTTCTGAACAGAGATGAAATTAAGCATGTGCTTGTTGTGCTGACCTGGGGCTATAATAAATTCAGACAGCCTACTGATGTCTCAGAAGCCAGGAGTGAGACCAGGGTGATGGCGGGGGCGGGAAGGGACAGGAAAGTAAGGCAGTTTTAATGCTGAATCCCCTGATTTAATACACTCCTCATTACGTTGACCCAGGAATTCCATGCAGCAGTTAGCTGAAGATTTCACACCATTTTTTTCTCTGCAATGTATGTGCTCCCCCCTTTAGACTATACATTTTTGGCAAAGACCCTGTTTAGTTGAGTTTCCTTGTGCAGCACTAACACCCCATCTGAGGAATAACCAGAGATAAAAGGAATGGGACATTTTTAGATCATTTTCAAAAGAGTTCACTGTGCAAATGCAAAATGCAGCTACCTGTACTGGGCATGCTAATTGCATAATTTGCATACAAATACAGTTACATTCGCATATACATAGTTACCCAATTTGCACGTCCTTTCTAGCTCTGATACATGGTCCCCATCACAGCAGCATCTGAGTGCCTCATAATCTTTAATGTTTTGAGCCTCAACACCCTTGTGCAGCAGGGCAGCGCTACTATCCCCATTTTACAGATGGGGCACTGAGGCACAGAGAGGCTAAGGTCACACAGAGTCTGTGACAGAGCAGGGACTCCCAAATCCTAGGCTAGTGCCCTACCCACTTGACTATCTCTCCACATCAGTCATGGTACATATGTGCATCAAACTTTATTTGAAAATCTGGCCCTCAGATTACGTCCTCCCCTGACGTGAAACAACCACGTCTCCTTGTACTTTTACACAAGTGGCTAAATCATAATCTTGGGGAAAAACGGGGCCCGTAATTCCCCCATTCAGCCTGCACGCCCCCTGATCTTGTACGGTACCTGGTAATGCAGCCCAGGAAGGGGACTGGCCCAGGACACAAAACTCCATGGTGAGCCATGCTATTGGGTGCGTATTGGACTATTGCAGGCTTGTAGCACAGAGAAGGGAGGCTGTTACCCATCTGAGAGCAACCTGCTGGGCGGGTGTATGTTCACACTGCAGCTGGGAGCGAGCCTCCCAGGCTGGCTAGACAGGCTAAAGGTAGCAAGCTAAAAATGACCATGTGGATGTTGCTGCAGCCCCGCTGAACCCAGGGGGTACGGAAGAGAAGGAAAGGGGGAGAGGTGAGGAGACTGGGTTGGACCCTGTTCTCAGCTGTTGCCAATGCAAGCATCCAGGGGCCAGGCTGAGCCCCTCTCACCACATCAGTCCTGGGTGGGCAGCTTCCCAGAGCTGCAGCAAGCCATGCATGGATCAGTGCCCAGCCCCTAGCAGCCACATAGCATCAGTGCTCAGCTTGCCCCACTGCCCATGGCCAGGAATATCACATCGGCCTCCAGCACCCCACCTAGTGGGGGCTCTCGCTCCTCCCCTCCCTGGGTGGGATTCCTCTCCTCTCCACAGAGCTATCTCCCCAGCTAGCCCCAGCCCCTGGTTCTCAGCTCGCTGCTGTGCTAGTGGAGTGGGAGGGCAAGTGCTGCTTGACACTCCCTGGGATACAGTTATACAAGGCAGGACTTGGAAGATGCCCAGAGCCTCACAGGCTGAAGTTCCCAGCCCATCTCTAGGGCATTGCCTGAATGGACATCTGGGGCTGAGTCATTGCATTTGTCCTTGCCTAACCCTTGAGCTCTCTCCTCTCCTTAGGGCCATGGGGGTTCTGCTAAGGGGAGCAGGCTACAGCCACCTAATTAATACCCTGGTTGAACGACCACACAGAGGAAAGCTCTGCCTCTCAAAGTTCCACAACCACCCTCAGACACCAGTGAACAGTGGAAGTTTGGATCCAGATCAAACTTCACGGCTCAAGCCCGCTGCTACAGAAGTTAGGTGCTTGCTGCAGAAATTCTGGGTGAGGTTCTCTGGCCTGCGTTAGCCAGATCAGCCTAGATAGAGCAGAGTGGTGTCGTAATCCATGAAACGTTTATTGTGAATAATCTGCATCTCATCCCTCCACTTTACCTTCCTGACCCCGGGAGGTACTCAGCACCTTTCAATCTGGAATTAGAAGTGGGATTCTGACAGCAGTCAGGAGAAACTCAGAACCATGCAGGAAGGCACTAAGCTAGTGATGCTGGCTGCTGAGTACAACACACACAATTCAGTATCACCATCTCTCTCAGTTTTATTGAGAGTCTCATGATATTTGGTATTTATCTTAAAGCCCCAGCTTTAAAGGGCACAGGAGAGCATCTTAGCTTTCATTTAAAAAGACAGCTGTCCAGGGTGCACAGAAAAGCTTAAAAATATGAATCCCAAAGGCTCAAAAACAGGGAAAAAATCCCCCCCACACAATTTAAAAACAAATCTCAGGCTGTCTACTACAGCCAATATCAGCAAAGTTTATGTCACTCAGGGGTGTGACTATTCCACCCCACCTAAGGGACATAGTTAACTGATAAAAGCATTTGTGTGTACAGCACTAGGTCGGCAGGAGAGTTCTCCCGCTGGCCTGGGCTACACTAGCAGGGGGGTTCGAACTAAGATACTATTCGTTTAGCTGAAGTTGAAGTATCTTAGTTCGACTTACCTGGCCGTCTTCACGGCGGCGAGTCGACTGCCATGGCTCCCCCATCGACTCCACTTACTCCTCCTGCCGAGGTGGACTACAGGTGTCGATTCGTGGATCAATTTATTGCATCCGGATGAGACACGATAAATCAATCCCCGATCCATCGAACACTACCCGCCGATCCGGCGGGTAGAATAGATGTACCCGCTGACAGTTAATGGTGCTCACAGAGGTGGTTTTTGTATGCCAAGGGGAGAGTTCTCTCCTGTCAGCACAGAGCATTTTCACCACACGCACTGCAGTGGCACAGTTGTATCAGTACAGCTGTGCCGGTGCAACGCTGTCCATATACACATATTGTTAGTTGCAATCTCCTGATTTTTGAATGCTGGGGGTTAGCAATAGGGGGAGCTTCTTAAGCAGCAGAGTTGAGAAACTGCATGTGCATATGTAAGAACCAGAGAGTTGATGCTCTATGCACAGACAAGGTGAGTGAGGTAATTAATCTTTTATTGGGCCAACCTGAAGAAGAGCTCTGTGTAACCTGGAAACCTCGTCTCTCTCACAAACAGAAGCCGGCCCAAGAAAATATTACCTCACTCACCTTGTCTATCTAATATCCTGGGACCAACACCACTACACCACACTGCATATGCACAGACAAAGCAGACATTGCACAGTAACCATGACATTTAAGAGCTAAACAACTGCTTGTAGCAGGAACAATTGCAGAAAGTCAACTGCCTTTTTCTTATTTATTTTACTGCTGCAAGACTATTACATTATTAGTATGTGAGATTAACCTGCATCCAACACATCTATCCAACAAGCTGCAAAGAAAATAAAAGACTCGTTAAAGATCCTTTAATAAACACTTGTTAAAGAGTCATACAGGAGGGCTTATTTTCCCACTGGAGGGCAATAAATTCATAAGGAGCACTTAAATCGAGAGTGTGGAAATCTCTCTCCATAGCAAATGAACCACAGGGGACTGACCCAAAGCCCTTGCAGGTCAATAGACAGATTCCTTAGGATCATGCCCTAGATGAGTTATTTTTCTGTTTCTGGGTTTTAGATTATGGGGAGTGTATAAATAGTTCTGTTGGCTTATTTTTTACCTGCTGTCCTGGTTCTGATGGTTGTAATGTTAAAGGTTTTGGAGGTGTTTTAGTTACATGCTCACTATTGAAGTCCTTACAGATGCAATAGTATAAAATAATCTACTGGAAACAACTGTATGTAATTACTAACTTGACCATCATTTGAAATGAATGTTATTTTATTCTGACTCTTCCCCTCAGGGAGATGCCTTGAATAACTTATACTTGTCACTTTAAACCTTTTGTTTAAATCATTCCCCATAGCATTTCTCATACATGTTTCTCTTTCAGAGCAGTGACCACGTCAACACTTCCATAAATCTTAACGTAAGATAGGCTTTCCTACATAATTATAACAGCAGTAGTTTAGATTACAGGTGTGCTTTCAGCCACTCCAACTTGTTGTATTTACATCTTGCTGCATCAATGATATGGCTGCTGTAAACTTTATATGATGCAAGGTGTATAATTACACTGCGTTTTAAACTCTCATCACAACTGCACACCTGGCCTGCTGATAACAAGCGCATTCTGTCTCAAAATAACTCCGTAATTAGAAAATTCCACTTCCTGCACAGAGCATTATGCTCAATATATTTATATTTCACTGTGAAGTGCACTAACATTCTCTTAAGGGGTCACTACACATGCTGTGTGCTGCTCATTGTTTTTAATCCTAACATGACCTTTATACTACATACAAAAAACAACCTTGAGATTCAAAAGCATGGCATGATGTAATGAGCACAGTCAGTGATTTCAATAAAGCTAGCACTGCCGTATTAGGGCCCAATCACGCAAGGTTCTGTGCGTTCATTTTCTATAGGATCAGGCTCCACGTTTGGTTAGAAATCACTGGATTTCCAGTTGTCCTGATTTAAACCACTAATAATATCTGGAAACTCTAGACTGTTCAAATAAACATTTGTTTAGAATTTCTGAGTTAAATTCATAGAATCCATATTATACCTTTGTATCTTGTATAGAACAGGTTCCGCACTTTGCTTTCATCTACTCATGCAATGAAAACCACCATTAACAGATGGTGGAAACTGGCAGAAACACATAGGGGGTTGATGTAAAATGCTGATTTCATTGATCAGGGTCATTCATGCAGCCACACAAGTTTTACTATGTTGCCACCACTCATGCTGTGCAGCCAGGATATCTGCAACAGCTCACTCTAAAAAGCAGGAGTATATCACCTTAAATAACCAGCATTTGGTGGCAATTATAGGGGCCAATTCTGAAAGGTTCTCAGCACCTTCATCCTCACTGAAGTCAGAGAGAACAGAGGAGGCTCAAAACCTTACAGGATGCTCTAGGCACCTTTCAGAATCAGGCCCCTAGAATGCAAGGACAAAACGTCGTTAAAAAGAACATGCCACCTCTTGTACTTTTTATTTACTGTCAGTGGTTTACATGTACTTCCCTGGAGAATAGTGCAACAAGGATTATAAACTTGTTATAAATTGCGAATGAAATGTACATAAAGGGCCTGATTCAAAACCCACAGGAATCATTAGAAAGTCCCCCACTGATTTCAGCAGGTTTTGGTTCAACCTCAAAATACCTTCAGTTTAGAAATTTCTGCCCACTTTTGTAGGAATTTTAGATTCATCCTGTACAGTTTAGCAGATTACAGTTTTCAGATAAATAGAACAACAGCCTCTCCCTAAACAATGGAACCTCATGGATTCAGATAAGTAAAGGAAACTGATTTATCCCTGGATATTTTAATTCTCCAACTGTGTAACAGTCAAAGAGATATCTGGTTACTTACACAAAGGAAAGGCTGTAATTGTAACATCTTCTATACTCTAAGGTGAATAATAAAGTAGACATCACTTACAAAAGGTTGAGAAGACTGTGCCTCAAGACATTTAGTCATTGGAGCTAAAGGACACGAATGTTACAGAGACACAAACAAGGCTAAATTTAACATGTACTTATGGAAGGCACAAGAGTCATGTAGCCAATGAAATGTTTGATTCTCAACAAATTATTCACACAACTTCTGTGCAATTTTTGCACAGTGTACCGGAGTGAGGCAGAAGGAAAAGTTTCAAGGTAACAGACACTCAGCAAGACAGTACTTAGAGAGGGCAGCTTCTCATTTATACAAGTCCTCAAGAGAGGACAGAAAAACCATTCTCCTGCAAGTAAAGCAAACCTCTTTTTCCTTTTTGACTTCTTTGCAGCTACAAGCATTAAGGATTTATTGGACCTTTTAAGGGTGGACAGAGGGTTTTCATTCACCCTTCTTTGGGCACAAGGTGCTAAGTATTTTTATTCAGCTCTCTGAAAGTCCTCCAAGAAAGCTGTAGCATTGCACATCACTTCTTTGCTTGTTGTCTTACCCTCTCCTTACTGATCTTTTCACTATGAAGAATTTTATTTCCACAATACATTCATTTATTGTGAGTGTAAGGGGCTGGAATCCAGGGTTTCCCCCAAACCACTATCTCCTACATGATAATAGCACTTCCAGCTGAATCCCTTTAGGTTACAGATCAGAACTGAGGAGTAGTCAGTGTGTAAGCTCCTCCCACTACCAAGGTATAAAAAACACATTTAGACTCAACATTTCACACATAGTTCACAGGTACTAGGTGGTCAAAAAAGCAAACAGGATGTTAGGAATCATTAAAAAAGGGATAGAGAATAAGACTGAGAATATATTATTGCCCTTATATAAATCCATGGTACGCCCACATCTCGAATACTGTGTACAGATGTGGTCTCCTCACCTCAAAAAAGATATTCTAGCACTAGAAAAGGTTCAGAAAAGAGCAACTAAAATGATTAGGGGTTTAGAGAGGGTCCCATATGAGGAAAGATTAAAGAGGCTAGGACTCTTCAGTTTGGAAAAGAGGAGACTAAGGGGGGACATGATAGAGGTATATAAAATCATGAGTGATGTTGAGAAAGTGGATAAGGAAAAGTTATTTACTTATTCCCATAATACAAGAACTAGGGGTCACCAAATGAAATTAATAGGCAGCAGGTTTAAAACAAATAAAAGGAAGTTGTTCTTCACGCAGCGCACAGTCAACTTGTGGAACTCCTTACCTGAGGAGGTTGTGAAGGCTAGGACTATAACAATGTTTAAAAGGGGACTGGATAAATTCATGGTGGCTAAGTCCATAAATGGCTATTAGCCAGGATGGGTAAGAATGGTGTCCCTAGCCTCTGTTCGTCAGAGGATGGAGATGGATGGCAGGAGAGAGATCACTTGATCATTGCCTGTTAGGTTCACTCCCTCAGGGGCACCTGGCATTGGCCACTGTCGGTAGACAGATACTGGGCTAGATGGACCTTTGGTCTGACCCGGTACGGCCTTTCTTATGTTCTTATGTTCTTAGTGATGGAGGGTAGCACAAAATCGGAAGCATGGTTTTGTTGTGGGTTTTTTGGTTGAGCAGTGGGTAGTTTTTTGTTGTTTTCGTTGGTAATGTATCAACTTTGGCCCTAAATTGATGTGTAAATATGAATGGAGAATCCAAAAGATCTGAGCATCTTATAGAATGTTAACATTGGTGTCATGGGTACCCTGCAGCAACAGGATCTAAGCCAATTTTGAAAGGTGGAAGAATGTTATGATGGAATATGGATTACCGAGAGCCAGGTGACCATCGTCTTCATAGGGCCCAATCCTGCATATTTTATTAAGTCAATACACTGTCTGGAGTGTTCATTGCAAACTCTACTTAGGCCAGTGGGGAATTTAGCCATTCAGATTTACTGAGCCAGTAATGTCCAGGATACATATTTGCATTTAAATATGAACATTTTAATACTAGTGTCGGAGAGCTTTGAAAGAATAAGAGAAAACAGAGTCATATGCTCCACCAGAGGAACAATGTTGTTGACCTCTTCCCAGATATCTAGAAGCACCTGGAGTTATTGATTACAGTGTGTCTCACTAGATAGGATTACTTTAAAGAGGATGTTATAAGCAAGCAATGTTCCAGCTGTACCTCCAGAGCAGAAGGGAGTTCTTCAAGGCTCTAGAATCAGCTGTCAATGTAAACGTCTAACTGACATTCCAGTCTCTGTTAGGTTTAGGGCAAATGGACTAACAGTAAGAGCACTACTGAAATTCCCCTTCCCTTCAAAGAATGGGGAGAATCTGGGGGCATTGCCTCTGCCTGCCCAAATCAAGAATGGAACCTGACCCGTCCCTTCCCACCAAACACCATGAGTGGAGACAATCCTTTCCCTTCACCCTCACCCGCAGCCAGGAGTGCAAGAATAGACCCAGTAACAAAGGAATTAGGTTGTGTCAATCTGATGGGCTGCAATGATGCACAAAACCACCTATTGATACAGCATGGCGATATAAAGATCACATGCAGCATCAGCAGGAGATTGTTGGGAGTCTCTGCAAATCCATTTGAGGCTGTTGCAGGTCTTTAGCTGTTAAAGCCCATGCAGTGCTGTTACAAGAGATACATACTGAGAGCTCACATTCAAAAACACAGGCATTTAAAATCCATAACTAATTTTAAATTGACACAATGTCCTTCTTATCCTGTCTCTTTCTCAGCTAGCAAAGGGGGCCGGAGGTGGCTTGTTGGCTCAGACTCAACAGGCACTGATCTTCTGAGGTCTTGATAGCAGGCAGGGTCAAGATACTGTACATATAGGACACACACAAAAACACACTAGAAAAGGATTAGTAAATAACATAGGAAGATCTAGACAGACTAGGATCCTGGGGACATAAGAGGCAGTAAGTTAAGAGGACTGGATTTACTGGCCCAACTAGTTTTCCATCCAGGACAATCCTTTTAAAAGAATGATTTTTAAGCTGTTCTTTTCAGTCTTCCGTTAATTTGTTTGACATGACCTTATCAGGACTCTGCTAGTTATGTTCTGCTTCCCTTATGTAGTTGTTTTCAACAAAATGAAACTGCATATAGTTGTCTCCTTCTGTTATGCATTCACTGCTGCAGTGCTGAAACATTAAAACAATTTGAAAGATCTGACAACGAAGTTCCTCAGTACAGTGAGCATGTGGATTGATATGTTTTGATTTTTTTTCTTTAGAGAACAAGACTTGTCAGTGCTCAACTAGAAAAGCTGCCAAATACATCATCATCTCTAGTTCACTATGACCCAGGTACTGTCAGCCCAAACTGACTGTTTTCAGTAAAAAGAAAAAATCACGTTGGGTGAGCTCAAAACTTATCTCAATAGGTGCCAATTAGCAACCATTTTAAGTGCAGATTCAGTTGTTAATTTTGTAAGTTTGATTATCAATTCTCCAGTTTAAGGCACACGTTAAATCTAATTTTGTATCACACAAGCTCTTTCTTTCATGCCAGACATAGACTTATGGGCAGCTATAAGGGTAATAATCATATTTAAATATTTGATTCACTGCCATTAGCAAAAGGAGAGGGGAAGAACCTTTATGATGGATGATATGATACGCTGTTCAGAGAATGCCTTCATGCTATTCACCATGCATTATCATCAACATACCTCTGCCTATCTTGTGCATTTTTTAGGAAAGTAAAACAAATAAAACAAGTATCATGGAACTCAAAAAAAAATCAATTTGCTAGTAACAGGGATTAAAGTGTGTGGTTCATATACAAACTGCTGAATGATCAGTTTTATTCAGATCATGTCTGTTTACTACCAAAAAAAACAGGACCAGAAAAAACATCACTACGTTGCAATGTGTGTTTTCATTACTTTTAACAGTGAAAGATGCGTTAAAATAGAAAAAGACCTTCCTGCATTTTTCTCAGAAACCACCACCATGCTATCTAGAAGGGTGACCTATCTAGCTGTCTAATCTATTGCACCCTTCATTGTAGTATCTTGGTGTATGTGTGTCCAGAATACATCCTTACTGATAGATAGGTATTAAAAATCTTGGGAAAGTATGATTTTAAAAGGTCTGGTCAATATCCTGTGTAACTGATTGCTTGAATTAATCTTAACATTCCTAGCTCTGTTAAAATCAAATCGGTGTTACCAACTCTAATTTGTAAAGGTGGATGGCATAGCTGAATATTTTCATGCAATCCAAACCCGATGAAACAGTCAGCACTATCACGTAACTGACAACACTCACAGTTAGAGCAAATGGGCCAGATTCAGACCTGGTGCAAGTGGCTGCAACTCTATTGACATCACTAGGAGTTAAGGGTGCTGCTCAGTACCTGCCAGCACTGCGCCCATTGTGTTCCTCTTTCACTAAGTGTTGCCTTTCATACAGAGAATAGAATGATCCTGAAGAGTTCCCACCCAGAAGTGAATGAAGCTCTGAACCCTTAGTGCAGGGACAGAGCAAACCCCCAGTAGTCAATTAGCTCTGGGCTCGTGATGCAGAACCAGAGCAAAAGTCCCAGGGGTCAAGCGTCCTAGCTCTGGCGCACTACCAATGAACGCAGGCCTCTGGACCTGGCAAGGGGAGGCTGCCACCTCAGGGGTGGGGTGGCAGGTGCTGCCCGGACCCACCCAACTCCACTGGACCCCGACCCACAGTGCTAACAGTGGAGGGTGGAGTGGTCCGCCACTGGGTCAGCAGGGATTCCAGCTGCAACAAGCCGCCTATGCTTCAGGCAGAGCTACAGCCAGACTGAGGTCAGCTGTCTCTGGGCCTCTTCTTCCCCTCCTCTCTCCCTGAATCAGTGGAGTGCCCTCCATCTCTTCTGGGAAGGAGGTCAGTGGCAGTCCTGGCAGGTGCAAGTTCCCCGGAGGGCATGGCACCCCTGGGCTCAGCAGCAGAGTCAGTGGCCGGGAGCAAGCAGGATCCATCTGCCTCCCTCGGTGTCTCAGCTCCAACTGAGCTGGAGGCTTTGCCCTTTACACTTCCTGTCCCTAATACCCACTTCTGGTGGGAGGGGCAAGGCAGGCCTGGCTCCGCCCACTTGGGCACAAAGGGTGGTTCCTCCCGCTCTGGGTCGGAGGGAGGCAGCACCGCCTCACTACAAAGAGTAAGGGAGAAATTCCCACATGAATTATATGCCAACATATGCAAATAGAAGAGAGAGTACTCCAGAGGAAAGAATCCAAGTTTATAAGATAGTCATTAGCCAGTTCCATCATCTTTCAAGTTTCATGAAAGCCATTCATTTTAGCTGGTTTTATTTTTAGAGGCAACATCGGGTCACAAGATGGTCCAGTTGTTTGGTTCTAGTTTTGCATAATTTTCTAATTTAAAAATGCCTAACCTGGTGCTGAACTTGTTGAGGAAATGCCATGCAAAGTCCCTGGGAGATTAGCCCTGGCAGCCCCTGCTGGCTGTCTAGGGTGCAGCATTGCCAGTGGCAGCTGCTCGCCTGCTCTTGGAGCCAGAACAGCTTTCCTGGGATACAGATGATAGATGAGGGCTCAGGAAGGGAATGAAATGAGGGGTTGGAAGAGAAAATCTATAGTGAACAAAACCAAAAATAAAGGCACAGAACTGCTGTAGTGGTACAGAGTGAACCAAAACCCAATTGTTCTAATGAATGTATCTTTTGTGTGTCTCTGCCTATAAGTATCGGTGTGTGGTTAGAACTGGATATACTGGGACTACTGGAGAGTAAATTAGCTTTCCAGCATTTGATGTGCAGGCAATATGGGCACAAATATAGAATTTCCCCAGCCAATATAAGTCTACTTTGATAACATTTGCAATTTGCTCATACACTTAGGACATTAGCCCATGATGGCTCATACACACGGTTTAAAGTCAGTGGTTAACTATGGATTGTTTAGTGCATGAGTGTCTGTGACAGGGCGCACCACTCACCGCTAGTCTGGTGCCTCATCCTGGCCGCTCTAGGGATTAGCTCATCAGGTCAACACCTCTTCCCACAGCTGCATGCCGTCACTCCATCTCTCTCACGCCAGGAACTGCAGTGTCCTCTTCATGACTCAGCCCTCCAGCCAGGTCACTTGGCATTCCCCCGCTGTCAGAGTATATCAAAGTCTTTCCCTCAGCAGCCCTAGGCAGTCTTCCCATTCACTGCCTCGGGTGCCAGTCCTTCAGTGGCTGGTAGAGGAACCCAGGCCCACCCTCTACTCTCAGTTCCAATTCAGGGACCCTGAACCCAGTAGTTCTGGGCTTTATTCTCCCAGCCCTCACTCTACTTCCCTGGATTCTTCCTGCCAATCCTGGTTTCCCCTTTCCCTGGAAGTACCAGCTCCCAACCTTCCTCCCTCTTCCCAGGGAGTGACTGCAGCCTACACACCTCTGCAACCTCCAAATACTCATCCCTCTTCCCTGGGAACGACTGCCCTTTCCCAGCAGCAGCCCCTGTCTGTTGCCAGCTTCCTGGTTTATTAGGCCCCGCCTGTTCCTGCATAGCTGAATCTGCTTGCAATCAACTCCCTGCTCCCTGGCTCTTCCTCCAGGTGAAGCCTGTGGAGTTAATTGACCTACCTGGCCACCTTGCCCCTGCCAGTCCTGTGTGATGTGGACACCCCATCACAGTGTTATACGATTTATTGATTTAGTAAATTATGCCACATCAAGAAACTGAATAATTTGATTTGAAGAAAGCAAAGACTATTTCTTTCAAACCTTAAAGTTACAAAGGCCTGATTCTGTGAGATGCCAAGTGTCGTCAACGCCTGTTAAGTATCCGCTTTTGTTTTTAATTAATAAGTATCAGGGGGTGTTTTTTCTATTAAAGGGACATGATCAACTTTGGCCCAGATCTTGAGTTTCTGAAGCGAAGGTTGATAGAAGTGTTCCCTTTTAAAACATTCCAATAGAAAAATATTTTAAAAGAAAAAGTCACAGTGCACCATTGGGTTAGTGCATGACAGCCAGATCCCAGCAGAGTGAAATGCAAAAAACCAGAAACAAATCAAACCAAAACAAACCCCACCCAACATAAATGGCAAAAAATGAATTAAGTCGGGGTAAACGACACTGATGTAGACTTCCACAACATGAGGCAGTTGCACTGGGACATGTGCATCAGAGGCTACAACCCCAATGTGCACAAGGCTATAAATATCAGTTTTAAGACTCTAAAGGGCCCCAATTCTCCACTGCCTTGAACCTCGTGAAGTTGTTACCACACTGATTTAGCAGCATTTTTACATTCACTTTGCACAGATTTCGCCATTTTTACTCTTAGTTTTGCAGGTGTAAATGATTACATGAGATGAAAGGCAGGAGAGACTCAGACCCAGGATGATATCAGGAGTTATGATTTTTATTCCAGCTATGTCCCTTTAAACTCTGTTCAGCATTGTCCTTTTTTTAAGCCTTTGCCCTTTCAGAGAAGTAGTTAATGCCCAAAAGGTTCCAATCTTTGCTCACATGCCTCTAGACGGGATTACAAGGAACAGCTCATTGAGAGTCTTCTTCAGCTCAAGTGGTGCAACTGCTGATCTAGCATTCAAGGCTTATACGGACAAACTCTTCACAACATGGTACCCTACGTAGCCTGTAACCGATAGGGGTTCGGGGCACTGCGTCCAAAATCCAAATACAGGAGTTATTTTGAAAGGGCAACGAACCCCGGCCAAAGCAGCAGCTGCCAGTCTGCACAGTCAAGAAAGGAAATGCTAACTCCAGAAGATCTGACTCAGCAGAATGAAGAAAGAAAAAAGACAACCCTCCCTCCTCAACGAACACACCTATCTGTACACTTCAGGCAGTTAAAATGTCCTGGGGGAGACAGGGGGGAATGGCGGTGGAAATGCTAGCAAAGGCAAAAGACAATAAAGACAGATGTGCAGTTGCAGCACACACCTTTGCTGGGGAATAGTGAGTAATAACCCATAGGTTATTTAGAACCTGCAACATTTCTTAGCATTAGGCTATAAAAAAAGTGCTCTGATTTCGAAGTAGTATATCTCGGAACTCTATCTCCACATGAGCGTTGAGGTTTTTGTTTAGCCTTTAGCCTGCAGAAATGGAATTTACTGTTGCATGGACGGATTCCAGGAAACTGTTTCCGTGTACATTGCATGCCAAAACTGGGCCTAGTCAGCTGTTATTAAAATGTTGCTGTCAAGCTATTAGCTGCTTGAAAAGCAGAGAATTAAAAGAAGCTTGATGCATGTTCTCCCCACAGTGGTTCTAAACATGCCTTAGACACCTGGAGAGCCAATTTCCTTCAAAACGTTGAGTTACAGTTTGTGTTTATGGATCATGTCTTTAAGAACAGTAATCAAACAGCCGATTACACCCCCCATTCTCATCTGCACCATTGTGAGCAAGAATAGGGTTGTATTCAAGGAGGCGGAAAATACAGAGTGCTCCAGGGAAGCTGTGAAATGCAGGTATTTACAGGACTAGTTACTTCAGTACTAGGGAGTGGGGTTTGCTTTACAAGCCTTCACTTCTTTTCTCATCTTGGACCAGTTTGTGCCTGACTGCTCTGCATGGGATAGAGAGCCCATAAGGGAGCTCCTTCACTCCCTTGGACCTTGCACAACAGCCAAATACTGGAGCCCTTTGGTTGCAGTCCTGGGGATGCTCCTTTCTGCCTGCAATATGGAGCTGTGCGGAAACAGCATGATTTAGCAGGGCCGCCCAGAGGATTCAGGGGGCCTGGGGTCTTCCGCTGCCAAATTGCCACCGAAGACCCGGCACTTAGGCGGCGGGTCCCGGGGCGGAAGGACCCCCACCACCACAGGGTCTTCGAGGCACTTCGGCAGTGGGTCCCAGAGCGGAAGGACACCCTCCCGCCGCCGAATTGCCGCTGAAGACCCGGAGCGGAGGAAGCTCCGAGGGCCTGGGCTCCACAAGAGTTTTCTGGGACCCCCAGAGCAAGTGAAGGACCCCGCTCCAGGGGCCCCAAAAAACTCTCGTGGGGGCCCCTGTGGGGCCCAGGGCCTGGGGCAAATTGCCCCACTTGCCCCGCCCTCTGGGCGGCCCTGTGATTTAGCAATATCTGGCTATTAAAACAGGCATGAAATGCAACACTCCAAGCCCTGGAGCTTAATATACCTGAACCAAACAAATAGCCATTTATTAGATATCCTTCCATTATGATGACCTAGACCAGTTGCTTCAGAGGAAAGAGGAAATAAGAAAACCAATGTGATCATCTGTGCATTACCGTAGCTTTGAGTGAGCTAACTGGTGAACAACTTATGCCAATAGCCCTGAGGCTATTCAATTTTAAATTACGTTTCTCAAAGTCCAACTCAATTCTTTTTCTTGCTCTAGCAGACGTTATTGCTCTTTACTTTCACCACGGGTCACATTTTTGTTTAGACATATGCAAAGCGACATCAAATGCACTCCTATCAGAGTGGTTGTGGTTTAGATTTGCTTTGAACAGGTGTTAATCAATGGAGAACCAGGCTATTGCATTGTCTGTTTACATTTTCTTGTTTTTTCTTTTTTTTTTTGTGAGTGAAGTTTTGAGAACTTCCATGAGCTGCCCCCTAGTTGCTGACTTCATCTGCTGTATCTGACGTGCCGAGTGGAAGACAATTTGTACAAAAGAGAACAGCAGTGGTATAGGTAGCAACAGAAAAAAGTTAGATTTAGGACACTGATTAAACTTCATTCCTGTCCAGAATGAAGTCAGTAACGATACTAACTAGAGACGAGCTTAAGCCACATCCCTGCATCCAAACAGCCTCAAACTTTCGGGGGTTTGTTTGAAATCCAGATCCCAAACCTATAGTTCACTCCCAGCCCCAGTACATGTAACCAAATATACCTGGGTGAGTCATCGGGATCAGGGATTGAACCTGGGATTTGAGTAAACCTCTACCGCCTGAACTAAAAGACTGAACTAAAGAGACTCAACTAAAAAGACTGAACTAGGGAGACTAACTCAAAAACTGTTGCAGACTCAAAAAATTCTGTGTGGCCCAGCCGTTAGACAGGGACAGAAAGCCACACTGTGGTTGTGGGATACATATGTTTAGTAACCTAGGCTCTGGTCCTCAGAGGTATTTAGGCATCTAACTCCCCTTGAAATCAATGGGAATTAGGGCCCTAAATACCTAAATGACAAATATCCATGTATTTGAGGATCTGGCCTGTATTGACTAATCCTGTAATGTTTGCAGGCAGAACTCCCACTGAAGAATGTGCCTGGTTAGGGACTGAATGGGTCAAGTAGATTATTAACAACTTGCTTTTATATAGGATTGCGAAACTGAAGTCTTCACTGGGCCTGGTGCACCACTTTGTTACCCTAGCTTTATGCTAGTCTGACTCTTCTGCTACGTACGGAAGCCAAATCCTCAGTTTGTGTAAATTAGCAAGGATC
This sequence comes from Mauremys reevesii, assembly GCF_016161935.1. Taxonomy (NCBI): domain Eukaryota; kingdom Metazoa; phylum Chordata; order Testudines; family Geoemydidae; genus Mauremys; species Mauremys reevesii. The sequence goes on along the minus strand of NC_052635.1, from coordinate 37,465,689 downwards.
TGGTCCTGTATACCAAGTATTGTAAAGGAGCCCTTTCAAAGTAGACGTGTTTATTTGGATTCATCACCAGTGTTTGAACAGCCATCAGTTGTTCAGCTCTCGATGCTCTTAATTCTTGTCAGCCTTATGGACAAAAGAAATCCACAACAAACACAAATCACTGAAAACATGAGGTAGAGAAAAAATAATCATCCTTTAATTGACTGTTCACTAATGGAATCTATTAATTTATGGCCACAGAAGAGCCAGCTAATTTGTGGTTAATGGTGTTTAAAAGATAAACAATCTAGACGAAATCAGATGTGCATAATCCCCACATACTGACATCATCTCTGCATTCTGGGATGGCCTTGTAGTTTTTAACCTAGCAAGAAGAGAGCGATTAATCCTGAGAGATGACAAGCACCCACAACTTCTGTTGAAGCCAATGGGAGCTAAGCATCCTCAGCATCAGGTAGGACCAGGCCAAAAGAAGATAAGGTATTTCGGAAGCCTGCAGAGCGGTAAGAAATGCAGTGACATACTTCAGTTCCTGAGGCGAGTGGGGAGAGAGGATTTAGATAAGCTATTGTGCTAAACATACAGCAAATGACATATTTCAGTGCCGGAACACTTCCATGAATAAACCAGTCTGGAGCGGGCTATTCAAGCATAGGCTGTTGCTCACCTCTTGAATTTGAGAACTGTCTGTTTTTCATCTAATCTTTGAATGGGGAAGAAAACATTTGGCACTATGCTAAATATTCTATTATTTTGGAATAGCTGTTGGGGGAGGGGTCGGGTCTTTTAAAGCAAATCTCATTACACTGAAACAGGATTTATTTAACCAATGCTCCTGATTCCCAACTGTTTTTGTTCAGGTGTTTGTCACAAGCTAAAAAGGATATGATATTATGATGGAACTGCATATAATACCTCCACTGGTAGATCATTTTACATTATCCTAATTGAATTTGGGACTCTGAGATGTGTTATTTAGGGCTTATTCTCCCATTGCTTGTAATGAGATGACGGGGATTTATCTTTATATCAGAAGTTGTGGCACACATTTACAGAAGTGTACCTGCTGGAATATCCATATAGTTTTGTGCCTGATTTATGCATAGTTATGACAATAGAGTGTACAAATTAGTTAATTGCACAAATGGATAATCAGAGTTGCCCATGCAATTTGGGCACTTGCAAATTTAATGCAAATATTTCAATGCTTGTTTGCATCCATGCCATTTTGAACATTTGGGTCAGGCTTCCTGTGAATATGCTATATTGTACATGACACTATACATTAACTGAACAGCCAAAGCTTCATTTCTATAAGATCTTTGCTGTGTTGAGAGACGATTTTGCTGTAAACCAAGACATCTGAATTTAGGTGAGGATTGAACAAGTAGGAATTGAGAGGGAAGATTTTTTTTGATGCACAATATGTTAAAAGATAAATATACATTTTTAAAAGGAAAATAGGAAAGCCCCTTCCCTTCCACAAAATCAGTCATTACTCTGGTGATCACCTGACCTCCACAGATTTAGGCAGCAGGAGTCATTTCCTATGCTGGACCTGCCCTGCAAAAGCACATAGCAGTGCTAGCGTGCCACTAAATTGCTTTGATAAGCTTTCCTAATGCCACTCTGAACCTTTTTTCTCTGAGTTCGTGGTTCCTAAATTCATGTTTTTGACCTAGTTTGATCGTGATCCCAGAGCATGAGCATGAGCTCTGGTGCCTGTTCTCACAAGGTGTGGAGAATACAATGCATTTCTGTACTAACAAGCTGTTGCCTTTAGAATCTTAGACGTTAGAGATAGGGAAGACTCAGGTGTTTTCTAGTGGTTTGTCATGTCTAGTTTTAAAAAGGAAAAGCTATGTGTATTTAACAGGGCATCTAAACAGTACAGATGGATAGTATAAGATATTACTCATGACAATACTGCATTTGGAGCCCGTATTGAGTCAGTGCAGCAATACACATTTACATATATATACACACCCTTTTGTACTCAATTATGCAAGCTTAGGACAGACAGCATGAGCTCACATAAAATCTAACTGAGAAGAAAAACCTGTAGGTTTGCTTGCCTCACAGGATGTCCTCCTGCAATGGGACACTTCATTGAGGTGGGGAAAAAATCCCCACTATTTCCTCCTAATCAGCTTCTGCTTTCTGAGAAAGTTACTTCCTTGTCACCACCTGCGAACCAGATTCAACACAGCAAGAATAAACATATCAAATATTGAAATATTATTTCTTCTTTAAAGCACTTTACACTTTAACTCATTAATCAAAGGAAGATTGTAGCCCATTTCATCTAGTTCCCAGACTTTTTCGGCAACTGTCTCATTGCAGATGAAGAACTTCTGCTGAACCAACCAACAACCTCCTCACGCCTCTAGAGCCAACAACCTTCCCCACCTGCACATAAATAATAATTAGAGCAACCTTCCCCAGTGCTAGGCAGCCTAGCAAGTTCCAGCTGCCTGCTTCCTCTTTCAGCGTGTGCACTGAAACCTAGTACAAACCGACGGATGGGGGGTTGAAATTGGGATTCAGGTCTGAATTGTTGGTCTCAAGGCACATTTCTAGTCTCAGCATTCAGATGCTTAATCAGTAGCCATCTTACTGATCATGTGATTCCTCCACAGAACTCCATCGAACAAGTGAACTGTGAAGTTAAGAAGGAAATATTATTTATCATTTGGGGGGAGGCAATATTGCTTAGTGGACAAATAACTGGTTGGGGATTCAGGAGATCTGGGTTCTATCTCCTGATAGAGAACTCTATCGCAGAGAAGTCACTTCAGCGCCCCGTGCCTCAGTTTCCCCATCTGTAAAATGGGGATAATGGCATTGGCCTTTGTAAAACCCTGTGAGATGTATTTATGAAAAGGGCTATATTGGAGATAGATGTTATTATGTGAATGGAATTACCCTCAACAAACAACAAGTGTTAATCCTATGTTCTTCTCCTAACTCTGTTCCCCAACCAATGACCACTCAGCCAAGAACCTCAAAGTGAATTTCTCTTGTTCCCCTCCCCTCTTAAAACTCTTTGCTACAGTGGATAAAATTCATCCCTGGTGAATCCATGTTTCCACTACACTCTAAACATACCTTGCTCTCTTGGATAAGACTTTGGATCAGATTTTTGTTGTTGTTGTTAAATAATTATTTGATAATATTAACTGGGGGGAAAATGTGGTTAGCTTATGAAGAAATTTCTCTGTTCCTTGCTTATTTCCATCTAAATATCCTAAGACCACACCAACAAATGAGATACAATTCAACCTACCTTTCCTATTGAACTTAAAACCTAGCAAGAGATTAATCACTACCAATGAGGCAGCAAATTCAAATTTGCCTTTATTGTGAAAGCATCTTTAACATAACTCCTGACATTCTCTGTTGCTTAATTGCCACATGTTGGTAGCACGTCCATGTAGTAATGCACTGACTCATCTTACTAGTTTAATCATGGATTGACATGGCTGGGTAAGCTCCTGCAGAACCATTTTTGGGACAAATGCTCCAAAGTGAAATCCTTCGGTGCATGACCAAAGTAGATCCATTATTCATTTTAATGCCAACTCAGCCTCTAACTTTGTATTTATGAATCTATACTCACAACTGCCGATTTCCAATTCCTACTGCCAGGAACACTCAGCAAAAAATTGGACTCATCTGAGCTTTTGCCATAGGGTGGGTTTTTTGTTTTGTTTTTTAATAGAAAACGAAAATACATTTGCTCTGCTTCCGCAATTGTAATATTTACTTTTATGAGAGTACGTAAACCAGTCCTTTCCTGTTTACATTAAATAATAGACATGCTCATTCAACAAGCCAAAGTTGTGTAACAGTGAACAGTTAATCAGATTTGCTAATAGTTGTTTGGCAGCATGGGACACTTAGTACTGAATATTTCTATATATCTGTTTTTCTCTGCCTTTCCTTATGTCAAGAATATATTATCAAGCTGGAAGAATAGGACTGTACTCTACCCTTATGAACAAATATTGAGTGACTTCAGGGCACCTTTTCTCTTCCTTTCCATTGATTTGTGTGTGTCTTAGCTCATTTATATAATTTACTTATAGTACATTTTTTGAAAGTGTCATAGAAACACTGAAGAAAAGTATCAAGGATCTCATGAGAGAGACTATCAAACTCAAGAATATTTCACATACTCTTGCAAACTTTTGAGTACATAGCCAAGTCTGAACTTCCAAGCCATCCGATGTTCACCCATCCCTAGGACAGGCATGAAGTGAGGGTTAATAAGGATTTTCTCAATGCAGATTTAATTCCTTGCACTCCGTGAACCTGATTTTTTTTCCTGTTTACATTAGTTGTACACCTATATAAATCCATGGTTGTCAATGATATTACTCCTGATTTACACCAGTGAAGGACTAGTGTCAGAACCTCCATGTCCCCCTTTTCAGAAATTTAATTTCACATGCTATCACTTTCTAAAATGCCCATTAAGCAGAGTACAGCATTAATTTCTTTACCCTCATTTAAAGCATTGCTAATGTATATTCAGTATGGAAGATCAGGTCATCAGGTCAGAGTATTGAGAATCAGAACTCCTGGCTTGGATTTTCAGCACTGACAGATCTGATCTGGGACCTTTGGCAGGTAGCTTAACCTCACAGTGCTTCGTTTCATTCATTCTCTAGAACAATTATGGAAAAGTTGTGAGGTTTAATCACTTTGTATAAAGATGCTTCAAGATCCTTAGAAGGAATGTCTATTTTGGTTGTGGTCCAATTTTAGGAGAATGTATGGGGAGAGGTTTAAGTATGAGAATTTGGAAGATTTTTAATGTTTTGTATGTTGGTCCAATGTATGTAGATTTGTTTTTTGTTTTTTAAAGAAAGTGTATCCATGCACGCAGAGCTTTGAGTGAGGGCATTTTAAAAAAATAGAAATAAATAAATGCAAAATATTGTATGTAGATGATACTGCACTTTTGTTTCTTAAGAAAGATATTTTCCCTTTCCTTTCCTAGGCTCTTATTCCACATCCCCATCCTATGCAGAATATCAGTTGAAGACAATAAGAGTTCCTCACATGGGGCTGGATGTTGCAAAATGCTGAGCACCCTCAATGCCCACTGAAGTCAGTGAGAGTTGAAGTTGCTCAGCACTTGACAGGATTGAACCCATGGAGGGGTTGCTGAATCCAGTCGTGATAGCATGAACAAAGGGAACCTAGAAATGCCTTCCACCAGGCTTTGGACTGGAGAACCCAGATTCAGATGCTTTCTTCTCTCTCAACATTCAACCACAAGTCTTTAGTTCATAGCCACTCATTGCACTGACCTATGAAGCTAAAAGCTTGACCCCTTTTCACTGTGTCCAAGTCAGAAGGCAGATGAGATACAGGAAGAGAGGCAGACTTTTTGCCTCCGAGGCTGGCAAAGGAGGCAGAAGCATTGCATATGAAATCTATTTAGAACCACCACCAAGAAGTTATCTATTCTGTAGTCTCTCTGATTGTCACATCATTTCAGTGCTAGAGCTGCATCGCATTCTGTCATGCACGCTATCAGTAGTTCAAGGGATCATGAGAAATAATGTATTTCAGAGCACAGATTTTTAAAAAGAGGGAAGCAAAACACAAACAAGTCTTAAGTATGCCTGCATGGTTGTATTAAATACTTTTTTTTTTAATTGACATTTTTCTAATTTATATGACCACATTTAAAAAGATTGCCTTTCCACCTCAGAATGTTACATTATTAGGCACTAAACAACTCCATTGGCATGCAAATATTATCCGCACTTAAAATTCAGTGTTGTGTGCACAGAAACGGATAGCTCTATCACTTTAGAAGCCTACTGAAAGTCCTTTGAAAATTTGGCCCTAAATGACATCAATTCTCCCATAGCTATAAGGGTTGCCATTATTGTTAATTTTCTCTCTTGATTTAGAGTCATCAAAATCACAGAAATTGGGTATATTAGCATGTGCGATTTGTTTCAAACCAATTATAGGATCAGGGTCTCCAAATGGAGGATACCTATATTAAGCCATCAGGCCATTTCCCTGCTAATGCAAGATTCTCCCCATTAAACATTTTTAGTGGTTCTCCAGGACTATCTCAAGTGTTGAGGTTTCCACAACTTCCACTATTCTACAGCCAAATACTGTCAAGATTATTTTTTGTTCAATATTTGCCCCAAATTTTTCCTCTCAAGTTCATCCATTACACCTAGTTACAAACAGGTGTGACACCCTAAGTAATTCCTACTCAACTTTGGCATTTGCACCTATTAATATTTATACATGGCCAGCCCATAACCAAGTTGTGCATATTTAGCTCTTGTAATATTTCTTCATAAGTCAATCTTTCCAGACCCTTGATTGCAGAAAGCAGATTCTGGACAAACAAGTCCCTACATTCTCTAATTTCTTAAGTGATAAACTGTGATACCCTAAAAATATTTGTTCAAAGGGGCATGTTTAGGGGACAGAGTCATAAAATAGAGTTAAAAGCAAAGACAAACTGTTTCTTTTTGTTTCATTTCTAAAATATGAACATGATCCTTTATAGTCTGTAAATGTATATTCTGCTTCAGATTATGATTGAACACTAGTGACCTGTTCAATGACAAAAATCATTGAACCAGTCAAGCCAATTTGTGGTGAAAAATCACAGGGACAGAACAGAAGCATGCTCAAAGGGACCAGAGAACTTTGGAGTCATACTGTTCTATTTAAATCATAAAAGGCAAATTCCTTCCCTACTAGCAAAATCAGATTCTGTGTAAACTCTGCTAAAGAATTAAATATTTAAGCGCTCACACAAAATAAACACGTGTCTGCATCTGAATCACTCTGCCTGAATGTTTGGAGCTTTTAATGAAGCAGCGTTTGGCAAAGTTACAAATTTGCACATAAGAAAAATCTACTTTTTTTTCCACCTTCAATGCTCCTTTATATGCACGATGACAAAGCTGAATCCAGTTTAAAAATGCACCTGTCAGACCTGTCAGATGTCAACAGTACTCTTTTGTTTAGTTATGCTGTATGGATATTTGAGCATGTTTTCACTAAGAGCAGGAGGTGTAACGTTCATCTGAAAATGAAAAAACAAAACAGCATGACTCATAAGTAGGAAAATCATAGAGGCATAACACTTTGGAATAAGACATAAAGGCCTGCTTGGATTGTAAACACTTTGAGGCAGGGACTATCTTTTTGTCCTGCATTTGTACAGCACTGAGCATAATCGAGTCCTGGCCCACAACTAGGGCTCCTAAGCACTGTGGTTCTCAAACTTCATTGCACCATGACACCCTTCTGACAACAAAAATTACTACATGACCCCAGAGGGGGGACCAAAGCCTGAGCCCACCCGAACCCCTCCATCCCGGGGGAGGGGGGGAAAGGGGCAAAACCAAAGCCTGAGCCCTGCCTCCCCAGGTGGGGGTGGAGGCAAACCAATGCCAAAGGGATTCAGCCCAGGGCAGGGAGCATGTACCCTGAACCCTTCCGCCCAGGGCTGAAGCCAAATCCAGAGCCTCACTGCCCAGGGCTGAAGTCTAATGCCAGCTCTGGCGACCCCATTAAAGCGGGCTCATGACCCACTTTGGGGTCCCGACCCACAGTCTGAGAATTGCTGCAATGCAAATAAAATAATCATATCTGGACAGCAGGTAATTAAGGATCTTTTCAATCAACCAAAGTAATACTCACGTGTTGCTACAATAATTACCTTTAACATCAAATTACTTTTACTGTATGTCCTATCTTAAGCCCTGATTCAGCAAGATACTTAAGCACATTCCAAACTTTTAAGTACGTGACTAGTCCTATTGACATCAACTGGCTTTCAATGAGGGCCTTAAGGCACAATTTAAGAGCGTCTAGAGCTGTTTAATATAGGAAGTGGTAGCACAGATTTATACTGCAGAGACTGTGAAATAATATTGGAATTAAAGGTCACCTGCAAAGTTTTTCAAAAAAGTAGGCACTTGCCCTATTTTTTCTTCTTTAGGATGTGTTTAGGCCTTTTTCTTCCAGCTTGTGCTTTTTAACATTATAAATTCAGGTCTTGTTTACCCTGCTTTTTCTGGAAGTTATGACTAGTGAACCAGTAGAATGATGACAGACGTCATGCAAGCACTACCTCACTGAAAGAGAAAGTTATTTTTGTCAAATTGTTTGAGGCCTCCCTCCCCACAACACCCACAAGTTTTTGTTAAAATACCTAATCGTGTATTTGAGTGAAATAAGCAATTAGGAGAAAAGAAGGCTTTCTTAAGTTTCAACATCCTACTGCTTCAATTAAGGGCTTAAAAAGCTTACAATCCACATATAACGTTTCTAATGAGTTCTCAATAAAACTAGGAACACCACAGTTAGTATTCCTGATATTTTTAAAGGTAAAATCCAAGCAGAAAAAAAATCCTTTAGAGACCTTTCAAGACTTCCATATAAGAAGCAAAAATGGCTCAAAAAATTCTCTCATTTGCAGGTCACCTTTACACTTATCTGGTGAGACTTCTTTTAGCAATATGCCAGAGTTTAGGAAACTTGAAGGTAAATATGTTAAAAAGATATTGAAATATGAAGGAAAAGTTGGACATTTATTTTGACTTATTCAGAATTGCCTATTCCTAGCACTCCAAACACACGTACATAATTTAAAACACACATTACGAAATAATTAAACAGTTAGCCCCACCAAGACAAGGCAAATGCACAATTCTTGTTTTATGCTGGTTCAATGAAGAAAATTCAAAATTAAGATACATCATCTCTAGATGTTCTTTTTGGGTTGTTTATCTGAAACTCAGGTCTTTTGTAGTTCTTCTACCCATCATTTTAGAATAACTGAACTGTCTATATATGGATTTGCAGAGGTACTTTTGCTCACAGTTAAGTGTACAACACTAAACCTTAACAGCCATCTTAATTTGGTAGGTACAAGCCCCTCACCATGACATCCAGAGTAAAGACATTAAACTAAGTTGACCAAGACCAGCAGGACCTTTGTTACACATTCCTAAAAGCCCTCTCATTCTACCTCTACAAACCACTAGAAGAACGAAGTCCCCCGGCAACAATTACATCAGTCAAGTCCTTGCCAAGAAAGTTAAGATCAACTGGGACACCTCAGCTGCTACCTCCTAGATTAGAACTCATTTGTACCAGAGGCAGCAGGATCTCAGTCAAGGGCTCTTGCCTATAGAAATCAGTTTCCTAATTGTTCAAGAAGAAGGGTTTGGTGGCCTCCAGTACATAATAAGGTGTATTCGTGATGGAAGTTCAATTGTTACAGAGATGAGACAGGTCAGTCAGTAGTGGCACAGTGAGGAATTGAATATCCCACATGGATGGTAATGTGTGTTTACGGGAGAGCTCAGATGCTACAGTTACACATTTAAATCCCCACAAATTGTGAAGAAGGTGTCATGAAAATATTCTCTCCCTGCACTCATCCTGCCCAAAGTAAAACTAGAAATTCCTAAGCTATAGCAGGGTCAGAAAGCAAGACATTGGGCATGGTCTCCTCTTCCTGGCAGCATGCTGCATGCTCCACTTTAACCCTTTACTTAATGTGCTCTATTATTTTAGACAGTACTTCTGGTCACTCACAGGGTAAAAGCTTGGCAGATGTACAACCTAAGTGCCAACAGTCTGGACTCTTATCATTGTTGCCAGAAGTGGCATCTGGGGATATGGCTGGCTTCCTAGTTGGCATTTGTTCAAGTATTTGTCCTTACTTCAGTTCTGGCTAGTGCTCTGTTGAGCTGCCTGTGGATCTGGTGGGTCAGCCTGTCTCTGTTGACAAGCTTGTTGAAAATCCCCTATCTTGATTAACACTTTCATTCTCAAGGATGAGATTTGGGGTATGAAAACTTTGTAATGTGACAGCCTGGACTTGCCTCCTGATTCATGGATAGCTTGAATAACCTGAATAAACTCACCCTATTACTTAGCAAACATGTGTCTGGGCATCACAGATTAGCACAGATGTATTTTTCACTCAGAGCTACGTGGCACTGGAACAGAGAGCTTGTTGCAGATGAAGACAGAGATTCATTACTAGGAATGCACATGTTTTTCAGAACAGGGTGTGTGTGCTAATGTATACACCTAAATTGTGTGCACAAATGGCTCATTTGATGCCCCAAATTACATGCCTGCTTTTGCCTGCACAAATACTCCTGAAATTTTCTGAAAACAGAGATCCAAATTTGAAGGGACTTTGGCCCTCCCGCTCAAACCCAGACTGGTTCACTAACATTTCAGAATGAGAAAAAGGATCTGAGCTGATTTAAAGAAATATATTTGTTAAAATCCTGAGTAAATTTTCCTCAAGATTCTTGTCTAAAGGCACCTTTTCTACTACAAGCCAAACAACTGTCTTGGAGTTTTTAAATCAAGACTGGATGGTTTTCTGGAAGAAATACTTTAGATCAGTGTTTCTCAAACTGGGGTCGCCGCTTGTGTAGGGAAAGCCCCTGGCGGGCCGGGCTGGTTTGTTTACCTGTTCCGTCCGCAGGTCCGGCCGATCACAGCTCCCACTGCCCGCGGTTCGCTGCTGCAGACCAATGGGAGCTGCTGGAAGTGACAACCAGTACACCCCTCAGCCCGTGCCACTTCCAGCAGCTCCCATTGACCTGGAGCAGCGAACCGCAGCCAGTGGGAGTCGCGATCAGCCAGACCTGCAGACGGGGCAGGTAAACAAACCGGCCCGGCCTGCCAGGGTGCTTACCCTGGTGAGCCACGTGCCAAAGGTTGCCAATCCCTGATCTAGATCAATCACAAGTCATTGGGCTAAGTACAGCATTGATTGGGTAAAATGTTCTGGCCTGTGTTTACAGGAGGTCAGACTCATGTACTACAAAGGACTTCACTCCCTGCAAGCTAGCTCCGCTCTTAGCACATTTTTGGATGACATTTATTCCTACCAGTTTTCAGATGGTTTGCTGTATAGCACATGGATCTCTCCACTATACAATATATAATGCAATTTTGGCTCCTTCTGGATCAAATAAGGGATAATCATTATACCACAATAACTGCGGAAGGCTTTGTATTTTGGCCCATTAGAACTGACTGAATTATTATCCTCAGCTTTCTATTACTTTGGCTCGATACTCACATAGCTTAGCCAAAATTTTTATAGTTTAAATTGCTCAGACAAATACAGAAGTCTGTTTTCTGGGGCACACAGTTTTGCATCACCAGCGCCTCGTGCATATAAGGTTCTAGCTTTGAATAAGGTAATATGAAAGTAAAGCAATGATTTTCTATTACTCATAGGGAGCAATAGGATAGACATTTACAGCTAAGAAATGACTATGTCTCAGTGCTAGAAATATTCCTAGTACACTTTGGGGCACTGTAACACAAGCCCTCTTATCTCATTTAGAAAGTGACTCTAGATTTCCAAAGCTTCCCAACCCAATGCAACATTCAGAGGCATTGAAGCGATTTGCTGGAGTTCTACTGAGTTAAAAATCAGCCTCTTCCCCTTCTGTTAACAGCTTGTCCCTAGAAGCACCATAGCAGCTAAGGACGAACTAGAAAGAGACTCAGATGCCGCTACTGGAAAGACGTATTCCAGCACTTGGCATCTGGGACTTACAGCTGCCAAACGTTCCCCCATCTGTGGTGAAGGGACACTCCACTGCTTGCAAAAGACAAGAAAATAAAAACAGCAGAGACACAGCAGTAATAAGGGGGATTGTATCCAGGCCAAACTTCGCATGCGAGCCCGATTCTGATCTCACACCAGTGCAGCTCCATTGACCTCAGTGAATTGGCTCCTGAATGAGAGCAGAATCAGTCCCGATGGCCCCAGTTCTGACCCACAGCTAAGGAGGTGCAACCAGAGGGAGGCAAATGTGACTGTGCACCACCTCTGTGCCTCCTGGATCCTGACGGTGGCTGGAGATCAGAGCAGTTCCCAGGGCAAGGTCAGATCTACACTTAAAACTTTTGCTGGTATAGTAGTCAATTAGGCGTGCATTTTTAAATATAACGGTAATAGCCCCAGTGTAGTTCTAGTTCTACCAGCAGATAAGTTGGAGTATGTTTTCTGCAACGGCTCCCTTTGGGCTCTGTGGTGGGGTGAAGCCTCACCGGCGCTGGCACCTCCTGCTGACCATCTCGGGAATTAGCTCTTCCAGCCCAGAGCGCCCTCTGCAGGCCAGTGTCTTGCCTGCCACTGGCCCCCGTGTCCCTCCCAGACCCCGGTGGGCCCTCTATGTCAGGGTTCTTCCCTCAGCAGTAACCCACAATCTGGGCCTCTCCACTCAGGGGAACCCCCAACCCTCTATTCCCACCTTGCCTCAGTAGCTACTGCCAGTCACCATCTAGCCCCCGCTCCCTGGGGCAGACTGCAGTGTAGAAACCACTCATCATCGGCGAGGGGGGTTGGACCAGCTGCCTCTGGACTGCCCCTCTGCAGCCCCAGTACCTTTTGTAGCCTTTAACAAGGCCTGCAGCCTGGGGCTTTACTAGGCTGGAGCTCCCCGGCTCCCTCTGCCCTTCCCCAGCACTGCTCCACCTTAGGTACCCTTCTCAGCTCCCAGGCAGCCAGGTCCTTCTCTCTCTGAAGCTATAGAGAGAGTCTCTTCTTCCTTCTGGCCCGCTGCCCTCTTATAAGGGGCCAGCTGGGCCATGATTCCACTGGCTACAGCTGTGGCTGCTTTCCCAATCAGCCCAGCTTTTCCCCTGCCACAGCCCTCTCCCAGGGCTATTTGCAGCCATTCAGGGCAGGAGCGGGGTAACCACCCTGCTACAGGCTCCTCCACCAGCCCAGAATACCTGGAGCACAAAGAACTCCAGCCATGCTTACCTCCTGGCTCTCCCCTCCCTCCTACAGGGGCTGTAAGAAGACAGCCAAGGGCCACCACATCAGAGGGAGGCCAATTTACGCCAGAGATATTCCCAGAGGAAAGGTCTGCCAGAATTGCAGCCACAGAGCCTGAGTACAGATGCCACAGGGGAGCACAGAATCAGGGCTCACATGGACACCCTTGACTTGGCTGCTATTTTGGGGAGTCCTAACAGAGTAGCAGAGGCTCCCCTAGGCAACTGCACATTTCAATATCAAGATCATATAAGTGAGGAACACTTTTTCCTGCTCCTCAGCCACAGATCTGTAGTGAAAAGGCAAATCCCTAGTATGCGTAGCCACAGAATCTTGTATTAAATGGCCAACTGTCTTTGTGCTCTAAAAACCTCTGGCACAGGATCTTTTCTACCTTATTCACTGCTGTGTGGGTTTCTCGTATATCAGAAGAATTTGGAGACTGGTTCCCTATCAGACACGCCCCGTTTATCTCCCCAGCATTAACTCCATTCATGAATCAATCATATGCTTGCTGCTTCCTTGATAATAAATCAGTGTTTGCTCCTCACTACCCACAATTTTGGGGCAGTTTCAAATTTCTCTGATGTTACCATTAGCCTTCTGATTTTGGATCCAGAATTATTTGTAATGGATGCAGCTGGAGCCCACCAAGGAACAAAATAAATTTTTGAGTTAGAAAACTAACTCAGGAAGGGAATCCTGCTTCATCACTGCTGAAGGCAAAGTTTCAGATTCAGCAAATGTTACATACTAACCTAGGGAAGTTAGACCTCTGTTTTTCCCTCCCAAGATTAAATTCACTTTCCTCTTCCCTCCCTCCCACTCTACCACCCCATGCACATACGTCATGAGCAGGCTTTGGTTAGGAAATAGACTCCATGCCTTTTCCCAACCAATGAAGACAGTCAAGAGGAGGGGGGTCTTACACAGTCCCCTGGCCTGCTTGGCTAATGCAGGCTCTGTACCCTTGTGCGGGGGTTTGGGCCATTAGATCTAAGTGCTGATCCAGCAATCTCTCCTCCAGCCCACCCACTATCAGCCCAGATGCATGCAGGGATTGAAGAAGCATCTGCTTTCCCTGTGGAGATAGAACTATGAAGTGACAGACAGAAGACTGACGTGCATGTCCACTGCTCAGAAGGGTGCCACTTGATGATGGCTTTTCTGATGTGGACACTTAGCAGCTAGGAGTGGACTGGGACCAACTAAAATTTCTTTCAGACACTGAACAGCTCTTACATGATAACTTTAAATACCTACCCACCTGGCCTGCATTCAAACCAAATATTAAATACTCTGCACCCTGTGGCCAACCCCTTGTGTTACGTATCCTGAAGGCTACAGTATATCCTGATAGACAAAGCCAAAATAGTCCGTGGTGACCTCGAAGACAAACTTTTATAATATTTACCATTGAAAGAGTGCAGTAGGGCAGAGTAAGGACAAGGAAACAAGATCAAGTGAAAAAAGTATGAGAAACCAAGATTGCTGCTGTCTATACACCCAAGCTTATTCTTCTCGTGATACAGGTCAAAAGAGTTTTGTGCCTCAAGGAAATACCTCTGAGACCCAGACAATATCACTATACTCCCAAGTACATGGCTGTGTGTGCCATTTGTATGTGGGTAAAGGCGAGCTCCCTTTTCTTACCCATGCTCACGGCCGACATATTTGCAAATCCTCATACACCCAAGTCCAAATAATTTCAAACCAAACCAAACCCAAACAGGGGAAATCAGACAGACACCCGTCAGTTCTCCTTTGCTGCCCCATTGCAATGATCATGCTGCCTCTCTAAACTTCTCTGCAATAGACTTGTGTGCCTATTTTCCAGCAACAGTGCAGCTGCGCTGACTTTTAGCACCATATCATGCAAATTGGTTCCGAACCAGGCCTGGAAGCTGGTTGAATTGACCCAGATTCTTTCCGTTTTATAAATCAACCTTTGCTGTGGAAATTGTTCTTTGATTTATTTTAAATGGAAGCAGCAAGTACATTATAACTGCAAGATCCACCCTAAAGGGGGTCACACCAAACATGCTCGACCTGTCTGGGCAGGTCTAATTTAAACACCAGCCTTTTAAAACCGGTATGGTCTTTGAATGAAATCTCTTTGTACTTCTGAAGATACCACACACCCTTTCCCTGCCTCTTGACTAAACAGCACTCACCCAACGAAGAGATCTGCTTCAGGAATAGAAGTGCTAGGAACTCTCGTGGAGGGGGGAGATATGTGCTAGCCTTTTCCAAGCTCAGCCTTTGGGAAGCCGTAAGTATATTTCCTGGACGGCCTTTCAGGCTGAGTGCATAGCCAGGTTCACCCTGTTCTGTCAGCTGAAAGTGTCTGTGCCTTTATTCAAAGCAATTGCTTGAAAAAAAATTACCCATTAATATTAGCAGAAGCTTTCATAGAATCATAGAAATTTAGAGCTGGAAGGGCCCGTCAGAGCAGGGCAGCTCTAGGTATTTTGCCGCCCCAAGCACAGCAGGCAGGCTGTCTTCGGTGGCTTGCCTACGGGAGGTCCCCGGTCCTACGGATTCGGCAGCCCACCTGCGGGAGGTCCGCCGAAACCTCGGGACCAGCGGACCCTCCGCAGGCATGCCGCCAAAGGCAACCTGCCTGCCGCCCTTGCGGCGACCGACAGAGTGCCCCCCATGGCTTGCCGCCCCAGGCACGCGCTTGGCGTGCTGGTGCCTGGAGCCGCCCCTGCTTCAGAGGTTCTAGTTCAGTCCCCCTATGCTGAGGCAAGACCAAGTATACTTAGGCCATGCCTGACAGGTGTTTGTCTAACCTGCTCTTAAAATCCCCAAAAGAGGGATTCCACCACCTCCCTTGGAAGCCTCTTCCAGTTAACTATCCTGATAGTTGGAAAGTTTTCCCTAATATCTAACCTAAAACCTCTGTGCACTGTACTGTTTAATTCATTGTTGCCACTTTTCCATTCTGGAGGGCATTTGAATGAAGGCTTAGTGTCACCTTCATGAGCTGACACCTTTTATTCCAAGATGTGGACTGTACTCTGGGCTGATGCAGCATCGGATGTGCCATAACATCCAAAGCTAAAATCTTGATATGCACATATTGTATTTTGCAGAAGTGGATCCTCCCCTCATAAAAATAGCACTGCCTCTGCTGCTTACATGATTAACTTGATCCTTGCTCACATTCATCCAGGAAAGCTGTGTAGCCATGTCAAAAGACAGCAGATCAGGCTAAAGGTGAAGGGAAGCACACAACTGATTTTTGCATAGCGCTTGGCTGCTAAGATTTCCACTCACTCTCAAAGCACTGGTTCCACTAATGACTGCAGAAATGCTGAGGCATAGCATAAAAGTCATGCTTAAGACTGAGGGAAGTGTCAGATCATATAACGTATGGATTTCAGTCTCAGATTTTGACATTAGGACCTTCGGAAGTGACTCCTACATTTAGAGACATGGATGCTAATTTGAACCCCCAACTCCATCAGAAAGAGAAAGAATGATCCAGTGGATAGGCCAGAAGCCTGGGACCCAGAAGATCTGGGATCAGTTCCCTGCTTCACCACAGACTTCCATGGGTAACTTTGGGAAAGTCAGTTCCCCCTCTGTAAACTGAGAGTAACAGCAATACTTCCCTACCTCACAGGATGCTGTGAGGATAACTACATTGATGATTGTGTGGTGCTCAGATACCACAGTGGCGGGGGCCATATATGAATCATAGATCATGCAAACTGACCCACACTTTCCAATGCCAATTCAGTTCCAGCAACAGGATATGCTATTGTTGATTTGACACAACGATTTGGAGTGATTACAAAACACAACTCAGTGGATCAAAGCGACTGATCAATGTCAGTAGTGAAACCACCACCCAGTGCCTGATTCTGAACTCATTTCCATCAGGATAAGTTAGTGATCAGGGGTGCATTTGGCTAGTGATAGTAGAATTGAGCTCAAGCTGCAAATCCAGTAACTGTTTAGTTAGTTATAAAAAAAAAAGTTGGCACCTAAAGTTTCAGTGGTTGAATTTGTAAACTTGACATCCACAAAACTGAAGTACTTTTCACAAACAATTTTTTTGTACATGCAAAAACTGAGGGGCTTTGCCCTGCATTTGCATGAACTGGTCAAGGCAGGCAGTCATGGCATTGGCTTTAACAGCAGCAGGATCGGCCCAACAGAAATATGGGCACAAAAATCAGTATGTGGACAAGCAACACTGTGCCTTCAAACCTTCAGTGTTGGGTACCCCCAGGTACAAGTCTGGTCAGAAATTTGAACCTAAGTGATAATATTATAGCCCTTAAAAAGTTGTTATCTACTAATGGTGGGAGAGAACAGACATCTTCTCGCTCTCCCCCTCCCAGGAAGAAAATGAGAACAGAAGGGTTGGCTGTGAGCTAGGAAAGTGATTTTAACTAGTCTTAAAAAAAAATTTTAAAAATCTGTTGTATAAGCATCTGTCTGCTTCTTTGCATAGCACAAGGGGATAAATCTACTAGTGAATTCTTTACAACCCTTTATCCGCCTCTGTCCTTCCCTCATGATACTTAAGCAAACACTTCTCAGTTTATGTAAATAGTCAGTGGATCAAATTTCACCACCTGCCACACCCTGAATCAGTACAAGAGACAAAGACAGTCAATATCATACATTTCCCCCCCAAAGTATACACGAGTTGCTATGTTACCCCTTTTCCAGCCAGCATTTTCCATTCTGAAATAATTTTGCTGTATACGAACTATTTTACAAAAAGCTTGTTAAAATGTGATCTGATTATGAAGGGGAGTAGTGGGTGCAAGTGTCAGTGAAAGAGCATTCACACACCCCAGAGACAGTTGCAGTGCTGTGGCTCAATTTGAAGAGGAATCTGGAAACATCTATCTCAAGTATTTCTGACGAACCTATCACTGCAATATCTAAGTGCAGGAACATAGGATTGCACCATCTCTGGGTATGAAAAACAATGAGACATATTTGGGAGGATCTTCATAAAAAAGCATTAATTTCTCCATATAAAGTCAGAACTAAGACTGAACCTGATTCTCCAGTCACACTAGCATAAGTCAGGAGTAACTTCAGCAAAGTCAATGGAGTTTCAATACTATAGAACTTGGCTTCAGTGAGTAAGACAAATCAGTCTTGCTGTCTTTCCCCCATTCATTCTATTATTGTTCCTTGATGGAACCCAGTCTAGACACTTTTTTGCAACAGAATACTACACAGCTTTACATGAGCAGAGTTGGGCCACAGGCTATAGGCAACACTCAAAGTTCTCAAAGACTGAGCACAGCTAGAAGAACTCACTACATTCCTTCCCAGGGTATCCATCCTACCAGTAATTGAGCTGATCAGCACCCCCCGAATTTTAAGCAACCTAAATACCACTGTCTCTGAAGAGAAAGGGAAAATAGCTAGGGCCGTGGTTCTCAACCTATTTACCACTGTGGACTGCATATGCAGCTCTCTCTGTGTTATGTGGGTCACATCCACACAATATATACTAGCTGTATGGTCCGGAGGATGTCACATGGGATGCAGCTGTATGCTTATTGGGCCACAGGTTGAGAGCTACTGAGCTAGGGGCTTTGATGATTGCGTCGCCTGGCATTTCAAAGAGCGGTCATGCATGGGCGTGATTGTCCAGCAGCAGCTGAGCCATTGTCTAGACTATGAAAATAGGCTATTTTGAGATCTCTTTGCACTGCAAGATCAAAATAAAAGTTCCGTAGCATTACTGAGAATCAAGACCTGAATTCAGCTCCCAAATGTAGCGCTTATGTCGGTAGGTTCTACAAGAACATGAGCACAATTCCTGTTGTGTCATTAACTGATCTATATCATCTCCTTTCTCCATTCCCACATACAAAAGATTGGATCCTTACATCATTGTAACTGAGGGGGAATTTGATCCAAGAGTTTTCTATTCCTGTTTACTGGCCATTTGAAAGAAGTTCATGTGCATGAATTTCTTTGAAAGGGTTTGATTTATTCCATCATTAGTTTGCCTTATTTCATAGCACAGTGTATTTACTGAAATCTTTTGGGGGGTTTGCTTGCTTAAGGTTCTTTATAGAAAATTATTATTTTCAAATATTTGTGGTTGTACATTTGTAAATACATGTATTTTCAACAAGGTTTCTAGCCATTGCATTTTATTTTTAACAGTTCAGTTGAACTTCACACATTTACAAGTAACTTCTCAAAACCTCTTTTTTTGCTTCATTCCTATTTTGTTTAATGTTGCCAGTGCTGGCTTTTGGCAGATCTACCATAATGCCCAAAGGCAACCAGGGCATAAGATATACTGTATATCCCAAATCATTGTGATAAATGTTTGGTTTTGTGGAAGAATAAAGGGCCTGATCCTGCCAAGACTTACCCATTTGCTTTTTGGGAGCAGTCCAGTAGATGCAACTCTCTATTTTCATCTTATCCAGTCTCCTACTTCAATGAGAATCATTCCAAACATAACAAAAAAAACCCTTGTGAGTGTTAGAATAGTAGTTCCTGTTAGATTAAAGAAATATCAATATAAGTCTGCTTCCTTCAGAAAGTTTACCAGCTACTCAGACCTACAACTGAAAGTTTAGAGGAAATTTTTCCTTTTTTTCCAGTTTGTGTGGTGCTTTTTACAATACCTTGAATATAATCATTTTCACTGTTCCTGTTGTAAAGACAGTTTTCTGCTATTTGATTGTGAGTATTTCGTACAGCAACAGTTAAGAGAAAAGTATTTATACTTAAGGTAATGCAATAGGAAGATCAACCAGCCTGAATGAACAGTGAACTGGGATCTAACCCATACTGCTGGCCAGTCCAGGTTAAAAGTACCACTTAACTTGGATAAGAGGGTTGTGTGTGTGAACAGCAGGGGAGTTAGGGGCAACCTACAGATAAGAGGCCAGGCTAACTCTGCCGCGAAGACATACGCAAAGTGGAAGCTTTCTCTCTCACACACATGCATCCCCGCCCATCCCCCTCTGATATGTTAGCTAGTTAATGATGGAGGTTTCTGGTATGTAATCATGCTACGAGAGTTGGCACAGGATGCAAAACTATTGATGTGATCCATTAATCCTTAGCAAACTGATTGTACACACCCAATTGAAAAATGTAAGTCAACAATAAATCCTGTCCTTTTACATATATATATTACCTCAAGCTCAAGCATGTCTTAATCCTGCATTTTATTTGGTATCATTTACCTTCTCCAATTTATATAAAAGGATATGTTCTCCCCTTTAGACTACACTGAGCTTTCTATGAAAGTAGCTTTAAGGAGTAGGCCAATATTTGTATAGCAGATAATACCAAGACAAGGCAGCCTGCTTTTAGGTAAACTGTAATGAAGCAGAGAAAGTCCCCATTTTAGGCCTTTAAAACAGGATAATTCTTGTATGCTTAGAGACACACACAGTCTGGCTTCAGCAGGATGGTTCATACCATTTGCAGTGTCATGTATTCCCTTGTGTTTGAAAAATAGGGACCGTAGGCTGGAACTCATTAATCTTCCAGATACTTCATAACAAAAACGTCCCCACCTCAGAACAAAATACTTGTGGCCTTATGCCCTAGAGCAGGTTTGAAATGCTTATAAAATTCAGTATAATAAAGCCACCCTCAAAATAAGAATAGAAGTGGCGGATAGGGAGAAGAGAGGAAGACTAGTCATGGGGCTAAGGTACAGGCTTCCCGTGTGGCCTTTGGCAAGTCCCTTATCCTTTCTGTGCGTCAGTTCCCCAACAGTCAGAAGGGGGCAGAGGGGCTGAGAGACTTACTTCATTAGTGTTTGTGAAGCGTTCAGAGCCACTACAATGAGCAGCTCCGCAGGGCTAACAAATATAAAGAGGGCACAGCAAGGCCCATAGGAAACACTCCTTCTGGAAGGAGAGTTCGGCATTTTAGGAGTAAGGAGGTTGGGACGAATGGCCACTAAAGGAGTAGGTTCTAGAGTCTCCTTAATATCTAATCTTGCTTCTTTTCATATTCATCAGCAAAGGGGCTTTTTACATACAGGGCCCCCTTTTTCGCTTTCTTGCCTGCGGTTCCACAACAGCCCTGATCCTGTAAAGTGAGTGAGTATGTGTGAGTCTTTGCAGGACTGGGATCCATTTTTAATCCATTCATCACCATAGCATTTAAGTGCCTCCCTTATTTTCCTCTCCACTTCCCCCAAGGCAGTCCGGTCTTCATGTTGTATGTTTGTGTTAAATGCAAGTTCTTCCTCTTACTATCTGCATATTGCTTAGACGTTACATAAACATCTTTGGTGTCACGCTTAAAAATTGATTACAACCTTTGATCAGTAACGATGTCCATGCTTATTTTTGTTTACGTATATGCAAATAAAACATATGCCTGTAACTGTCTTAAGATGTGCAACAAATATTTAAACTACTTCTGGGTCTTATCATAGTTCTTTAAGAGGAAAGCACTTTATACTTCAGACCAAATCCATCAAATCTGGTCTCTTACCCCACAGCACATGCTGAAGATGCTAACAACACACAACCTTCTCTCTCATTTTCTTCTCCCATATATAGGTAAGGTAGTGCAGGGATATTATATGAAAACATCTTTCTATGGAATAGAGGAGGGATGTACACATTTCAGACAGGCTCTCTATTTCAAGACTATCAGATGATCTCAAAATCCCAAGGCATGACAATAAATGAGAGAAGCTATCTGTAAGAATTATTCTCTGCAGCTGGAAAGTTCCCATGCCTCCAGAACAGAGTTTGAAGAGAAATTAACCCTTGAGGATAAATGCACCTGGAAAATATCCAATACTGTATGAGACAGAATTGCATGAGGTAGTACTCCAACTTCTCAGTGTTCATTTGACCTGTGCTCCTATTCCTGTGATTAAACTATGTTGCAAATATCTACACTGCATGGATGAAGTGCAATTCTACGCTGAAAAGGGATTATATAGAAGTGGCACCTTCTGGTAACAGCTCTTAAAAGCATATTCAATGTTAGATATGCTGATTTTAATGACAAAAATGGAATTTTACAGCAGAGCTGGCACAGCTAAGCAAGGGGTATTCTGATTGGGTTCCTTCATCAGATTTTTTCATTGAGAGCCACTCTGTTACACCATTGCACCTGGCACTGAGCTCCAGCCTTTCTTCCAGGTAAGAGGCTAGCATACTGGCCTTGCACACTGGCTGGAGACGGATACTGTGAGATCACCAATTACTCTGCCTCTACAGAGGTTGAATCACTTTTATGCAGTGAAATTAGTCCTGCAGCAATGTAGGTAGGGAGATGGACAAGGCCCACTAGTGTGCCCAAGCCAAGTGATTCTCTTAAACACATGCAGATATAGTGGGACTTGTATCTCTCCAGCAGCATGAAGTTCTCATGCCAGTCTTTAAGTCCATGTCTATGGAGCAGCATTAACATTATATCTTCAGCTTACTCCTGCTACTCTGGAGAGTAGAAGTGAGAATGGGAATCAGTCCCCAAAGTGGCAATTAGCAACAAGCATGACCGGAAAAATATTCCGAGTACTGTTTTGGTTTGAAATGACATCCAAAGGCTCAGGTACTCCTCAAAACCTCCTCCAAATTACCTAAAATCTCAGGGAGCTGCAAAACTAGACTGGAAGTCTTGGCAGAACAGCCATTTCCTGAGGTATCCTGGGCACTTACAGTTCCAGTCCCAGCCAGAAAACAGGAGTGGAGCTGAGACCCTTATGGAAATTTGAGAAATTAAAGGTTTGGTTCAAGTTCAGTTTTCATAATGGGCAGGGGGAATCTGTGGGCAGAGGGGAGTTAATTTTGTGTAAATTGGTTTAACAATAGCAATCTGAACTTCTAAAGCACCTTCCATTGGAAGAACTGGACATTCTTTACAAACATTTGTGGCTAAAGACTCTCAAACCCCTGGTGTAACAGGCAAGTATCATTACTCCCATTTTATAGGTGGGGAAAGTTTAGCATGTGATTTGCCCAAGGTAACATGGGAAATCTTTACAAGGGCTAGAAATCGACCCCAGATCTCCTGACTTCCCATCTTGTGTCAAACACCAGCCATCTTCCCCTCTGTATTATTTGATAAGAGATTTTCTTGTAGAAACATGAGATATAAAGTTAAATATCAATTGATAATGCAGAATGCTTTAAGCAATACACTGAAACAGCACTTTTAGAGAAACATCTGTGTACTCACTCTAATGCAGGATCTTTAATTTGGTGAGGAAGGGGTGTGGAAATGCAACAAAATGCCTGGGCAGTGGAACTTATTTTTCTTAGTAGCATAAAGGACAAAACAGTTTGCTACAATGCAAATCTTGTTTAGTACATAGCAGCATTTGTGTTTAAATATACAATACACTATAATATTATATATACTGCTGCGTGTCTTGTTTTCCCACACAAATCTGGTTTAGTTCCAAAGCCAGCTTTTTAACACACTGCCGTTGTCATTGCTCTTTGCTAAGTACCAACAAAGGACAGCAAGTGCTCCTCCATCGGAATCCTGAACTGTTGCATTTAGCCTGTTTATCAGCCAGGAAACTGATCTTTTCATATTTGTTAGCCTGGAGCTTCACTAAAATTAAGATCAACAGCATACAGCTATAACTAATATCAATTTTCATTCTTGTATAACAGCTTGAAATTGCCTTTAGGAAAAAGGAGGCTCCTGTTGCTTCGGATGAGAAAAAAAAATTATAATCAACTACTCTTTCGTCCTCAGGCTAAACATGTGGTTAGTCTCACAGAAAGTATTCAACAACTTTACAAGCTGCATCCCTGTCTGCTTTAGCTTTTACTTTGAAAAGTGAGTAAAACACTGCAGAGCTGGTTAACTTGTATCCACAGCTTAGTAGCAGTGTACTTACACCCATCCTATGTGCTATCACTTCCTTCAGCCTAACAAAACAGGTCTGAGATGGCACAAATTGAAGTCCTGATCCAGAGCCCTTTGAAGCCAATGACTCCCATTGACTCCAGTGGATTTTGGATCAAGCCCTCAATGCGCAGTTTGGTCACAGATGAGGGCCATACTTTCAAAGATTTAAGATCATTTATAAAGAAAGAGTTTCACACAGAAATCAGGGAAAGAAGTGGAGGGATCTTTAAAAATATTATCATCACGGATGACTTTTAGGAACTTACTAAATGCTCTGTTGTGGTAGGAATGGAAAACAGTCTGATCAAGTGAAATTCCTGGAGAATGGACAAGAGGCACTGGTATCGCCTATTGACTTCAGAACTCTGTTTCATTCCATGGATCTGAGAAAAGTAGCAGGAAGGCGAAAAGTTTGGTCATTTTCAAGGTTCATCAACACTACAGGAAAAAGCTTCCATGTGCCTATAAAACAGGAGCACAACTGTCAGCTCAGCTGCTTGATTTTACTGTACATAGCTGTTATTTTTCCCTTGCCTTTGGAATCAATGTAAAAAGAATCAATTAGTGATGATCAAGATAAAAATTCATCCAGACGTTTGACAAGAAATTGCTTGTCTGGCTACATGAAAGTTCACGTTGTTTTAATAAAGGCGGCTCTCCTCCTTCACACTCCCTTTTATCCCCTTTTTTCAGTGTGGGGGGAGAGAACAAGTTTATTTTTCATTTCAGTGAAGTTTTCTCTTTTTAAAAAAAAATTCTGGGAATTTTTTTCCCCCTTTTCCCAACAGAAAATATTTACCATTTTTCCCACTGGCCCTAGAATAGACCTTGTTGACCATGGCTGAGCAAACTCATGGAATCCAATGTTGAAATAGTGAGGCCTCCAAATTGCTTGAAGCTGTACAAAGATGAAAGCAGCAGAATATCCTACCTGGGACCCACATTGCTCAATAGCTGAGATCACAAACTCCAACTTCAAGGCATGTGTGATATTGCAGTGTGGGAGACCCATATATCCTGAGTAGGAGGTGAAAGGAGCTGACATCCTGTTGAGCAACATTTTCTATGACAGACAAATGAAGCATCATTCAAAGAGAGACAGGTGAGTCAAAGATTAATTTGCTACCAATATGAAAATACAAGAAGAGACAAAGCAGCTTCATCAGGAAAGATCAGCCTCCACGGAGAAGAAATGAACAGGCCTCACTGGGAGGCAGAACTACTGATATTTTACCTCTTGTGCAAAGTGAGTGCAATGCTGTTGCAGTATCATATATATATATATATAATTTTTGCCTTGAGGAATCAAGTTATTAAGAGCAAGGACTTCCAATACACTAGATCTGCAACTGCATATGCACAATCACAGTCACTAAGCATACACATGGGGTGTGAAATTTGAACATGCTTTTTGTTATACACCACTTGTTTGAAAACTAGTCTGGTAACTAGAAAAAAATCTCTTCTTGGTGGGTGTAAAAGGATAGAGAAGGGGAATTCCACTTGTATCAGGCAACTGGATTCTGGGGATAGTCAGCACCCAAGGATGTCTCTAGTTCAACATCCAACAGGTCTAGCTGTTTGTCTTGTTGGCCAGTGTACCCTGAGGAATGGTGTTCAAAGAAAGAACTCAGTAGCAACAATATACCGTGTGTGCCTTGCACTTGTGAAGCTGGGTTGAGAATGAGTGTAGAACTATAGCTCCCTCAACCAAGAGAATGAGTGGCACCTAGAGAATCATTATTCATATGGGGAGCTGTTAAGTTTCATCCCAGCAGGGTTTTTTCCCCTTCCCATTCTAGTCAAGAGGGTAGGCCGGCAATTAAAACTATAACCAACAGCTGCTCCCAGCACCACTGACAAACCTCCATCCTACTGTGGCACTGAAACATGTGTCCCACATTGCAATTAACAAGCCACCGAGAGCTCATTTCCAGAATGTCATGAACTACAGCAACATTCAGAAAGACACAGTCTGGATTTGTCTTTGTGATTGTAAAAACAAGCTACGGCAGGCAAAAGTGATAGTGTACTTAGCAAGAAATCACTGAGGATCTCTTGAAGTATGGAGATACAATCTTCATTTTATTGTTCCACCATGGTAGTTTGCAAATATTTACCCATGATGAGGGTAGCATTATGGAATTACTGAGATAAAACTCAGGGGTTGCCTCTCAACGTGCTGCACCCTGGCTACATTATGTTGGGGTGTTCAGACACTAGCTAGTTAATGATTCATTTATGAGTCGGACAAAAATGACATAGCTAGCATCTCTCCCCCCACCCCCAACATGCACTTAAAATCACTGAAATGTAGGATGAGACGGGACCTCGATAGGTCATCTACGCCAGTCCCCTGCACCGGGGCAGGACTAAATATTATCTAGACCATCCTCTTTCCTAGGCAGTCATTTCCCATTTGTGCAGTTGATTATTCCTTCTTAAGTGTAGCACTTTGCATTTGTCCTTATTGAATTTCACCCTACTTATTTCAGACCATTTCTCAAGTTTGTCAAGATCATCCCAACAAAAGGTACTGTCCAAAAAAGGTGAACATATACATTAATACTCATACATATACTCATCTCATTGGACGGTAGGTAAGTGAAAGCTAAAACAGTGACCCTTGACTAAAAGTCACCAGGCCAACAGTACTTGACTGAATCTAGGTCCCAACAGCAGGAATATACTCTGCAGAGGAGTGAAGGGGATTTCCTTTGACGTTTCAAATATTTGTTTAGTCCAAAAGTCTTCAGTGTTGGAAGAAAAAGCAGCATCAGCCACATATAAAATAGCCACTGTAGATTAAAGTAACCATTCAGGAAACTGAGCAGGGCATTAGGCTTCTGGCCTCTCTTGTTAGAATCCAGGGATGCTACTTCACAGCCATGATCAGAAGCGGGGAGGAGGGCAAGATGGTGCTCGCATACAGGCCAACATTTAACTTTTCCCTCAGTTGGGCTGTTCACTGCATGTGACAGGAGCAGGTCAGTATAGCAGGCGAGACAATATATGAGTCAGCCTGTGTCTCATCTGAATACAACTTGGGATCTACCATAATGACACTTCCTTCATTGAGGTGATAACTACCTGTCTGGTAAAAAAAAGCATCAGATTCCAACTTATTATTAAAGTGAAACTGGACCTGGTATCCCTCAGGCAATTGATTCCAGTCTTCAGGTTGACATGGTTTTTCCTGCTGACAAGACTGGTTTGAAGGAGAGCCAGAAAGCCAGAGGCATTTGACCTTGCTAAGAAGAACACTGAAAGAAGTTACGATGATTATTAATAGTTCACACACATGCATGTGCAGTTTTCTACCATAAGCTGGTAGTTTATAACTAAGTTAGTTTTGCATGGACGCTACTGATATAAAAAGGAACCACTGAAATATGAAATTCACTTGCATGAAAGAGATAGCAAGCAATTTCCTGATCTTCTCCATGGTAGAATGCTTTCTCCAGTCAATAGTAGAGAAAGAACCTGATTTGCAAAGAGTCAGACAGTATTAATGCAATTGCAGATACAAATTCATATCTGCACATGCAGACGACCATGTGCACACGCACATACCAGATTAGCTCATGCAGCCCAACAAATCATGAGACACAATTATGGATATATTTGTAGTTGCACAACTAGCTTTTTAAAGACCATGCTCTAAGTGCTATCAGTTTTTTGGTGGGGAGGGAGATGTGGGAGAGCCAAATAGTTTAATTATTGAAAAGTCAGGTTCCATTTTACTTGAGACTTTCAGGAAACTTCATGATGGCATGGGATGTGGTTCCATGGTTTTGATGATGATGATCCACTCTAAGGACACAAGGGAATAAGTAAGTTATTGTGGTTTTGCTGCACTAGCCATGATTGTCATGTTCCCAAAGGGAATTAGACATGTTGTGTAATCTGGGGAAGCACCTTGCCTAGCTCTCCACCTCTATTCCTCCTACAGTCACTGGAAGGGTGTTTTATACAAGTCACTACAGTAATTAAAAATAAACAGTGCATCATGTTAGCCATAAAACTAGGGTGCAGGCTTCCTTCTGAGCCATGATTTCTCATGAAAGGGGTTGACAACAGCTTCATTTTTCATATTACACAATAACCGTGTCCATAGCTTTTTCCAAGCAGTGATTTAATACGGGAGGTTCAGTTGTGCTAAGCAGTCACTTTGAATAATTGCACTGAACTGTTCCAGTTTTTCTGGACCTGTTGCATTTTTCTACATTTTGCAAACAGGTTTAAAAAAAAAAAAAAAGATTTTTAGCAGCTATAAAAACCCTCATGGCCGTGGAAGGCAAAAGAAGCTCCTTACCCACAGAAGCCAGCAGCGGCCTGCTGGCACTGCTGGCATATGTAGACACTGAAATTGCTTCTATTTATGGTGTGATGTATCCCTTCCTCTACCAGCCATAAAACAGCTCATGAGGTGTTCCCCTTCTCTGTGGCCTGGAGTCTTATAAAGATTTAACTGAACGGGTTTCCTAAAACTGGTTACTGGCTTCAGCTAAACATTAACTTTAGGCATTTTTAGTCTGAAATAAGAGTCTCCCCACACCAACTTACACCAAAATAACTACATCAGGTCTCATTTACAATTTTTGTTGTTTGGGTGCAAGTGTGTGTGTGTGTGTGTGTGTGTGTGTGTGTGTGTGTGTGTGTGTGTGTGTGTGTGTGTGTGTGTGTGTGTGTGTGTGTGTACGTACATACCAGTCCTCTGGCAGGTGGAAGGCCTCTGCCCAAACTAGTGATCATTGATGACAACAGGACATTACGATTGTCTAGCCACAGTAAGCAAACAGCATGTTATTCTGTCTAGACTGTATGTCTTCTGAAGTAAATCAATGAAGGAATAAAATGTGTGTGCCTTCCCAGCAGTCACATGTAGTCAGTAGAAACCCCAGCTACTAAGATTCTCTCTCTTACTTTTCATTCTGGTCATATTTCCCCACCCCCACCTTTGAATCCCACCATTGGTTCCCTATTTGCCACCGCATCAACTTCAAACTTCCTAGCCTCACTTTCAAAGCCCTTCACAGTTCTGCCCCTCGCTGCTTATCTGCGCTTGTCTCTGATCACACCACCCTTCCTCTCACTACTCTGCCAGCGATGCCAGCCCCATTCACCTGTCGGTTTGCTTTTCCCATAACCATCTTCTTGATTGTGTCCATACTGGCCTTTTACACACAACACCCTGCTTCACCTACTTCTTCCCCCTTCAAATCCCTCCAAGACCCTTGTCTGCCACAGCACCACCAAGAAAAAAAAAACATGCAAGAAAATGAATTTGTTTATAATTCGGGACCATCATGATGTCCACATACTGCAGCAAGTCTACACAGCTATGTGACATCATCGTTAGCAAATTCTCCTCCCACCCTATTGTTTGCATCACTTATGTCTTGCCTTATATTAGTTCAATTGTAAGCTCTTTGGGGCAGGGATAGCGTCTTTCTATGGTTTATACGGCACCTGGCACAGTGGGGTCACCAACACAGATTACTATTTCCATAAAAGGAAGACAGCAAGACTCACTGACATTCTGCATTTTATGGACTGAAACAAAATGGCAGCTTCCTTGAAGCAGGTAGTCAGACTCCTGTATATTTAATGAGTGAGAAAAGTTTACATGGAAAAGTAAACCTCAGCCTTACGCCTGACCCTGGCACCAGCTCTTTTCAGTTACAGTAGAACCTCGGAGTTACGAACACCAGAGTTACGAACGGACCAGTCAACCACATGCCTCATTTGGAACCAGAAGTACACAATCAGGCAGCAGAGACAAAAAAAGCAAATACTGCACAGCAGAGTACTGTGTTAAATATAAACTACTACAAATAAAGGGAAAGTTTCAAAAAAAGATTTGACAAGGTAAGGAAACTGTTTCTTTGCTTGTTTCATTTCAATTAAGATGATTAAAAGCAGCATTTTTCTTCTGCATAATAAAGTTTCAAAGCTGTATTAAGTCAATGTTCTATTGTAAACTTTTGGAAGAACCATAACGTTTTGTGCAGAATTATGAACAACCTCCATTCCCTGGTGTTCATCACGCTGAGATTCTATTGTACATCCATATTCACCCCACCATAAAGGGAATGAGTATTTGTATTTCCGTAGCAACCGTAATGCGCTAGGCTCTGTACAAACAAAATGCAGCATAGTTTCTGTCCAAGAGAGCTGAGAGCTCCCCAGATACTAATATCAGGAGAACAGCCCATCATTTAATGGGAAGAGCACAGTCACGCCAGCCCAAAGATATCCACACATGCCATGGCTTATGACTGCATTCTGGGAAGCAACCAAGGAGGAGAGAAAACCTAGTTGGAGACATTTGCCACAAAGTTCCCATCTCCAAAAACTGCAATCCCAGAGAAGAAAAGTGCTCTACCTCCAGTTTTACCCGGAGTGTTGGGGGAAGGCAAGAGCTGATCCCTACAAGGCTAATTTAAAACAAAACCTCTCTTCCTGAAGCCATCTCTCTTGTAACCTCAGTCCTAATGTATCACGGAAGCAAACATTCCAAAGTGAAAGTCAGTAACAGCAAGAATCAGATGCGAGTCACACAGGAGGGTCACATCACTGTTTTTCCACTGAAGCCTATAAGAAGCCTTTGCACTTGTCTCCAGAATACTATTGAAGATCTCACAGTAACCTCCCTTACTTACTAATTTTTACTTTACACTGCAGCGTTGCTCCTGATTCTGGCACTGATGTCCAAGTGCTTGTTACCTTAACCAAAACCTTAAACCACATGCTTCTGCCCATGGATGACAGCTGCATAGGGTCATGTAAAGCAGGTTACATTGAGAGCTAATCAGCTCCAGGGAAACATTTTACTATGTGATAAAGTGAGCAAGCTATAGCTCTCAATTCCTAGTTCTAGGTTCACATTTCAGACTCTTCAAGTGTCTCCAGAGTTACTAGAAGTTGCCGACAGACATCCAGTACATGTAAAACATTTAACTGGAAAGCAGAACAGAGTTGCGTGTTACATGCAACTTCTTGATTCTCTAGTGTTTTCTGTAACAAGAGCTTTGAAGTTTGCTTACGAAGTCACTGCATTGAAGGCACATACCCTAAACACGGCACAACATATCCATCAACAGTAGGCTATGCAAGAAAGAATCAGCATTCACAAATGTTCCCTGCCAATTGTGTTTTACATAATATTGGGTGATCAGTGTAAACATTCAGGAGAGATGCTGTTCCTCAGGCAGACTTGGTTTTCTTAAGCATTCTTAAAAGATCAAACATAGCTCTTGTCCCAAGTTCTTACTAAATGTATATGCCTATTTCACTCTGTTCCTTAAATAAAAAATCTATTTGTTGACTTCAGAAATTTAATACAGACAGTACATGGCAAAGAAATGCAGCTCCCAGCAGAGCACCTGGCTTGTTCTCATTTAACCACGCTTTCATAATAAAACTCCATTAGGATCATAGACTTTGGAAACCGGCTTCCATCCCAAGTTCATAACAGTCCAAATTTATTAGCCTTCAAGGAGTTCTGCAATGCTTATTTATTCACCCTTCCCCATGAGGAGATGGGTGTCGGGAAGGGCTGTGCAGCAAAGGTGTGAGAAACTAGTGGGGAGGTTGATTAGTTTTGTTGTTCCAGTACTTTATAAGTGTATGTGTGTGTGTAAATAATTAAGAGCAGCTGATGGCTCTTAATACAGCAACATCATAAATAAGTGTTATTTGATCTGATTGGGGTAATTGATGGATCTTGTTTATTAGTGTGTTATTTAAAACACGATTGTCACAAGTGCCCAGAGCATTTCTGTACTAGAAACCGCGAACCATTAATAGCGTAGTGATTGGGTCATGTTAACACCTTTGACTCTTTGTGCCCATTTTCCATTGAAATTAACAGAGTGGTGCTCTTTTATTATAGTTTGTAAAATTCCAAATAAAGAACGGGATAATTCTTGGGCCCTGTTGCTGGATCACAGCAATGTTCTGGTTGCACCACAGAGCATTAGAAACACACTGGCGATCAGTTTTGTCGTCTCAGAAGATCTGATTTTGAGAACTGAGTGCGTGCAACATAATTTACATACACCATTTCCCTGACTGCATGCACAATTATGGCAACTTAAGATGCAAATGGCAGTAAGTCATCCAATTGGATGTTTTGGAAGCCCAAATTGAGGCAGTGTCATGTACAAGTTATGCCCAGACCTTTCCAATTGTATCCATTTATTTCATACAAAATTAAGTCTAGAGCATAAAGTCTAAGATGGGTGGCAGGGATATATGTGGATTTTGAGGCCTTCAAAAGGATCCCTCTCTTCAGCAGTGATCCAAAACAACAGTGAAATCATTTACAAATTCTGATTTGTAATTTCTCTCTCCTCATTTCTCCAGTCAGCTTTATGCATTGGCAAGAGAACACACTGTAAGCATTGCCTTCTGCACTTTGACATGTACACACATAATGTCATTCTTTCCACTCTCAGCTGTCACTACCATGCACGCTTCACACATTGCCTAGGGCTGTGGTATATCTTACCTCTATCCAGACACAAACACATCCAGAGCAGACACAGAACAATATGTGCACCATGCGGTATGAATGCAACAAACCTTAGTTACACTAAGCAAATGTGGAGTAAGATGGGGAAGAGACAAAAAATTAGTTTGGAGCACACTGGAATGTGAGTACAAGGGTATGTCTACACTACCCGCGATCGATCCAGCAGGGGTCGATTTATCGCATCTAGTCTAGATGCGATAAATCAACCCCCAAGTGCTCTCCCGTCAACTCCTGTACTCCAGCTCAGCGAGAGGCGCAGGCAGAGTCGACGGGGGAGCAGCAGCAGTTGACTCACCACAGTGAAGACACCACGGTAAGTCGATCTAAGTTGCGTAACTTAGATCGACATACCCCTCTCACCCCCCCAAATGTAGACCAAGCCCAAGAATCTGTGCTGTCTAGAAAAATTAAAACCGAGGTGAAGTGGGGCTGTAGAATGGACAGGATCCATTTTCTCTTTTGTCTTCCTCTATCCCCCAAATAATGTTTACCAACTGTTCCGACTTGCACATATACCAATACACAGGTAAAAGGTACAAAAATGCACACCCAGTTTACAAACACAGTTACTGCAACTAGGTGGGCAAATGCACTGCTCACACATGCAACTGATTAGACATGCTTGTGTGTACTTACCCCAGTTACACATGCAATTATGTGAGCAAGTTAAGCACTTATTTGCATGCACAAAATTCTGAAGATTCAAGCATAAGTTTTTCTAAAAACTCTGTCTTAGATTTTCAATGTAGTGCCAACAGAGCCATCCATTGGGTAGGGTGAATCGGGGCAACCGCTCCGTGCCCGTGCTTTGGGGAGCCCCAGGCACCGATGCAATTGGCCGGTGCAATCGGTCCCAAAAGACATAGGCACGGGACCTAAGAGTGAGGAGAGAGCTGCCCCGCGTGCCCATGGCTCCGGCTGCCGCCCTGTGCACCCGGGGCTCTGCCACCTGCATTTCGGTGCAGTGAGTCCCCTGCCCCGGCTGGAGCCCTGAGCCACCATGGCACTATGGCCAACAATAGCCCCGTGATAGGCGCTGGCAACTGCCGGTAGCAGCAGGTGGCCCAGCACCAGGCCAGATCCATCCCAGCTGCCAATGCAGAGCAGGGCCTCCAAGCCAGTGGAGATGATTTGTCCCAGGCCCCACACACACCCCCAGGGAAGGCCCTAAGCACCAATCAGTGAGATATCTAAGCCTGATAGGTTAGTGGCTCTACCACCTTTTAAATAATGGCTTCTATGCATTCCAGCTGAGAAAGTTTCAAATTAAGTTAAGGGTAGACTGGGGAAATTCTAAGACCACTTTTAATAAAGACTTTTCAAAGAAAAAAATAATCTGCTGCTCCACTATCAAACTGTACTTTCATCTTTGGATTTCAAATGGCCAATGCTACATTCCTTGACAGCCAGTCTCCTACTGAGGTCTGAGTGAGTCTAGAGTACATAAGGGAGCAAGCCTAAAGTATCGGAGATTTTTTTCTCCTGTGGAGGGAACTCCAATGGTAGCACACTGTGCTGTGGTACAACCAACTGATGTAAAAGAACTGGTCCCAGATCTGAAAGAGCACACACTTGTGCCTTTATGCACTAAAGTAAAAAATGTCTAGGTCAACTCTCTCACTGATTAGTGTTTCTTTATCTGTAAAATTTGTTAATTTCCAGTGTAAAGGGCGGGGTGGTCATTCAAGATGTACGTGAAAAGAACGTATGATAAGATCGCTTCTCGGCCTTCTGGCTAAGAGGTGTGAAAACATTATCTACCTCCAAAGGAACAGTGTAGGAAGGCTAGCACAGGGCTTGTTCTCCAGTGGGTTTAACTTCTAATATCTGCCCATCCAAGATTCATATCCTCCTCTAGGGTTGTGCACAGAATTATTCCTGATGTTAATTGTTGGTAGCTATGCAAGTCTAGGGTAGTATAGAGCCCTAAATGACTGAGAAACACTGTATAGCCTACTTGCTCAGTAGGTCTTGTATGTTGTTGAAAGTGTTTTTTCTTAAATAATACACATTCCTAAAGGAGAAATACCAACACTTTCTTGCTTTTGAATTGCTACCATCTTACTAACAACAGGAGCGGCGCCAGAGTTTCTGGCGCCCTAGGCAGAATTCGGGGGGCAGCGCGGGAGCTTCCAGTTCCACTCCCATCGCGCCGCTGAAGAAGGACCCTCCACCGAAAGGCCGCAGGCGACAGCGGAAGTCATTGAGAGGCTCAATTGCCTGCCGCTGTTTTCCGCGGCACATCGGCAGAAGGTCCTTCTTCGGCAGAGCGGAACTGGAAGCTCCCATGCGCCCCGTGGGGAGCGCACAAAATGTCGTCCCCCAAATCCTGGCACCCTAGGCAACCGCCTAGGGTCGCCTAATGGAAGCACCGGCCCTGACTAACAACCTAACAGAGAGTAAGCTCCTTAGATCAGGGACCACTTTCTTATATAAAGCAGTGGTTCTCAAACTTTTTTACTGATGACCCCTTTCATATAGCAAGCCTGTGAGTGCAACCCCCCTTATAAATATATAAAAATGTGTTTTTAATTTAACACCATTATAAATGCTGGATGCAAAGTGGGGTTTGAGGTGGAGGCTGACAGCTTACGACCACCCTATGTAATAGCTTTGTGACCCCCTGAGGGGTCCCAACCCCCAGTTTGAAAACCCCTGATATAAAGCATGATATACTAGAGCTGGTCAAAACTGGCCATTTTCTTCCC
This sequence comes from Mauremys reevesii, assembly GCF_016161935.1. Lineage (NCBI taxonomy): Eukaryota > Metazoa > Chordata > Testudines > Geoemydidae > Mauremys > Mauremys reevesii. Next base: position 37,430,759 of record NC_052635.1, on the reverse strand, counting down.
ACCCACCACCATTACAAAATGTTAAGTCTAAAGATTTTATTTTTGTTCAAAACCTTTTGTGAAAATGTTCATTTCTCGACTAACGTTTTGAAACATGAGTTTTTTGAAAATTTTCTATTGTGAAATTTTGGTTTGTTTTCAAAGGAAAAATCCCATTCTTATTTTTTATATACTTCTCACTCCCTCCTCCTCATTGGGGAAAAGTGGGAGTAGGGGGAGTAGGAGTAAGAAAGTGAGGGGAAAATGGTTAGGTGGGGTGACCTTTTAAAAAAAAAAAGGTCCTTTGGAGGGAAACAAAGGGGAGGGGGAGGGAGAGGTTTAAAAAAATAGTAAGTGAGCATTTCCCCACAATTTCCAAGGAAAGTTCACACATTGTTCCCCAAACATTTCTCATTTTTAATTTTTTCTAAAACCAAAATAAATCTGTCAAAAGTTAAATTTTTTGGCAAAAGTTTTATTCTCTGTGAAACTTCATTTTTCCAACTGACAAGACTGATGAAAAAAATTCTAGCAGCTACACTGAACACTCTGATGGCACCTTTTTTTGGGGAGTGGGGACAGGTAATATAAATTGGGTTCTGAACACAAGGAGAAAAAGGACAAGATAATCCCATGGCAGCATCCCAAGCACAGGACTGAAAGTTAGGCCTGGTCTACACTAGAAAGTGTTACAGATATTGCTATGTCAGTTAGGAATGTGAACAAAATCCCTAGTGTAGATGCAGTTATAATGGACACACACACACACACACACAAATCCTTTTGTAATATAGCTAATTCCATTTGGGGAACTGGTTTAAGCTAGATCAGCAAGAGAATTCTTTTGCCAGAATAAACTGCGTCTCTGCTAGGAGGTTTTGCTATAGCTATATTAGCAAACCCTGTTTAAGGGAAGACAAAACTTCTGAAGTTCTAGGCACTAGACCTGTCTCTGATACTGACTTCCTGCCTGCCTTTGCACAACACATATCTCTGTGCCTCACTTAATCTATAAAAGGGGACTATGAGAATGACCCACTTTTAAGAAGTACTTTCGTGTGAGGATCCCAAAGACGTTTATGGAAAACGGCACACAAGGACAAGGATCATTTGGGGCTTGATTCTGTACTCACTGAAGTTAATGGCAAAGGTCCCGTTGATGTCAGCGGTGGAAGATCAATCCATAATGCAGCAATTCAGGCACTGTTTTTAACCTGTCTCTCCAATCTCTGAAAGAAAGATAAGCAAAGTCAGGGCTCCAGTGACCCTCTCAATACCATTCACTGCTCTCTTGTTAGTCCACATTTATGAATTATTTCCTCGGGGGTAGAGATAACACGCTGTCTCGGAGCCATATTTCTCCCGTGTTACACTCGGGCAACACATCGTACACTCTGCTACTTCCAATGTTTTCTGTCCTTGGCTTAGTGACATTGATAGCTGTATTTTGGATGCCAATGGGGATGGATGTCCTCCTGAGAAGAGATGAATTTGAAGTGACACCCAAGGGATGATTGACACCACATGTAAGTTCTTATTCTGTCAAAGCATCAGAATGTTGTTGGTTGTCAGACCCAACCACGCTGCCATTGCTTTGCCACAATCCTACTTGATGCCCAATGTCTATCGGGCTTTTCATCTGCTCCTGAGGATGACTGTTCATGAATTCCATTCTCTGAATTGTACATATACCTTATGCATAGCCTAAAGTCAGGCAGTCTCTTGAAGAGTTCATTTGCTATACAGAGGATACATCAGAATTATTTTCACTTGTTAGAGTTACAAGAGAAGAAGGTCTCCTAAATCCAATTTTCTTGGTTATTTTTAAACCTGTTTTAATTAGGCTTAGGATAAAAAGTCTTTTTGATGCCAAGCTGTACATTTGTTCTAGGCTTGAGCAAGAGCTGTACATTTAAGACCTCAATTCTAACTTTCATAAAGTCTGTGTGGGTTCAAATGCAGGGTTTTAGCCAACGTAGGAATTGCTCTACCAGATCAGACAGGTGGTCCATCTAGTTCAGTTTCCCATTTCCCACAGTCTTCAGCCCTAGCGGCTGCAGAGACAGAAACCCTGCAGTAGGCAATTACAGAAAAACCTACCCAGAAGGAGCATTTCTTCTTATACCTCTTTAATAAGCGATTGATTTATGCCCTGGGGGTGGAGGGTTTATACCCTTTAACTTCTTACTATAACAGATCTAAACACTCATAGTTGATAGAGATCATTAGAGAGATAAGGGCCACACATAATGTCTCCATCACTAATTTGTGCAGCCCCACCAAGTAAATGTTTTCTCTGGTGATCTGCAAAGGTTTATTGTCCATGCATTCAGCAGGGTCAGATCCTGCCAACACTACTGCTGAAGTGTCTACTACTGGGAACTCAATAGCGCCACCCACAGTAGTGAACATTATGCCCAGTAATAAGTATTTGTAGGATCAAGCCCATAGTAACTAATGCTTGCACACAGTCCAGTAACACGTCTGCTCACATTTTCTATGGAAATAATGAATAAACACCAGTTTTTAAAAACAATCAACTCGTTAACAAGAACATTTTCCCACCAGGTCTATTTTGCACTAAGATGCAAGTTCTTTCAAGCTGTTTTAAGTAAGAGGGGTCAGATCCTTAAACTGACGTAAGTAAACTGGCATAAGTGCACTGAAGTTAATGGAGCTATACTGCTCTGCACCAGCTGAGGACTTGCCCCGAGATGTTTTTGGTGGGACATCAGTCTCGCCTGTTCACGGCCTGAGGCACACAACATGTCAGTCCTCAGGAGATTAGTCTAACTTATTTGGCTCAGTATAGTGGTAGCTGGGTAAAATTTAGTGGCCTGTGGTATTCAGGAAGATGACACAGTGGTCCCTTCTGGCTTTAACCGCAACAGGGAATATATGAAATATCTTATTAGATAAATCCATAGACCCAGCATAGAAGGAAACAGAAATCTTCCACCCAAGATATTCTAGAATGCTGCTCTTTGTACTTGGAGAGGTTCCAAGGGGGCTCATTTTGAGAAGTGAGAGCAGAAGAAAACAAAGCCTTCTTTAAAATGAAATTGACAAGGGAAATCTACTATATTGAGTTTTTTCAGCTGGAATCAAAATGCACATCTAGCAAGATTGTCATTCAAAGATGACTCCTCTTTGTGACAGCACAAACTGAACCATGCATACTCTATGCCAAACAGTACATGTAAACATTCCAGGTGTCTTCGTGCACAGAGGATTGGAATGGGGTTTTCAAAAGTTTCAAGATACTGCCCTTCTTATCTGAACAGAGCTCACCAGGCTTGGAATGAATTGCAACAGTTCCTGGGCCTGTAGCTATGTCACATACAAATTTTTAGTATATTCCGCAATTCCTGATGTCCAGTTTGTTATAAATACATAAAACTGTATTCCCCGTCCAATCCAGAACTTCAGCATCCATCTAATTTCAAATCTGGTAACAAAAAAAAAAGTGACTACATGCAGAACTCCAGACACTTCACTTCAAAAAAAGTGGAAGAACACATCTCAGCTACTGCTGAGAGAATAATTCAGAGAGAATAATCTACCCTCTTCCTGCTCATGGATATGGCATGAGAGGTTGGCAATTTCCCTCACATTTATGATGAATAAGTGACAACACACAGTTCTGCTGCCCCAGGAACGAGTCAGGGAATGAACTCTGACTTAGTCCCTGGTTCCATTCTTGCTCAAGAGACCAGGTCCTGCCTTTGACCAGTGCCAGCTTTGCTGTGCTTGCTAGTGTGTTTGAGAGGGGTGAAGAGGGAAGAGTCAAAGCTCTTCCGATTTCCTGCCCATTCTCCCAGGAGGGAGAATAGCAGCCCTACTAAGGCTACTTTCTGCCATTCCCCTGATGTCATGACCTGCAGCACAAATATCCCAAGCAGGGGCATAAAGGATCACCCTCTACCCCCTACTCAGGCACTTGTCCTGTTTGAATTCATTCTACACATTAACCTTTTTTTTTCAAAATACCCTCAGTAGATTGTATCAGAGGGGTAGCCGTGTTAGTCTGGATCTCTAAAAGCAGCAAAGAGTCCTGTGGCACCTTACAGACTAACAGACATTTTGGAGCATGAGCTTTCATGGGTGAATACCCACTTTGATGGTCAGATCAGACCACTGAGTATCTGACATTCGGTATTCAACATTTGAGCTATGTTGCTTGTATTTAGGAAGAAAAATCACATGATATTGTTTCCATTTCCCAACTAGAGGGACATACAAATATACAGATGCTAATGTCCATGCATGCTTTTACTAATAAAATAATTTGCATTGAAAGGGGTCAGAAGAAAAAGAATAATTGAGCACATGCAAAAGTCTTACCGCCGCCTGATGAAACCTTTTGACCCTGCCTTACCTTTGAGTTTAGAAAGCATTTGCACATTGAGTGCTATCATGGTGCAAAATTTAATTACATATCAAAAAGAAAGAACACTATGTTAAAAGACTGTTAAGGTTGCAAAGTCAAGCACGTCAAATTGGGCAACTTTTAATTCTAGCATTTCCTAAGCAACTTTAATTTAATCTTCTTGTGCCTACATATCATAGTGATACAATCTTTAATTATAAGCTTACATATTTATTTTCCCCACAGGAGCCCTGTCTCATTCTCTTATAAAATGGACAGTGCTCACTGAATAGGTATCCTCATCATTCAGTGTATGGTCCCACACATTATGTGCCGTACACCATCAAAAGCCTGCACTGAATACAAATTGTTAATATCCTCATTGGCTTTTAATGGAACTCAGAGCACTGTAGTATCAGAGTGCTTCAAAGACATCAATGAGTTTTATCTCCACAATACCCCAGGAGATGAGGTGGTATTTTACAGATGGGAAACTGAGGCAAAAACAGATTAAGGCCAAAGTTGTCAAGTGTCTATTAATTTTGGATGCACAAATTGACACCCTAATTTTTGTCAGAGCTCTTAGCATTTTAATCGCACTGTTTATGTTCAGTGCCTAGCTCCTATTGACATCATTAGCAGCTGCGAGCATTCAGTATTTTTTGTCAATCAGAGAGTCCCCTCTGGCCTTAAACTCTGTGTCTATGGCTATTTCTGCAGCCCTAATTTTGAATCGTCAAGGCTGACAGGGTTCTTGCAGCTTAATAATAGAATTCTCTCAAGTAGCTGTTCTTGTAAGTGGGAGATAAATGCATAAGCTAGATTTACCTCAGTTACAAAAAAACCCACTACAAATATTGTGTATATCTATCTTAAGTATTTACATGGTCCCCATTATTGTAGCAGATGCAATGGATTTACCCTCACAACAGCCCTATGAAATAGGGAAATACCATTATCCCCGTTTACAGATGCTGATCCAAGGCACAGAAAGACGAATGACTTGTCATGGTCACACACAAAGTCTGCAGCAGAGCAGGGAGATCAGGGTTCATCTCCCAAGTGTCATGACACCTTGGGCCCTCTGAGATTCCAACCAACCAACACATCCCTGCTCTCACCCAGCGGCTAGCTACCACCCAACTGAATGTAGAGACCACGAAACCTGAAACTACTTCAGGAAGCTTCCCTTGGTTCGGTCAGAGCTTCCTATTTAAATCCAAAGAGAGGCGCAGAAAGTTATCCTCACAACTGAGTAGATGCCTGACATGCTGCCATATCAGACTCTGCCTTCTCACCTGACTCCTGGTTCCTGCTTTCCTGACCTGTTCCTGATCCCTGCCCCTGGTCTCCGATTCCATCTCCAGCTCTGTCCTTTGGCTCAACTCAGGCTTTGACCACTAGGTACAACTGCCCAAGCCCTTGTTCTGACACCAAGTTCCATATTAGTGCCCTAAACACTGCACCATCCTTCCTTTGTGAAATATTTAGTGAAGACGGCACTCACCTTGTCAGCTGGATGATTTTTTTTTCCAGCATAGAGAGTTCTGTTTTCTTTGTTTTTTAAATGAAAGATGGCTTCTGTCCCACTCCCTCTTTTTTAATGTGGGAAAAAAGGGTAAAAAAAAATGGGAGAAATTTCCACTCACCTAAACTGAAACAAATATTTTAACAAAGATCAACAACAACATTCTCATTTCTTTCAAAATGTCTTTCAATGTATATTTACCTTGTCTCAAAGCAGCTCTAACTGTGAGTATCTTTCCTTCTGTTGTCAGAGGAACTGAAAATGATGTGGTTTTATTGTATTATTTATACCATTTTTATATCATTGGAAGTTATAGATGGCAAGTGACTCTACTGTTCTGCCATAGGTTGTTCTGGCAAAAGTTATAGAAGTTGTATTGCAATATTCTGCTTATTAAAATTTTTCAGAGAAAGAACATTGTAGCTACAGAGCAAAATCTTAATTAGCTCAGTCTCAGGCTTGTGATCTCACTGTCTCTCTCCTTTACGTAGACAAGGTGCTCTACGAGACCACCTTCTGTTCGTAAAAGAGCCAAGCTTTCAAGCAACACAGGTCTCTCCTCTATACGCTTTAGGTTGTATTTCCCGTCATATATTTAGATCAAGTCCAATATCACAAAATTCAACTTTCACTTTTAAAAAACCCCACAAATTGGTTGTTCCATTATGTTCCATTTGTGGTAATTTTAATAGTTTGCTGGTAAATCCAAACACTCTGCAACAGTTGTAGCAATGACTAATCACAAAGACATGTAGTTGCAGCTGCCTACCTATTTATTTCTTGTCTAAACCCAACTATGGATAACTTAAGAACCTTAATAGAAGTGAAATAATAAATACAGTCCAAATATAGGCAGAAATCCAATCCAACCATCACAGCTCTCTTTTAAATCCTCCATCTTTCAACAGTGCTAGCTGCTAGAGCTCTTACTATTGTATAACAAGAATTCAGCAAAAGTGGACTAGGAGGAGCTGGCATAGTTACCCCAGTTACAGCTTTCACCTCGTCTTTTGTTTTCTTAAACTGAGCACACTTATGTTCGTCACAAATTCTTCCCTCTTTCGAAGTTATAGCTACAATGGGCTGTTATGTGGGCGAGAACTGCCCCTTGCTCTAACAGGCTTGGACAGAGATCAATCGGATGTGGGGGTGGGCGGTGCTGCAGGGTTGCTGCTGCCAGTCTGGCTTTGGGTTTTAATCTCACTTCTGGTATAAAAATAGACTGCTCTCCCGTGGCTGTGTCACTCCACTAAGCACCCGATCCTGAAATCAGAAATCTAACTTCCATCAACGTCAGTGCAAGCAAGATAAGTAAACCATTAGTGTCCTGTAATAGTGCCCACTCAGAGAAAGACTCTGGAAACGTAGAGCTTTACAGCTAGATTTCCAGACGAGCTGATCAGTCGCATGAAGAACAATGATGGTTGCAGAGCACGTTTGAGACTCTCAGCCCTAGTCACTTAGGCCTTGCCTACCAGAGAAAATTGAACTGATTTAAGTAGAGGTGAGATTTTTAAACCAATTTGGGTTAAACTGGCGCAAAGGGCTGGATGCGCACTCCAGCACTGCCAAACCCAAGCGTTCAAAGATCACGATTCACACCCCAAAAAAATATAGCATGAGATTGGCTTAAAAAAGAGTTTGTTGTTTTGATTTAGATAGATAGATAGATAGATAGATAGATAGATAGATAGATAGATAGATAGATAGATTTGGGCTTCTCTATTTACCTTCTGGGTTTTGAGCCTTTAAAATGCACTTAGTTCATGTTCTGAAGTTTTTCCTCGGCAGCCACAACATCTAAACACTTAAAAAAGTAAAAGTAAAAAAGTAAGTTCGCTTTGTCCCCTAATCACATGCCTCCAGGATCAGGGGCTTTAAAAAACAAAACACATACACCCAATATCACCACTTTCATAAGAAAACTGCAAGAGTTAGGGCTAATCGACCCTACAAAGTTAGGTTGGCTTAACTACATTGTTCAGGACTGTGAAAAACCTTTCACTGTTGTAGCCTCAAACGTGAATTCAGGAGCATGAACCCAGGCCCTGGCCTGATACCACTGGCTGAGCTTGCACATCTGTCCATTTTATCTTGTGCAGCGGGGAGGGTAGACCAGAATCAGAGAACAGACACTATGGCGGGCAGAGAGCAAACTATTAGCATGAGGACTATTAGGGCAAGACCAGAAGCCACAGCTCTGAGGTTATTGCTGTGACTGTCTGTGGACAAGGCTCTGATGGTGGCAGTCAGCTGATGAGGAGGAGACGGTATGTCAGTGTTGCAAATAAACCACAAGTGACTGGGAGTTGGCTTAGGAATAAACATCAACTAAGTCACAAGTCACAGTCACGGGGCTCCTTCCACTCCCATTGACTTCACTGGTAGCTCAGTGCCTCGCCAAAACTGCTCAGCTCTTCCCAGGATCAGGGCCTAATAGAACACTATATTCAGGCCCACTCCCAGTAACTCTGGAGACATTTACCTGTGCCTGGACCCGGCCACACTATCTGGTCCTTGCCATGGACAAAGAAGAGTCCTTTATGACCAGCCGTAAGACCATCCCAGCATCACATCTTGGCATCCTGCAGTGCTCTCTCGTGTCTCTTTATATAGTACATTTCTCCCTTTACACAGTTAACTCCAAATTGTTCAGCCTGTGGAGCCAGTCCAGCCCCCAGGCTGGCTTGCCAGGGTCAGTTTATCAGATCTAATGAAGACATTTATGGGTTGATAGACAGATGCTCGATTTTTTGATGGGATAAGAATGTCAAACTGTTATATAAGAAACCAATAAGTGCCATTGGCTACTAAAGCAATAAAACACTGCTGCATTTCCAAGTTAATTGGCAGAGGGAAGCCAGTTTGCGGAGTGGGTATTTAATCTAAGTCTACTTTACGGATTTATATAGCACTCTACACCATGCTATCTAAGAGCTAGAACAGAAGTGATCGCTATTACAATGTATTATTTTTTCTTAGCAATACATTTTGGTCCCATATATAGCTAAGACAGCAAGATGCACTTGGAGGCATTTATGCCTTTCCAGGGTTTTGCATATGGGAGATAGGAGAAGAAAGCTGGTATGCAAGTGTTCTACAAAGTTAAGGGGGTTATTCATTTAATTTAATTGGAGGGCTTTGATCTTATCTAAAATTCTAAAAATAGTTCAGGTTTTCCCCCATGAAGAGAGATCTTTAATATACCATACCACACAGCCTGTCCCAGGTTTGATGCTAGATGCACCACTTTTATCATTCATCCTACGTTAATCCAGGAGCGTTTTGTACTTAAATATTAAGACCCGATGGAGCATGTTTTATGAGTTCATTACAATGCAGCTCTGGTGTGTTGTGAAGCATGAGACCAAAGGCTGAGTGCCATGGGCTGCCTGAGACATTAATTAGGTGGCCCCATTAAACACCTCCTGGAGTACTTGGTTGCAGTTACAATATCGTTTTCTTTTAAAAGTCCTCTGGAGCTGAACGCATCCTCTGCCACTCGAGCTAAGGGTCAGCTCCACTGCTTTGAAGGCAGTCATCAACTCAAAGTCTACACTAGGCTACACACTAGGCTACACGGGAGAAGGACAGAGACCCACTCTCAGCTACATTAGCAGAGCATGCAGGTTAGACATGAGGCAGTTTATGCCCCTAGTTTCTGCTCCTTCCACTGGTGATTTCCTCAAGTTAAAGCTCTCCCCCCTTGAAACTCCCAGGGCCTGATTCTCCTCCAGCTTGCACCTTGTGTCATCATTCACACCTGTGGGTCAAAAATGCTACCACTGGCATACGTGAGGGAGTGAAGAATCCAATTGGGTAGCGATTTACATTCACTTTGCACAGGCTCTAAATGATGCTACAGGGTGCAAGGTAGTGGCAAATCAGGCTCACAAAGTCCACCCTTGCTGTCCTGGAGGCCGCTCTGCTGAGGCCACCTTCCCCTCAGGCAGATTCCCAGATTCACCCCCATTCCCACTGAACTCACTGCATTATATTGTGTGACATGATTTGCTGATGGTGTTTAATTTTTGCTACCAGAAGAAGTCAATTGTTAGGAAGTGACAAGGTAGAAGAAAAATTCAGATTCCACTAAATCATTCCCAGCGAGTTGCCCTGTTGCTACCAGATTAGGCAATGTCAATCTATATTTTTAAAGGCAACCCTGTCTGTGTAGCAGAGGCACAGAGAGATGGCAGTTGACAATGCTGAATGGATGACAGTTTTTGGCAGCAGTTTCAGCTGTCTTGTTAGGTTTTTCAGATTAATCAACCCCTTTGGAACACTGAACAGATCAGAATAATCCTTCAGTCCAAGATCTTTTGTGAGGGAAGAGAAGTCACCACTAACTGAGACAGCAGCATGAAAAGTTGGTCTTCTACAAGGGCCGATATCAAGACAGTATTTAAAGTTAATGGCCTGGTCCACATCATCACTAATATATTAGCATAGACAGTGGAATGTTCTCTTTGTTATGAGTTTTGTACAGCTCATTTCTGAAAAAGCATTTTCTCTCTTCCCTTCCATCTTCTTCTGGTTTGTTGTATGATTTTTGTTTACCCCTTTCTGTTGTCAGAAGTTAAAAAAAATGGACAGTCGCCCCCAAGCAAAATGTTCACTCCATACTATTTACAATAATGCACAGCTGCTTGATTCACCTGTTTTAAGCACATTATTCTTTAATGTTCAATTTCATATAAATCATAGTAAAGTAGGGCTGGAAGGGACCTTGAGAGGTCATATAGTCCATTCCCCCTGCACTGAGACAGGACCAAGCATACCTAGACCATCCCTGACAGGTGACTGTCTAACCTGTCCTTAAAATGATCCAGTGACAGGGATTTCGCACCCTCCCTTGGTAATTTGAACTGTCTAGAAAGAGTCAAGTAACTTGTATTCTCTTAAAAGCCATTCACCATCATCAGATTTTCAGAAACTCCAGCAGCCTATCTCAACCCTTTATTATTGTAGGACTGGAAATATTTCAGATTCAGAAATTTAAACTCCGTCTCCCCTCCTATCTATTTTCGATTTCCTTCATTTCCTGTCTGCAGTTCTTGAAAGCTATTCATAGAATTATAGAAGATTAGGGTTGGAAGAGACCTCAGGAGGTCATCTAGTCTAACCCCCGCCTCAAAGCAGGACCAAACCCAACTAAATCATTCCAGCCGGGGCTTTGTCAAGACGGGCCTTAAAAATCTCTAAGGACGGAGATTCCACCACCTCCCTAGGCAACCCATTCCAGTGCTTCACCACCCGCCTAGTGAAATAGCATTTCCTAATATCCAACCTAACCGTCCCACACTGCAACTTGAGACCATTGCTCCTTGTTCTGTCATCTGCCACCACTGAGAACAGCCTAGCTCCATCCTCTTTGGAACCCCCATTCAGGTTCAAATCCCCTTTCACTCTTCTCTTCTGCAGACTAAATAAGCCCACTTCCCTCAGCCTCTCCTCATAAGTCATGTGCCCCAGCCCCCTAATCATTTTTGTTGCCCTCCACTGGACTCTCTCCAACATTGCTGTTGCAATCTTTCACACCAGGAGTGGTTGCATTTCAATGGTAGGTAACATGAGCCACGAATTAAGGCTACGGGAGTGGATGATGGGGGATGGATCACTCAATGATTGCCTTTTCTGTTCATTCCCTCTGAAGCATCTGGCATTGGCCACTGTCAGAAGACAGGACACTGGGCTAGATAGACCATCGATCTGACCCAATATGGTATTAATTTAAGGGATTCTGTTCTTTGGCACCCATAGACACACCTTGAATGGGATATACTGCTTTAATGGACGATTCAGATAAAATGTACCAGTGATGTGAGGCACTTTACCAGCTAAGATGTGTTTGTCACAAGCAGCTTTGATAGCAGTTGTCCCCAGAAATCCCATGAGAGAAAAGATGACTCAGTCCTGTACAGACATCCAGACATTCCCGCATACATAAGAAATACTTCATACAAAAAAAATGACCTCTGACTTTTTGTGCCTCTGCTCTATACTGTCATAAACAAGACTATCATTTTAAAGAGATGCTGTCAAATTAAATTTGGCCTAGTTTTTAATTTGATTTAAAAATAAAAATCTTTCCACAATTCTATTAGCTTTAAGTTTTATGAAACTATTATTTTTTAAAAACATATTCCAGTTCAAACAACGAAATATGTGCTATTGCTTTTGAAACCCTAATTCTGCAGCATTAAGAACTGGAACTGAAACTGACTACATACAAATATGAAACTGACTTAACTGATTTTTATCATCCAAGCTTAAAATAGTGTAAAGAGTAAACAGAATACAAATACTGACAAGGAAATTGGATTTCCTACAATTCTTTCATTTTAAGTTTCTCTTTTGGGGGACAACATGTGACTTAAGTTGGCAGTGACCTTGTAATTAAGGAAGTTTAATTAGTAACAGACATGTTTGATCATTGGAGCTGGGCAAATACCTCAGAAAAATTATGCAAATATTTGCTCAAATAAAAAAAAGGCTTCAGTTCTGGGCCTTGTCTGTACACTTTCTATTAATATTTTAGTGAACGAATTTACTGGCAGGAATGGAAATTAATTTTTTTCAAATCCTACAGAATATTCAGGCAGCAAATTTTGAACAAGGGGTATGCCCACCCAACTAAGGAACAGAAATAGGGCCATGTGGCCTGTTTTTCAGATTAAAACTAACCAATGCAGCTAGAATTTCAAATATCAAATAACTAACAGGCCAAAATAGTATTTCCAGAACTTATTCAGCAAAAAATAAAGTTGAAAAAAAATTTGTCATCTGCTAACCAATTAAGATAGTTATTTTGTCATTTGGGCATCTGTCCATTTGGAACAGATACCACTAACTCATTTCAAGCAGCCAAAGAACAAAAAACAAAACAAAAAGGCTCACGCAACAACTTTCAGTCATTAGTAATCCAGGTCAGATTCAAGCCAGCGTCCTTAAATTAAAAGGCAGTATATCACCTGCGCCAGAGAGTCTCCCCACAAGAGATTGGTTGGACACTCCCATAAACTGTGATCCCTCATTTCAGAGACTCCCCTTAGCCTGTAGTGAGTAGAGAGACTTTTCTGAAGTAGAAAACCCCACCTACCGTGACATTTACTGACAAAGACATATTCAAATCTCATGGTTCCTGTCTCAGCCAGTCAGCCATGTGGTTTTTGGAAACTATCCTTATGAACCTGAGACTTCAGAAACATCACAGAAGCCATTTCCCTGCCTATGGGGAATTTCCACTGCCCTGGCAAAGTGAACTCTATCCTTGCCATTTTAGTTAAAGGGCGGGGGAATCATTATTAGTTAAGCACCAGGAATGCTCCTCTAATTGTAAAAGGCACAAAATAAGGAGAAATTTTTGCAAGGGAAGGCTTACAGTCTGGTTCATTCATGACTGCGCCATCATAGGACTGCAGAACAGTTACGCTTCATTGTGTACCAATTTGAGCAAACAGAAACCTTGGCTTGGCTACCTTTAGGGTTTCTTTTGCAGCATTTGCCCAGGAGAGTTTTATTGTTGCTTTTCTGGCTGATTTTCTTTGGCGCACACACGCACTTTATTCCTTTAATGTGTTATTTCCCACTGTAGCCAAAGAGTAAGTCACAATAAAGAGGGTCATATTATTGTTGTTTTTAAATTGACTTTAGCCTCTTTGGTGTTGGTGGATAATTAACTGGTTTATGTGGTCTGGAGCATGGATGGGCCCTACCCTTGTGAAGGGGATTCATGATCTAAACTTGAGTCCAAGTTTTGCAAAATGATTACCTATCTCCTTAGTGGACTGATCTGGAACCTCAGGTGTCAACACCCCCAAGCTGTGGGCTATTAGAAATCCAGTTTCAGGTTTTGTTACTAGTGCCCATCTCTAATCTGATGTAGATTAAGGACCTTCATCACCCTAGCATGGTGTACTAGCTTGTGGGTAAAATCCTGCCACCAAGGAAGTCAGTGGAGCTAGGATTTTGTCCTGTATTTTGTCTTCTGAATTTTGTCTTGGTGTTACGAAGTGATCTCAGAGATCCAACTTTTGTTTTCTTCTTTTGTTGTTCTTTTAAAATAAAAAGGTCATTATGATTGAGAATATAGGAGAATCTCTTCTCTTCCGGTACCAGAAGAGGTAACAATGAGTTCTCTACTTTAACAGAATTCTTAAGAGTGACTATTATATAATACAATCATTAAAATCCATCAGCATTACAGCAGGAACACACTATGCAGATTTCCTGGCACCCGGGAAAGCCGCATGGCCAGCATGACTCAAGCAACTCTGCAATATGATTAGACTGGAAGACAGAAGACCTGGGGTCTATTCCTGGCTCTGCTACTGCCTCACCGTGTGACCTTGGATATGTCACATCACCTCTCTGTGTCCCAGTTTAAATAGCTGGGAAACGGGAATAATACTTATCCACCTTCATAGCGCACTCTGACCATGTTTTATAAAGAATGTACCTTAGTTATAGATTACCTTATTATACAAGCAGTTTCCTGAAACCATATTAGAAGAAATACAGCCACATGTGCACCGTCCTGGACTGTATAACAGTATTTACTACAGAAAAATTCATTGCGACAATTTACATATTTAGATCAAAAGCGAATTTTTCAGCAGTTTTTTTTTAATTAATTTGATTCTCTTCCTACTTCTTTATAATAGAAACCATATTTTGGATTTCCACATATCTTAAAGCCATCGTGGAAAAAAGATCTAACGCATAACAACTGCTATGCATAGAAAATGTGTCCTTTCAACAAACATTCTTGGGATGGTTTATTCCCAAGAATGCCAGGGTGCTTGGAGTTGACATCATGAGTGAAATAATGATGCATTAAGGTTTTAATCTCCTGTAATTGGAAATTATTTCCAGAAAGAACAGAGGTGTACAAATAGCACCTTCTCAGCATGAATATCTGTTACCCAAACAGATGTCACCCAGTTAATCCATCCAAGCAACTCTGCTCTCCAGTCAAAAAAGCAGGGCAGAGTTGCTTCGGCAGATTGACAGAGCAAGGGCTGATTGAGGAGCAGACATCTGTGCCAGAACAGCAGCCTGCTCACTTAGGCTTTTTATGAGCTATGCAGTTCAATTTCCTAAACACAAACCAAAAATTCAAAATAAATATAGACCACTCTTAGCTTTCATAACACCCACGCACACTCACAGGCAATGTGGTAGGATGAACAGTTATAGCTGGAGCTTTGAATAGCAAGTATATTCACAAACCCTGCCATCCAATATTCATTAACACTGAGATAAATCCCAGTGAACGGAGATGAAGAATTTACACATTCGTCCCTATTAGAGGGGCCAAGTATTGAGACTGACCCAACTGAGGCTGACTAGAAAAATCAACATTTGTTTCTGATGCAATGAAACGGGGGGGGGGGGGTAATTTAGGGCAGTTTACAGCTGAACAACAACATCTGTCATCTACTGTGCAAGGGCAGTAATTACTGAATCTGTTACATGGGGAAGGAATACCTGATGTTTCGTTTACACAGAAAGATCTCAGTCTGTAATCCCAGAGACACATTTGCAGAGACAGACAGTGACGTTCCCACATGCAGCCCCATCTCTGGGATCCTGCTACTTTCCATCCTCCACTATTAACTCACTACTTTCCACCCTCATTCTTTGCAAATGTTCTCTACAAAAGCAGAATCTGTAGCAACATGTTCCTACAACCTCAAAAGTAAACACTAGTCAGCCGATTACTTCCAATGTCCCAACCTACTTAGAATGCAACAATACACCATTTCTCAGCCTGCATGGCAAAAAGAAGTGGGATAGGCACAATCTAGGAATTCAGGAGCTTTCCACATTCAATTTTTTAAAATAGAGAGACATTTCATTGTATTTATAATTAAAATTATAAATTAGCCTGAAGAGTAGAGTTTGGATCCAAGCCCAAGCTTCCCCCCAAAATTGGGGGAATTTTGCATACGGGGTTTTGGTCCAGGCCCATTTCTATTTGGATTTGATTCAGAAAGCTAGGCAGCCTACAGAAGATATGTCACGCTTTTACTTGCAAATTCACTGGAGTCTATTACAAGGATGAAACCCATAAAATAAAACTTTCCATCAAATCCAAACACATGTAATTGCACTGTCGAGATCCTTTTAAAAGTATCAATTTCCTGATCCTTAAAAAAAAGTAAAGGAAAATTACATGTTTGTAAAACCTCCTGTGCCAGCCTGGGCTGTCTTGTGAGGCATGATGAGGCCAAGAGAAGTGCCAGTAATTCCTGCAGACCTTGAAGTGCAGAATTGTTTCAGTGTATTGTGTTGTTTTTTCAATTGAAGAGGATGTGGAAAATGACTTCTGACCCTTAGGATTAAATAAATAGTTTGAAACCCATTTCAGCAAATCGTTCCCCCTCTTATTAGCCAAAAGCCCTGCACAGATTTAGCCTGCAACCGGTTTGCATTTAAACAAGTGGACATGGATCCATTTTGCATGTGCAAACCCCATAGTAGCATACACAAGTAGAAGGGTGTCCACTTCTCCAATCTGTATCTGCAAATAGCTGTTTGCCTGCATAAAACTAATGTGTGCTGCAGTTAATTTTGTACACAAGAGCAGGGAAGGTGGGGTTGAATATTTGGCCTAAAGTATATATTTTTCTTTAAGCAAACCAAACATCAAATTTCATGGCTCAATAAGTCCAACTTCTGCTAGAAGCATGATTTCTCATATGCATGGGAAATGTATGGTAATGTGCAAACATTAAAGGCCCCAGTTCAGTAAAGCACTTATCTTTAAACATGTGCTTAAAATCCCATTCAACAGGACTTAAAATGGGGATATTTTCTCCCATTGGCATAGGTAATCCACTTCCCAAGAATTCTGACATTGACCTAGTACTGTCTACACTAGGGTTATGTCGGCTTGACTACATTCCTCTGGAGGGGGGAAATTTTCACACCCTGGAGCAATGCAGCTGGCTCAACTTGACATTTTAGTGTAGACCCAGCCTAAGTCTAGGGTTTCCAAAGAAGCCCAGGGCATTAAGGCACTCACACACTTCTGGGGGAAAAAATACAAATGCAAACACCAATGGATGTTGAATGCCTCGCTCCCTTAGGCTCCATGGAAAACTTTGGCTGAAAATGAGCCCTGAGGAGTTTACAATGTAGTTTAGAAACATGATGCATGGATTTGTAGTTCAGATGCAATACGAGAAGGTGGGGAAATCAAGAGTGTGCATAGCAAGAACTGAAAGCTTTGCAAAAGGAGTGGACTGTAAGGAGATGCTTGAAGGAAGATGACACTTCAGGAGAAGCTGTTCCTTGCATAAGCAAGGGGGCATAGAATCTAAAAACATGGAGGAAGCAGACATTTTTTGTAATCAACAGAATCAGTCATTTTATATGGGTTGTGGTTACAGTCTCATGATGTGACTGAGTTTGTAGCTGCTTATGAAATTTCTGAATGGCTCTCTTTATAGTCAGTTCCACTGAGAATAAGATTTATACTTTGAATTTTAGAGGGGCCAACCAGTGGTTAAGGAGGAAGCATAAATGGTGATGGAGAAATGTCTTTTTAGTAAAGTATCTTTTGCACCTGCATTTAGAGGGAAGCATCTCAGTGTTCTTAGAGAGTGGGATTGTGTGTTCTTTTTACACTACAAACCTTGTAGCATTTCCCCCCAAGAAGTACATGATGGCTGATAATTTGCTCACAGGGGCAAATCCAACCATTTCAATGCAACTGAAGTCAGTGGAGTCACAGCCACTTAATCCAAGACTGGCCATAGGCTTTAAAACAGGTAAGTATAAAACGAAATACAATATTCTAAGCTAATTGACATTACAAACTGAGTCCTTCTTCTTACAAAATATAGGGCCTTAAGCAATTGAATTAATTTTAGATCACCATTATCTTGCAAATTTTGCAAGTAAACACACTCCTTAACCCAGGCATCCTCCAACTTGCAGACTGCAAGAACAGCTTCATCAGCAAACAATCACTATGAAAGCCAAGGAATAATGGCAAGCCAATTTCATTGCACTGCATTGCCATATTTGCATCTTATCATACAACACACCATCACATATACAAGGTCTTCAGCATGGATATTGCAATGTCAAAACATCATGACTCTCTACGACTCTACTCGATACAACATCACTTCCTTCTCACCCTCCTGAGAGCTTTCCTCTAAATCCCAAACTCCTGGATGCTTGGAAGGGCAGATAGGAATTTTGGTATCTCTGGTCTTTTTGGTCTGTATTGTTTACTTATTTGGTGACGTCTTCAAATGAATGGAGGCAACATGATCGGGACTGTGATCAACTCACTCTGTCTCTTCTGATATCGGCACCTGAGACAGACCCCATGGCTCCAGTGTCATCCCCTTCAAGAACCATCTGCAGTTCTAGAGCTTCAAGTAAAGTTTAGCAAGAAAAACTGATGAGACAGCAATAAGTTATAAAAGATCATCTATCTGGGCCTTCCTTTCTCCTGTGAGTAGAAGCAAGCAGGAGGTGTTTCAGCTAGAGTAAATCCCTCATTCTTTAAAATGTAAAATTCAGAAAGATGCTTTTATGAAAATCATGAGCGGATGCAGCTCTGTTCTGACACATCTCATCCCACTCTCTCATCTCATGTCATGACATGACTGATGAACATACCCATGTCCTGTTGCCAAAACTCCTGAACTCAATGTGCTAGCAAAGGACACTTCGGAAAGGTAAGACTATAAATTTGTGCATTCACTTTGGAAGTGTCAGTGATGTAGGTTTAAGGGATGATCTGATTGCAAGTGAAGTTGGTTGCTCAACTGAGCACACACTGTGGCAACTTTTGCATAACTAACAGGACCTATTAAATTCTTCCCAGGAAGGTTAGGATTAAGTCACACCCATTTGCGTGTAATCAATTAAGAGACCTTAATCTTCTCAAACAGTTTCTATAACTCAGTCCACAGGTTCAGGCCTGTTTCTTATACTGCAAAGTTTAAAATAAAAAAATAAATATTTTAGAGAAACAATTATGCTATAAATATGAAGAGCTAATTTCTGTCTCTATTCAGGTTTTATGACAGGACAAGCATGAATTAACACAGATTCTGCAGTGTATTTTGCACCCTTGTCCAGGCCAGCTTTAGGCTCCAGCAGCAACGCTGTCAACAGGATAAAGAGGGAAATAATCAAACAGCCACAGGGAGAGATAACCATAAAACACATGGACCATATCCCAGAATACCTCCCCACTGCTCAATATGCAAAAGGACCTGCTGAGGGCCTCTAGAGGTGCCCATTCTGTGCGGTGCTGAGGCCAGTCTGAATAGAGACTTGGTAACGTGTGAATCCACCCTTATTTTGGCAAGCCCCAAAGCCTGCCAAAATTTACCTCCAAATTGAAAGAAGAATCTAGAGATGATAAATAATGCTAAGATTTAGTAGAAGACCAAAAGATGTTTACACAGTTATTACCTGCTCCCCTATGAAGTCAGAAGATCTCCGACCATTTGAACCACAAAACGTGTTGATTAGTCTTCGCTGGACATAGTTTGTGGTTTATAGCATGAAAAGTCCTGGTATTGTTTCATGCCAAAGAAGAGTTTAGAAGTCACATCTGTATTTGTTTCTTGGATCCACTACTCTAGGCAAGTGAGTCATCTCCACAAACCTTAAATTCCTTTTCATCATACATCAAACATTGTAAAAACACAGCATTAGTGTCCGGAAACAGGTCAAACCAAAGTGGAAGAATGGCTTGTGCTAGGACTTAGCACTTACATTAGGGCGCATGCAGTGTCCAAGCTTCTTGGAATTTCACATACATGTAGTGTCATCAAATCACAGTTGCTTAAGTCAACAAATAAATATTGATTTGTGACAGCTGTTTGCCAACTGAGAAAACTATTTTGAGAATTGTATTGTTAAAGACAATGGCTTTTAAAATACATTGAAAGAACATATAACTTCTTTTAACATATTTCATACCATGGCAACTAGAATTAGAGAATGTCAGGCAGATTTTCAGAGTATAGATGTAGACCTGTGAAAAGAATGGATTTTTTTTGGTTTGCTGGCAATTATGAAAAATTTTAAAAAAAAGATTTTGGGTCAAATCAAACATGAAATATTTCAACATTTTTGAAAAATTGAATTTTATATATTTTGGGTCAAATGAAATTGTTCTGACACAAATCAAAACATTTTGTTTCAATTTTAACCACTTAAGGATGTTTAATTTTTTGGAAAAATGAAGGAAATTTTGAGACAAAGTAGTTTCAACCAAACCAAAAGAAAACATTGATTTTTGTTTTTCACTGAAACAATTTGGCAAAACTAACACAAATTTATTAAATGCTTCCCTGTTGCAAAATAGACACATTTTGCCCAGCTCTATTTAGCTGTACAGTGCATGTATGCAATATGAGCATGGAATTTGTGCACCAAGAGCCTGATTCAAAGCCCTGTTCTACTGGACTTGGATCAGGCCCCCAATTTGCATGCACAGTAACCACAAGTGTGTGGGAAAAAAGGATTTGTATGCACAGATGACTCAAACTGATTAACAGCTCATGAACCTGCAATTTACATGGGCAAATATGGTAATTGTGGGCTAAATCCAGGCAACCTCACTCATGACAATTAGGTCCTTAGTCCTCAAGAAGTCATGCAGATTCTTGCAGATTTAGGTTTTAATCAACATGAGTGAGGATCTGACTCTTAGATACACAATTGCACACATTCTGCCGGTACAGTTACACATCTATACACATTGAAAAGCTGAATGGAAAGAGTCATTTTTTTAACCATATAAAAAAGCCAAGGAGCAGAGGAAATCTGCTCAACCTTTGTTCTACAAACTTTGGGTTTCATTCTAATTGGCAGGGAGCTACTTAATAACGGGCTTTACTGTGCGTTTTCTTTTGACTATATTCTAAAAGCCACAGATAATGTAAACACCAGCATCTCTTTAGTAATGTCCTTACATTGGTAAACACTAAACAGTGTAATCAGTAGAGCTGTGCATGGGGGTGAATATTCTGTTTCATGAAGGATTTTGAAATTTGGCTTAATTCCAAATCAGAATGAAACTCAACAATTCCTAAGTTTTCCAAAGCAAAATTCCAGAAATAATTCTTTTCAGGTTAAACTAAATGTTTCAGATTCCAGCTTTCTTCCATAATATAAATATAACACCAAATGAAGAGGTTTTGAAATGAAAAGCAATTGCAAAACAAAAGTACTGAAACTTTGTTTTCCATTTTTTCCTCCAAAATGAAATGTTGCCAAAATTAACATAATTTCACCAGGAGTTTTGAGTTTGACTGAACCTGCATTTCTCCCACAGAAAATGGTTCCATCAAAAGCTTTTCCGACCAGCTCCAGTAATTAATCTCCGTAAGGTGGCTGCACAACCTGGGACGGACAAACTGTTCTCTGGTCTGTGCACTGGGTTCTAAGCAGGGCCAGGCCTAGTTGTTTGCCACCCTGATTGCCCTGGGGGCACGGGGGAAACAAAGGCTGGACCATGAAATTGGATCTGTCTTTTTAAATAGAAACAGTTCTTGAGTTCCTGTGTCTATGTACCTTAGGTACTTATGCGGCCCCTCATCCCTGCCCTATGGGAATACCTCATAATCTTTGATATATTTCCCCTCACAACACCCCTGTGAGGTAGAGCAGTGCTGTGGTTCCCATTTGACAGAGAACTGAGGTAGAGAGAAATCTAAAGCCCAGCTCCTCGAGTCCCATTGATCTCACTGACTTGCCCAAGCTCACACATGAAGTCTGTGGTGGACAATGAAATTGAACCCAGGGTCTTCTTTGTCCTAGGGTAGCCCTCTAACAAGGCCATCCTTCCTCTCATCGTCATAGTTCATAGCTCATTGTGGTAGGGATGAGCAAACCTCAGTGTCTGGAGGTTTTGTAAACACCAGATCTAGGTTGAAAGGATTGGAACAAATATCCAAACTCAAAAAAAAACCACCTGTTTCGCAGTCACATCAAGGATTGTCCCTCCCCTCAGCCTAGTCAAGTCAAGGTTTTTAAAGCTAAAGCCTGTGTATTCAAGATAGCCAAACGCGGTCAAAGGCAAGACTAGCTGCTGGACACAGTAAAGGGTGCATGTGTGTCTCCTTTTCCCCTCCAGATTCTCTCTCCCCGTGTCCTCACCCTCCCCGCTCTGTACACACACCCCAGACTCTATTTCACTCAGCCCCTCTCTGCTGCATTTTTCATTATGCTAAAGGCTTAAGAGCTGGACACACCTCCCACTCCTAGACCTCTTGGATGATATTTGTGCTAGTTCCCATTGCCTTACATTTCTCACCGTTGAATTCCTCCAGCTCCCTGTTGATCCAAGTCACTCTGAGTTTGATTACCCTTCTTTGTATTGCTTGACTCCCTGACCCCATAGGTTATGGTTAATCCGACCCTCTCCCTTCCATCAGAAGGCACTTCTCAGTTAACGTTAGAATCAATCCTTCTAGGGCTAGTGGTGTAAAGAACCCTGGAAAAAAAATCCTCATTCAGCACAGAAGCAAGAGGTTTGTTCCATAGCGATTATGATCAAAGCGATGGATCTTGCCAGAGGTGTCCACTGATGAATTTTTGTTCCTAATACTGCCATAAGGTTTCCTTCATACCCTTTAATTGCTTAAGTCTTACTTCAGGAATGTGGTTCAAACAAACAAACATAAAAAAGTTACAACAACGTAGTATGATCTTGACATTCAAGATGTCAGAACCATTATAAAACCTTTTATTCCAGAATGATGTCTTTTGTGCTTAGAGGCCTGCTTGCTATTCATAGATCTACTGCTCAGCTGTTCCAGTTTTTAGTTCTGCATAAATGCCCACTCATTATGTCCAGAGGGTTTTGCCTGTAGCTTTGTGTTTGTAGCCTTGAGGCAAATGTCTTGATGTCTTAGGGAACTCATAGCGAATGACCAAACAACATCGGATTTTCCACAGCAACAAAGCCATTATGGGACAGCATTTCTATGTAACAGCCCCCTTCAGTGTGCAATCATTATAACTAAGGATTTAACCAGGCTCTGGGGACATAACAAAATCACTTTGAAGCCAAAAATCCACAGTGAAATGTTAAGCATCAGATTTCAGCAATGCTTCTCAGAACTGCTCGAGTCAGGCAGCTTTGTCAGCTATAGCAAAACCAAATTAGGAGAAGGAATCTTATGACCATCTCAAGAATGAGCCCAAATGTTCTGAACTGGGTGTGAAAATTTGAGAGATACATGTACATGGCTCCATAGTAAGTGTATGCACAAATAACCAATCACGTGTTTAACTGGCCATTTGCATTTACTGTGGTGGTTGGGGGGGGGGGGGGAGTTTGAACCACAAGTCATGGTAATTGCACACATTTCTGGAGTTGTTAGTCATAGATATTTGAGGAAGCGCTTAGTTAGGGTGTGGTGATTGCAAAGGCTTGTGGGAAAGGTTCGTCATATACTTTATTACAAGAGCTAGCTACATCCTAGCTCATACAAAGTATTTTACAACAAACATCAAACTTGTAACTATCTTATTGTTGCAAAAGTGACTCATTACTGAGAGGTCACAAGCAGCTGCTGAGATACACTGGAACTGAGACTCAGGGCTTGGCTACACTTGCAAGTTGCAGCGCTGGTGGAGGCTTTCCAGCGCTGCAATTACACCCTGTCCACACTTGCAGGGCACAACCAACGCTGCAACTCCCTGGCTGCAGCGCTGGCCGTACACCCAGGTCTGCTTGGGGTATAAGGGTTGCAGCGCTGGTTCTGCAGCGCTGGTCATCAAGTGTGGACACTCACCAGCACTGTTATTGGCCTCCAGGGTATAAGGAGTATCCCAGAATGCTTTTAACTAAATTATTCCCTTTGTTTTGTTATGCAGCCTCTCTTTGTTTTGTTGTCAATTCGGAGCTCCGGGCTCCGCACCGGGAGCTGCTTCAAATAGCTCCTGTTTGCTGTCATTAATCTGTAACTACTGTCAACAATGAAATGAGATAACCCCTGCAGGGGTTGAGTGTTTGCTTTGCTTGAAAGAAACGGGGAGGGCAGGGGCGGCTCTAGGCACCAGCAAAACAAGCTGGTGCCTAGGGCGGCAAAATCTGGGGGGCGTCCTCTGCGGCCGGGGGGGGTGGCAGGCTGGGCCTGCGGGAGGTCCACCGGAGCCCCGGGATGACCGGACCTGCCGCAGGCATGACTGCGGAGGGGGCGCTCGTCCAGCGGCTCGGCTGGACCTCCCGCAGGCATGACTGCGGCAGCTCAAGCGGAGCCGCCGGACCCGCGAACCGTCCGCAGCCGTGGGAGGTCCAGCCAAGCCACGCGGGACCAGCGGTCCCTCTGCAGTCATGCCCGCGGGAGGTCCGCGGCTCCGGGGCGCCTCCCGCGCATGACTGCTTGGGGCGGCCAAAAACGTAGAGCCGCCCCTGGGGGAGGGGCAGAGGGGGGAAGGGAGTATGTTGGATGCAGGTTGTTTGCAGTTAACAGTAAGGGGGTGGGAAAATTTTCTGATTTTGCACAGTGTCGGTTCCAAAAATCCACTCTCTCTCTCTCCCCCCCGGTCCCTGTCACACTGCCCCACACCCCCCTCTTTTGAAAAGCACGTTGCTGCCACTTGAATGCTGGGATAGCTGCCCATAATTCATCACTCCCAACAGCGCTGCAAATGCTACAAATGTGGCCACACTGCAGCGCTGGTAGCTGTGAGTGTGGCCACACACCAGCGCTGGCCCTGCACAGCTGGACGACCAGCGCTGCAATTACCAGCGCTGCAGATTTGTAAGTGTAGACATACCCTCAATAAGGTATCCCATAAGGATTAAGAAATCTTGTTGGCTTGAGACCATAACCAGTGCTATGTCAGTATTTTAACAATGCAGGTCTACTGCAATCATTCCTGAAAGAATCCAACAGATGAACAAAAAACAATATGTTGCAAACCACTAGTGGCCTGAGCACAGGACTGGGAACCAGGCGTTCCCAAATCCTAGCCTCATTTCCAAACTGATTTCCCTCTATGGCCTTGGGCAAGCGATACTACCCCTCTGCCTGAGTTTTCCCCATCTGTAAAATGGGGATGATACATACCTGGTCAGACTACTAATCACCCTCGTGTGCTTCCAGAGACCTTCGCAACTAGAGCTGGGCAAATACTGTAAAAGGTTGCATATAAATATTGGTTCAAGTTTGGAAATGAATTCACTTTTGCAATGCTCATATCACTGTTTGTGACCAAGCAGGCAAACAAATGTGCACAGAATCATTTTCAAAGCTGTAAGTGTATTAGCAGACAATGAATTTTAAGCTAATACACGTGTCTGAAATGGCCATACATTTATCCCGTCAGGTAACAGAAACAGCACCATGCAGCTTATCAAGCCAAGAATCGCATCACGAGTTTTGAATATTTGTGATCAATCCATAGAATAAATAGTTCCAAAAAGACAACATTGAATATATTTAAGAAAATTGCAATCTACTCACCTATTCCATGAGCAGAAAAAGCATGAACTCCTCGCATCAGTTATTCAGTCTGGGCTGACCAAAGCCTTTGGCTTCCTTTTGTTGCCATTAATAATTTTCTTGTATGAGAATTATGTCAACATACAAGGGCATTCTGCAACCATCTCCCTCACCACCCATGCAACCCAGAAACCAAAATCCAGAACACTTCAACTGCCATATTCCCCGTCTATTGATTAAGGAATGTCTAAGGTCTAATTTCCTGCTGAATTAGCTATCTTGGTGCAGCTCCACAAATTGGTACGTGATGCAAACACTGGAAACATTTGTAATGAAAGGGCTCTGGGGCAAGGTGAGACAGGGCATATCTCCACCACAAGGTGCGATTGTAGCACTAGTAGGCATAGCTAGATTAAAGGTAGTGTGGGCATTACTAGTGGAATAGGAGTGTGGGCATGGTGGCACAAGCTTCAGCCTGAGCTGCTCACTCAACTACAAGCCAGTCAGGAAGCCTGGGTGTATATATTCAGGAGACTAGCCTATGCTGAAGCCCATTTGCCTGCATCTATGTTACCAGTGCTAGCTAGATTAAAGCTAGGATATGCCTGCCTGGACTACAGTCACACCCTTACTTGCAGCGTAAGCAAAACCATAGTGTACATGAAGGGCTGACCTGGTGACTTTGAGAAACCATTACTATAAGATCAAGCCCCTGGAATCAATGAATCTCTCTTACAGTGGAATGGAGACTATAGCAGATTTCAGCTTTTCGTACGTTAGTTTTCTCCAAACTGTGAAGAATTCTTTTCGTTTGCCACCACTACTACATACGAAGGACAGTTTGCAAAGAGAGTTCCCTTGTGCTAACCTCTGTTCTTTCCCTTCCCTGTGTCCATTCAGACTCCCCTTGGGGATAAAGCTGGAGAGGGAGATCATGCAGAAATGAGAGCCTGTTTTCATGGGAGAGGAGAAACAATAATCACGCACAGATCAATCTGTGCAAGGCACTCGGTTTCCGCAGATTTCGTTCATGGCCTTCGTTAATGAGCTCCTAGTCATTACACATGAGAAACTCCACTGGTGCTTCAAGGAGAGTAGTCTGGCTGTCAGCAGAACACCTGCCTTGTGGACATATGGTGGGGACTCCCAACAAAGCCACTAAATAAAAATCAGATGAAGATAGAAACAGTGTTGGAGCCCTGTGGCTTTAAGATTACAATGCCATCAATTTCATGAGCACCAGAAGAGAAAGAAAGATTAAAGCATCAGATTCTGTCTTGTTCCTTCCATTCTACTCAGGTTTTGCTAACTAGTCCATCATTTTACTTAGGACAAAGATCTGAGAAATAGAGGAAGTTAAGCTGGACACACAGTTGTGCTTCAATCAATCCATGTAGATGCCCAAGGTAAGATAGAGGCTGAATTTGTGA
Source organism: Mauremys reevesii (assembly GCF_016161935.1). Classification (NCBI taxonomy): domain Eukaryota; kingdom Metazoa; phylum Chordata; order Testudines; family Geoemydidae; genus Mauremys; species Mauremys reevesii. Next base: position 37,404,008 of record NC_052635.1, on the reverse strand, counting down.
TGCAGAAAAGGTTAAGTTGCAAAATGGATATGATTGCACTAAAAATAATGAGAGCAAGTGCTAAAAGAAGCTATCCCTTGGTAAAGAATGGGAGTTAGTTCAGGAGACAGGGAGCCTCTTCCACCACACCCAAATGAATCCAGTATGGCAGAATGGCTTGTGGAGACTAATGGCTTTGGCAAAAGTGACTAACCCTATTCCCCACATAAGCCCCTAATCCTAGGTACAGCATGATTTTTACCTCACTCTGGGGAATCCCTCTCCTCAAGGAGGGCAGATAGAGGCAGCTAACAATGTCATGCAGGGGCGGCTCCAGGACCCAGCACGCCAAGCGCATGCTTGGGGCGGCAAGCCGCGGGGGGCGCTCTGCCAGTCGCCGCGAGGGCAGCAGGCAGGCTGCCTTCAGCGGCTTGCCTGAAGAGGTTCCGCTGGTCCCACGGCTTCGGCGGACCTCCCGCAGGCTTCCGCCGAATTCGCGGGACCGGGGACCTCCCGCAGGCAAGCCGCCGAAGGCAGCCTGCCTGCCGTGCTTGGGGCAGCAAAATGCCTAGAGCCTCCCCATATGTCATGTTACCCCAAATTGGTGCTGGCAGGGGAAGCAGTAATAAGAATAGCCTCTGTAAAAAGAGGAATCCAAACTGGCTTAACCCAGTGGCAGTTCTAGACAAAATTTTAGCTGCCGCCCTGACTCGAAGTCCTGCTACTGCTGCTTTGGAGCCGGATACCCAACGCAGTGCAATGCAATGGAGCAGCTGATCCAATATCTAATATCACCCCTTCATCTGGAAGAACAACTCTCGTGGAAATGGTGCACCAACCTGGGATGAAGGCAAATGTATTTTACTCTGAGTTTATTGTCACATCATTCTAAGCGGGACAGTTCCCCAGCTACCCTGATGGCAGAAACACCACCAGATGGCTATTATCACAGCTAGAGTCCAGGCCTCAGGCTTCATGTAGAAGTTACCGGTGTTGGAACAATTTGTATAGTGCAGGTGCTGAAAGCCATTGGACAAAACTGTAAGCCCTGTATACAGTGGAAACCACTTCAAGCCATAAGAGGCAAAACTAAATAGATTCTTAGACACTGTTTCCTCCCTTCTGGCATTGTGAGGAGGCAGCCGCCCTTGCCCCAGCAAGAAAGATTTCAGTAAATATACTCTGGCAATGAATAAGAGGATGGGGAAAGAGGACCAGTTCCTCTTCATTCTTTGCCTAGTTCCTGATTTTGAGTTTTCACATTCCTTCCCCAAAGACCCTGACAATGATCTTTCGATCACTGAACTATTGGCTGAAGTAGGAGTCACAACTCACCATGTTTAGAGGATAGCCAGGCTCCACTACCACAGCTGGCTTTGCTTGCATCTTGCATGTGTTTGGCTTATACCCTGGAAATCTGACTAGAACACAAGATTTTGTTCAGCTAGGAGATTTTCAGCAAGGTGACACCAGATCCAGGCTCCATGCTCACACCCAGCAAGAATAAAACAGCCTGGCTTGCTTGACCTGTTATTGTGCTACAGTTTATTACATTCCTGGGAGAAGATACTCCACAGCATCCAGACTTTGATGTGTTATATAAAAAGCATGCTCCACATTTCTGACTGGAAAGGTTTGGTGACACCCCGAGAGCCCTAAATGCTCACCAATCCAAGCCAGTCTCAGGTTTCAGGGAGCTGCATACAGAAACCACAAAAGAAGCACCTATGAAAGAGCCTGCTTTTCTTGTATCCTCATGTCAACAACCATGCAATCTGCCCTGTTGATCCACAAGGAGAGACCTTTCAAAAGATGAAGATTTAGATCAGGGGTCGGCAACCTCTCAGAAGTGCTGTGCCGATTCTTCATTTATTCATTCTGATTTAAGGTTTCATGTGCCAGTCATACATTTTAACGTTTTTAGAAGGTCTCTTTCTATAAGTCTATAATATAGAACTAAACTATTGTTGTATGTAAAGTAAATAAGGTTTTTAAAATGTTTAAGAAGCTTCATTTAAAAATAAATTAAAATGCAGAGCCCCCCGGACCGGTGGCCAGGACCCGGGCAGTGTGAGTGCCACTGAAAATCAGCTTGCATGTTGCCTTTGGCACGCATCCATAGGTTGCCTACCCCTGATTTAGATGCTGCAAAAATTAAGATAAAAAAATGTCTGCAAATTAAAATAAGCCACATTACTGCAGGCTCAGAGTTCACATCATCCACTGCTTCCAGGCAAGTATTTCTTCCAACAAGCAAGTTTTCTAGGAGGGGGGAAGGTGTTGTTTGGTTGGTTTTATTTTTGTTATTTGTTTTTGAACAGCATTGGAAAGGCAAGTAGATGTTGTCCCTGGGCTAGTAAGAGTTCATGACAATTTTTCCAGGCTGCTTTTGCACACGTTTATGAAAGATTTTCAAATGAAAGCCTGCCTAACCAGTAAAGTCACGTTGCAGAGGGAAGCTATCTTGCCCATGTAGCTTTCCCCCATCTATGGTGTTTATATGCACCCCCCACCATCACTGTAATACCCGACTACATCATAATATTCAGTGTATTTATACTCAACACCCTCTGAGATAGGGCAGAGCTATTATCTCCATTGTACAGATGGGGAACTCAGTCAAAGAGAGGCTATGGCCCAGATTTTTAAAGGTAGTTAGGCATTATTATGCTCAGCATTGCAATGCCCAATTGGTTTAGGATCCTAAATATTTTTAAAGGGATTTAGGCACTTGGTAACCAAAGTTCCCCAAGCTCCTAAAGCAGTTAGGTGCTTCAACATACATGTGAACTTCCCTCTCTCTCTCTCTCTCAACCACAATCTTCCCAGACACAATTATCTCTTGGCTCTCAGAACATGTACTACATCACACAGCCAGGTAACGTGGCCACCACTATCAAGCCCAAAGTTAAGCAGTAGACTATATCTATAGGAGCCCTTTATGGAGTGGTTCACAAAGGGATTAGTGAACCAAATCCTACCATTTGGTTTTCAGGGTTAGCCAAAATGAAACCTCCCAGAAGACCTCCCTCTTTCCCTTCCTCCCCCCAATCTCTTCCCTACAAGTCCCATCTCTACATTCATCCACCATCCACTACAATCCTCTGGGAGAAGCAAGCATGAGCCAGGAAGGCCAGATTTGTATCTGAACACAATCAAAGTCTGAGAGTATTTAGATTCAAAGTTTTGTTATGGGACCATCTCTAGAATAAGGAGGGTTTCTTGGATTTGTTTCCGGGTGGAGCAGCTACAGGGAAGAAGGTTCACTGGCTCCATGGACATAAGGACTACAGTAGGCCACACCTGCCAAACTTTCATGAGCACAGACAGACGTTTCACCTATGCATCAGAGCCCAGGCTCAGTTCCATGTTGGCTTTGTGGTTTTCTGTGAACATTTTGCTCATATCCACATATTTGTTAAATGTCTTTCCACATTACACCATGCAGCAGAGTGCTATATCCACAGAGCCCAAGTAAAAGACTCTCCAATTGCCTTTGGGCAATATTTCCCCTCTTACCAGCACAAGACCTATGCACCAGTTAAACCCTCAAAATATTATTTTTACTGTAGTAGCACCTAGCCACTGTATAAGCACAAAACAAAAATGTGGTCCCTGCTCCAAAGAGTTTAGTCTAAATAGGGTGTACGTGGGATTTAAGGGGCACAGAAGCTGTGCACTGGCATCTGCATTAGCGTAGTTTCATTCTTTGTGATGAGGGAAAAACACAAACGCTTTATTTTTTTGATTTGCTGCTATGACTCCTGAGGTCTGGTTTGCAGTTCAGGGAGAGGATCCCATGTCATGACCCTAACTGCAACAAGGGGGTTTCCCTTCATGGAGCTAGAACACATTTAGAGTATGAAAACGTACAGTCTTTCAAGAGAGATGTTTTCCCTTATTATTCAAATGCTTTTTTGCTGCTGCTGCTGCTGGGTGCTTTTTAATCCATACATGCCACATCAGACTCACAAATTTAACTCAGTGCCTTCCAGCACCACCCAGATGCAGCAAAATCCCCTTTGAAAGAGTATCAAGGTCAATTATTGAGAGAGATCCTCTTTGGAAGAGCTGAGGTTTCAATACCCCAGTATGAAAGGCTCTTTCACCTACTATCTTCATCCTCATGTACAAAAGTGAGCCATCCGTTTTTTTCTCTTCTAAAATAATTATGCAAATTTTAAGAAGTTATGTAAAATTATGGCCTGTGGCCATATTGCCCCTAGCTGTGATCTTGTCAGATCTTGCAAGCTCAGGGCTGCTTGGTACATGGATAGGAGACCTCCAAGGAGAACCCAGGTGCTGCAGGAAACGGTGGGTGATTCACTAGGTGGCCCTTGTCCATCTGAGTCAGCAATGAGGCAGTGCCTGAGCCTGGCCAAACAAATACACTGGGCTCTTGCATATTGACGGGGATCTGAGGGATAAGATTTTGAATTGGGATGCAGAACTGAAGCAAATCTTCAGCTCACAGCATCCTAAAATTTGGGCAGTTTGAGCCCAGATCCAAATTTTCCACTCACCTTTATTGCTCACATTTTGAGATACATCAGAAACACTCATGTGACACACAAGCTTAGCTCAGATCCACAGACTTCTAAGCCTCAGAGAAAGCTTTATACCTAGTGACTTGTCAGTCAGTTTCAAAAGGAGAGGAAAAGCTGTGATAGAATATATCAGTTTATACCCCCTCACTCTCAGAACAGATCTCAAAGCAGAATGGAGGACTTAACTTCTTGGCATTACATTTATATTGTATTTATCCTATGACTTTAACATTTGTATTGCTCTTCCACGTTCTTCAGAAATATCAGTCCGAGACCATTCTTGTTTCAAACATATTAGCATAAGCCACTATAACTTCTCCAAGTAATCTAAGCAAAACCACTTGTTTCCAGTTTGGATCTCAAATGCTACCACAGTCAGAATTCAAGTGGAAGCCCTCCTGGTCTTTAAGGAACTGCTCTATCTAAACCTCTCTTTGATAGAGCCAGTAGGAGCTGTGCAAACTTGTCACCCTTTGCATCCTACTCCAGATAAGCAGGGGGAGATAAAACAACAAACAAACCCAGGATGGTAGGAGGACTGCACCCATTATTAAAGGTAGGAAGCAGTAATTCAGGCCCTAATTATCCAACACTAGGCTTCACATGGGAGTATATGATTTTTTTCCACAGCAGCATTTCCCAAAGCTTTCAGAACAATAGCGATACATATATACAAGATGTAGACTCTCTATAGCACAGAAACTCCTGACTTCACAGCTCTATGGACTAAATGGTACAGAATTGCAATGGAGGAAATATAGGGAGTGTAACATATGTTATTGGGTGTGTGCAGCCTGACTGAATGACAAACTAGAATATAGAGGCCTCTTTCTTACCTCAGCCAAGTGGCTAATATTGGTGGTACAGCAAGGCCTGAGGGAAGCTGAGCTTATGATTGTAGGAGAGAAGGAAACCTGCCCTTAAGAACAGCTGTTGCTTGACTGCTCATTTATATGGGGGAGTGTCTGAGGCAGAACTAAAGTCACTACACCACCCAGCTCACATCTGACCACACCCACTGCCGCTAAGAAGGTATCAAAGGCTAATTCCTAACCTCAGGTTTAGTATGGACGTCTGAGAATGGCATGTGTGATGTAACTGTTAAAGAAACAGTAAATTCTGCTGTGTAGAGAGAAGGTACCTATAATTAATGCCCTAGCCATGTTACATCTCTAGCTAAGGCAATGTGCCCAGTTACAACATCGTTAAAAGGTGTAACATAGATAGGACTTATCTGGATCTCCATAACCAGGTTAAAATCCTGAACAGTCCAAGGATTTACACCTGTTATCAGGACATGTCCTGGTCCCATCTATGCTGCAACACTCAAAAGTACTGTAACTGGGGCCTCTGACTTGGAGTTGTAGTTAAAAAAAAAAAAAGAGTCTTGGGAACTTTTCCCATTATGTTCCTGATTCTGGAAACCACTTAAGCATGTGCTTAAACCCTGTAGGGTGGTGAATTTGAATTGGGTGTCAGACTTCAGATATCTTAAAGGGGCATTAACTTCAGAGGATAGATGCTCAGCACTTTCTGGAAATTGCTGAGGTATCTCAAGTTGGGTGCCCAAAATTTCAGACACTCAAAATCACTCATGAAAATGTAGGACCTAGCCTGCTGCTCTAACCACTAAACTGCTTCTTGGAACATGTAATTAATTACCTATAAAAACATGCTTTCCTGACATTTTAGGCATAAATGGCCTTCTTTCACTTCTCTGCTTTCCTTGGTTCAACAACTTTCCATTAAATATGGAGCAACATTGTTGTCGAAATGTAGGAAAAATATAGATTTTAATTAATTCAGACAATGTGTAATTTTTTCATTTAGCTCTGTATTTTAGTGCCTCATAGACATGCTTTTCGTTCTAATGCATTTTCACCCAGCAAACATTTCAAATCCCTCCTGTGCATTATATGCACAAACAAAGCAGCTAAATATATGGATGGGTGGCCACAGTGAAAAGTGCACTTCCCCTTTTAAGGGCTTACCATCCTTTTAAAAAGTCCACAACAAAAAGTTACACCAAAGTCTGTCTTGAAGTCTACATTTCTCATAGGTTTGCTTTCTGGGGTGCCATTGGCTAGAGGATAGGGCACCAGACAGGGAGTTGGGAGACCTGGCTTCTATTGCAGGCTTTGCTACTGGTCTGCAGAGGACCTTGGTCAAGTTACTTCACTTCTTTATGCCTTTGTTTCCCCTCCTGGGCTTTGCGTATCTTGTCTAGTGTAGAAAAGGGCTGGTCGAACATGAGGGAGACTGAAGACGTTGCAGTAATAGCTTCATTGTTCCTATTGTTTGCGTTGTTTGAACATTGTTATTGCAGTTAGGGGTAGATACATTTTTCTCAGATCCTCACGCTGCAACATAGTGTTATGAGAAATCATGGTATCACCTCTGAATAAATCAAGGCACTATGACAAGGACGACCTTTGGAAATAATAGCATTGCATAGCTAGCAATGAGGTGCTTAATAAAGCAATTTTGCCTTGCATGCTCCAGTTTATCTTCAGAACAGTGTGGATAAAACACTAGACTGGGGCACAGGAATCCTGGATCTGCCACTGGCCTGTTTGGTGAGCTTTATCAAGTCCCCATCTCCTCCTGTGCCTGTTTCCCCATCTGTAAAAGACGATAATGATATTGATTTCCTTTCTAAAGTACTTTGAGTTCTACTGACAAAAATTCTATATATAAAGAGCTAGGCATATTTCTTAGTGGAGTGTGGTGTTGAAATTCATAAACTCTGCCCTTCAACTTTTCCCTCATTGGCAAGGACGGTCTAGAAGTGCTCTTTTTATTACACCTATGCACCAAAAAATGTGCTGTAATTATTCCCTTGCTCCTATGCTGCCTGCTGCAACATTTAAATACTGTGAAAACATGGGCTCTAAAACTTATCAGAAACAGTCATGCAACTTGAAGCATTCCACTGTGTTGGTAAACAAACATGGTGCACAGTAGATTGGTACAGCACGTATATGGCTATGTGGTTTAGATTTAAGATTACGGATAAAGGTGTTGATGATCAAATGAGATATTCAGAAAATGTGGCATGGCATAGCCTGCAAACTAAACCTCCCCCGGATCTCAGCTAGGAGGGCTGTTTGCCAATGGTAAGGACAAATGGAATTTTTGTGGCTAAGAACTTGCGTAACACCGCCAGACTCCGGTCCTCAGCGGGCAGGATTGAACCTGGGACCTCTGGAGCTTAGTGCATGAGCCAAAAGCCAGCTCTCTCTAAGTGGTTTCAGTGCCACTCGATGGCACAGAACACCACACCCTGAAGGTGTGTGGGTTACACTTACACAATAAATGCACATAGGAACTAACTGTAAAGTCCTTGGAAGAAATGTAGGTACATCCAAGGAGTTCACCATGACATCTGAACCTTGATCTAAGTTTACTTATCTAATACTCTGAAAAATGAAAGAGGGAGGGAACCAAAGAAAGCGAATGATACAGGATACACCCTACTGCAAGTATCCATTTAGTAATACTGTTCCAGCACAGGGCCAAGGTTATTTGCACTTGTAGATGTAATAATACATCATTAAGTAATGGGGGCAACAACACTAGTTACCATGATCAATGCTTCGCTAGGACTCATGCAGCCGTACAGCTGTTTAGAGCTGTAGTTCTGGCTGAGATCCAGCGTGCTGCACTTTGATTAAGGCCTGGAGGAACAAATTTTACAGGAAAAAACTACACAACTGCAGAACCCATGCAAAATACATCCAGACCCACTGCACCTGTTTTACCCATTGTTTTATGAGCAAAGTCCTGTTTGCACGAACAAATGTGAGTGAGACATGCACTTTACACAGCTGCCATCATGCTTAGGGACAGATTTCCAAAGGGTCCACAAACCACTCACCCAAATTGTGTCCAGGTTTTGCCCCTTATGGTGACTTTGACAAGCAAACATGCCTTAAGGAGCTGGGATTTTTGTAAGCTTAAATTATGAATGCCTCCTCTCTCCTGCCAGTCTTTAAAGAACAGAAGTTCTGCAACAAATTCTGACATTACCTATCCCTACTAAAAACAACCAATGAGGAAGTACTCTGCAACACGTGCCCCAGTCACTGCAGTAAACACTCGTGTAAGGAAACATTTTGTACTATTATTGTAGAACGCTTCCTTCTATTGTAGTGGCACCCCAAGGCGTGACTCGGGATCAGGGCCCCATTGCGCTAGGCTATGAACAGACACACAAAGAGACAACTGTGCCCAGAATAATTTATGACCTCAAAACGTACCCCTCAGAAGGAAGAGTTGCAACAGAGGGAAAGTCATTTAAATAGTTGTTTTATTTCTGCTACAAAAATCTTTGTATGAGGCAGCTGCAGAGATTGCTTGGGTACCGGAGGAGAGTTGAGAAAAGGAAAGTGAGGGAGATGGCAAGACAGTGAGCAAGCGTGCGTGAGGTTGGGCCGCCTCAGAGTTGCAGCGGAAAGAGAATGGAGTGAAGAGGGCCCAGCCACAAGTGGCCATATAGCCAATGAAGGGGAAAGAGGCAGATTCTGAGTTTCAGAGACCGGCTTAAACAGCTTAAAGGTAGGGAAATGATCCAACCATTTAATTTCAACAAGGTCAAAATGTTTCATTTTGATGTCATTCGTTTTTAAATTAAACATTTTGCCCTTATAAAAACGTGTATAATCTCAAAATAATTTTCTAGAGTATTTCCTTGTGAAAAATTCAGAGATTTCTAATTTTCATCCTGATTTGAGATGAAAGAAAATTTCATAATCTCAGGATCTCCCCTGGAAGAAGAAATCCTATTTTTCAAACAGCTCTGAAAATATACATATTTTATGGAGCCAAGACCAGGCATAGAAATTTACATCCCAAAAAGAGAAATGCTGAGACACAGAACAGAGGAAGTCTGGGATGTCAGCTGTTCTCTAGGGTATTTTGTTAGCTGCTCTGACAGTGTTGTTTAGCAGTCAAGCTTCTTATAAAAGTTAGGGAAAACTTTACAGTAGTTTAGTAGACTAATAATTTTGGATGACAGATGACTTCAGGTCACACAATTTAGCCATTCTGTTGAGTGAATGTAGTACAAGAACAATGTTCTCTTCTATTATATCATTGGGACTGCTGATTTGGTAATTGAGCCTCAAATAATGTAATATCTGAAATATACAGTACAACAAAGGCATTAAGTTAATGGAAACTCAACTTTCCTAATGTTCTGGCATATAAATAGAACACTAGTCAGTCCGCTACACAATTGGCTGGTTTTGCTCGAATGCACATAGGAATAAATGGAAACCATCCTTATTTCCTATCCCAGGGGGCAATTATTTCAGAGCTTGATTTTGTGCATTAATAAAAAGCAAGATTCCATTGTCTGGGAGCTAATCTAAAGCATCCTGCTGTAGTACGCTGAAGGGGCAGTTCTGCAGAAAAAAATTAAACTGTGATGCCCCTGTACTTTGAACAAAAACTGGGACTCACAAGACCTAGATTCTTTTCCCAGCTCTGATAATGATCTTCTGGATGACCCAAGACAAAATTACCGTCACGTTTTCTTGTTTGTTTCCCCTCCCACTAGAACTAATCAGGAGTGGAGGGGAAAAAAATAAAATAAAATAAAGGTGGGGGAAGGTTACTATATTTTGTGAAAGAAAGAAAAAATAATTGGGACGGGGTGCTTCCTTCTTTCCCACTCTCCTCTCCCGTTTTTCATTGGAAAGCAGAGGAAGCCAGCACACACACACACACACTTTCCCCTTGTGTGTGTGTGTGGATGTAGTGAAATAGTGAGAGAAGGTAGGATTGTTTCCCACATACACACTAGAACAAGAAGGAAGAAGTTGTTTCAAAGTTTTCACAGAAATGGAAAATCTCATTAAAAAAATCCATTTAATTGAAAGGCCTTCGTTGTAGCAATTAAAAAAATTTATATATCAAAACACCAACCTCCTCCTACGGCCCCCAGAAAGAAAATTTGGAGACCTTACAAGCAGCTCACCTCTCCACCTGTCTATCACGTCTACCTGGAGTGCAAGGTCTTTAGGGCAGATAACATCTTTACTCCGGGTTTGTGCCTAGCAAAATGGGTCGTCCCCCCCACATCTACACTGGCCCTCACAGCACTACCGTACAAATGAGTTGAAGCATATTTTTGAATTAGGCAGATGTTAAGCATATTTTCCAAGATTGCCCATCCCCAAGTATTCAAAACTTCATGAATCAGCCTCTCTCTCCACAAAACCACCTACCCACCCGGAGGACTTTTTGTTGTTGTTTTTAAAAATTAAAAAAAAAGATGCATTTTGGGTTCTTATTTGCCATCTGGTTTTTTGAGCTGTTAGCATGCAGTCACCTCAGTCTGGTGTCAGCATCAGGGCTGGCCTTAGGCCAATTCCACCAATTCCCCCGAATCAGGCCCCGCGCCTAAGAGGGCCCCGCACTCAGTGCAAATCCCTTCCCTGGCTAGAGGCACCTTTTTAATTTTTACTCACCCGGCGGCGCTCCAGGTCTTCGGCAGCACTTCGGCGGCAGGTCCTTCAGTGCCGCCGAAGACCTGGAGCGAGTGAAGGACCTGCCGCCGAAGCACCACCGAAGACTCAGAGCAGAGCACCGCCCGGTGAGTACAAGCCCCACATGTTTTTTTACATTTTTTTTTTTAATAGTCATCCCTGCTGGGGCCCTGTTGAAACTGTTCGAATTGGGCCCCGCCCTTCCTAAAGCCGGCCCTGGTCAGCATCCTTCACTCTCAGTTTCATACCAAATCTTGCACTATCTAATAATCCTGACTTGGTGCTGAGGGCCTATGGGAATGTGTGAATATTTGCTTCCAAGATTTTTTTTTTTAAACAAACTTATTTCAGTTTCTGCCGGACAGCTTTATGGTTAAGGTACCACCACCTCTAGACATTGAGGGTTCTGCTCCCAGTCCTGCCACAGACCTCTCTTGTGACTTAGGCACTCTAGACAAGCTTCTCCAGGCTGCAGTTCCTTCTCCCCACCCCCCCAAATCTATAAAACGGGGCTAATACTGGAAGTCAGATATCCAGTTTCACATTCATGTTATTTGCAAGCATTCATCATTAAGCATATAGAGTATAATCATCTGATTAATCAAATTTAATGTAAAGCTGCCTGGGTCAGATTTTTATGAGAAGGAAGCCTTAAAATGTGGCTCTAGTTTAAATAGGCAGATGGCATGATATGGAGAGCTTAAAAAAAAAGTTCTTGGAGATACATGACTCATGTAATTGAAACCATTAGTTTTACTGGCAAACAACTACATATTTCTGTTCTGTTAATCTGAACAAAGTGCTGTAATTATGACAATACACAACGTCCTCTAGTGTCCCATATTGACAAAATATGGAAAGAAAACACTTTCCGGGTAACAAGACATTCAGTGCTTCTATCCAGAATACTTTTATTATATGGTTATCATATACATCAGAATTATATTGGGAACATATACAAATATGCAAAGAGTAGTTCAGAACCGCCATTAGTCGCATCCGCACCGTACCTCATGCACTCATTCTACTCAGTTCTCAGGTGAATGGTACACAAAAATTATTGCTTTGTGAACATACCCCTCAGATTAGATTTAATCTTCAGTGGCAAGAATTGAGAATTTAAAATAAAATTAAAAAATAAAATCTTAAATACCCTGTATAACATACCTGTGCATAAACCTAAAGATGTATTTAGCTTACCCCATTACCTTTGAAATACTTACCAAAATTAAAATTTGAAACCCATTTATAAAAAAAAGTATTAAAAAGTTCACCATTATTTACAAATCCCATTAAATTACACATAAATAAATATGTACATTCAACACACTGTTTCCCTTAATACACATAAAGTCTCCCTGGAAATATTTTTTCCCCCTAAATAGGCAAAAAAATGTTTTAAAAAAAAAGTTACAGTATATGCCTATTCTTTCAAGTTTTTTTCAATTTAAAAACAAGACCTGATATAAATATATGTGAATAAAGCTGCAATATCCTTAGACAAAGAAAAAGGAGATTTTCTAAAAGCATTTATTTTCAGTTTGCACTAGCAATTCTTTGTGGGGGGGCTGTTTTGTTTTGTTTGTTTAAAAAAAAAAAAGAATTTCCACTGTGGGCAACTGCAATTTTTAAAAGCCTGGATATTTCCATAAAAAATAAGAATTAAAATAAGCATGTCAAATGCATCAAATAGCTCTTTCATTTACGCTGATATCAGTTTTTCCCTACGGTCATCTGAAAATAAAGCAAAGCAGAATGATCTTGGTGTTTGTCATGTGTTTATAAACTACACCATGCACATAAATCTAAATACCTTGTTTAATACTGCATTATAGTTATTGTTGGCTTTAAAGACTAAAAACCTGACGTTTTTCCAGATAATGAAGAGTATCCCATCCAAAATCTATATCTCAAAAAATATACACGGTAGCTTGTCACCACTAGATATTTAGATGTTTGAAAACTCTACATCTCTCTTAGTATATTTCCACCAAAGACTTTATAGCACCACTTTAACAGCAAAGGATTTTAATACACTTCACCAGTACTTATCTTCTGGTAACGGATTCCACAGTTAAGGGAGGTACTGCAGCTTTAGAAAGACTTGTCTTACAGATCCAGAGGGAGTGAAGATCCTGAATAAGATGTTTTGTTGTTTTAAAGAGAGAGGGGGGAAGGAAAAGTAACCAAATTTCTACATGCCCTGTAGGCAAGAAGATCCCAGTCTGTGTTTTGGAGGAACAGTTTGAAAGTCTGGTTTCCCTCATTTTACTTCCTGTGCTTATCCATTTTATCAATGTTTTTGTTGGTTTCTGCAGGACTTTGGTCGCCAGTGTTCATATATGTTTTGTCTGCTATTTTTAATGCTTCATTTAGGTAGTTCTGGACGGAAGTCATGGCAGCACAGATGGCAGCACTCCCAAAGCCATGCGTGATCAGGCTAAAATGAGTCAAACAGCCCTGGATGCCAGGGTCCAAGATTGGACTAGGTCTAGTGTTTCCAAGAGGAGTTCTATCCTGAGTGAGGAGGTCTGTGAATTCCTTACATATCTGCCTGTAAGACACAAAAGGGTTCATACTTTATGCCGGAAAGTGCAAGGCACTCTGTAAGAGGATTTAGCACTAAGAAAAGAAGCAGCAGCAAGATACAGAATCCTTTAAATTGAACTAACCAGTGATTCAGACTGCGTAGCAACCACAAAGGGTTTTCAGAACTCAGTTACACTCTATTACAACTACATCACTACAAGGATATTCTTCAGTCTAATTACAGAATAAAGCCTGGTTTTTAGTGTCAGTTTCAGACAAGTTTTATATACACATATACATACACGTGTACACACACTTTCCACAGGATAATCTTTCCTGCTTTGGTGTCTAGCTGGTTCTGCTTCATTTGCTCTTTTGATTTAAAAAAAGAAAAAAAAAATAGGGATATTGTCTGTGAGAACTTCCACAGATGCACTTAAGTGATTTACAATGGACAAAGCAGCTGAACTGGGGCATTTAATTTACCCCCTTCATCAGAAACATAGGCCCCCAATCCTGCAAACACTTATGCACGTAACAATACAATTTAACAATACACATGAATGTTCAATGGGCCTACTCAAGCACATGAAGTTACTCACATGCATAAACGCTTGCAGGATCAGGGGCCTAAGTTTCAGATGTATTTTTAAGTTGCTTTGTTCATTTCACGTACACTGAGTGAACGTCACTGAATCAGCATGATACACAACGTGATGCACTAAAAAACACCTCACTCTTATTGTAGAGTACAAAAAGAGTAGTGCTTACATTATCGGATACGGAGTGCTGTGTTTACGAGGTATTATGGGACTGAGCCAAAGCCCACTGAAGTCAATGTGGTTCTCTCTCTTGACACCAGTGGGTTTTCATTAGATCCTAGATCCCTGCTATACAACATTAAAATTAGCCAGATGTAAAAATTCTATAGAAAGATCTCAGTCTGTTTTATTCTGGAAAGGTTTAGGGTCATTTCTATAGACCATGTAGGTTTCAACTCCAATAAATTCTAAAGGACTATACCATAAGGGTTTATATGCTGACTCTGCTATTACAGATTCACAGACACTTTGGGGGGGGGGCGGAATTGTTTTTTATTAAAAGCAAAAAACAAGTAGTATTTTACAGAATCTCACATTCTTCCAGTAACCCAAAAAGCATTTTTTCCCCTTTAGTCTTCCATACTTACTTTGCAGCAAGAAGCATATTTTTCCTGTTAGCCATCTCATTACGGCCCAAGTGTGGTCTGGTTAAATATTCAGCCACTGCTTTGGAAGGAAACTCTGTCTCACATACATAACCAAAGTCACGAGCAAGATGTACAGCTTCACCTGGGGTGGGGACAGGTGATAAGGTGAATGTTTTAGATCCAATAATTAGACCTTCACTGTTAGAAGATAAGAGAAATATAGGCAAAAGCTTTAATTCTCAAAATATACCCCCCCACTTTAGAAAGAGCCATTGCTAGTATGATCTTCCCCATACTGTTTGTTATTTCCTAAGTAACAGATAAACCAAATTTGAGGAAGAGACACTGAGAAAAACCTGCATAACCGGCGCTACAAAAAACATTTGTTCTGGTTCCCTTTGTATCAGAGGACAATATATGGGTCTCTGAATCTAGCTGTGTTGCATAGGTACAGATAATCATTTTCAGGTGAAATTCTATAAGGCATATATTCTTATGATGATCACACAGCTGGCAATTGATTGTAATTTAGGTCAGTAAAATTTTGAAGTTAAATAGACTTTGCACACTTGTGTAACTTATCAGATGATAGCTGTAATTAACTAAAACAATTGCCTGTCTCTATTATTGTATTAAAACTATCTATTCAAAACAAAAACTCTGAATGTTATTGTGAACTATAGGTTAGCTGTAGCATGTGTGTAATATACAGACACACTAATATATTAGACAAGATTTCCTCTCTCTTTTGTCCTAAGGATTTAATAAAGTAAAAAGGTTAGTACAGTATTTTGAGATGATGTAGATTAAAAAAACCTGAGTGATATTTTCAAAGTATTGTTCACACTTAAATTGCTGTTTCCATTTCCATTAACTATAGAAATAACAAGAAGCTGCTTTTTTAAAAGGCCCAGCTAAATTAATACAGGGACCACATAACATGCTGCAAATTAAATGAGCTCCAGTTTCCTATCAGGAAGTCAAAAGCTGTAAATCTCACTTTATATGCATGTTTATTAGGAAAGCTTCTGAGGTTGCAATTGAGGTAGGGCCAATCATTGGAGTCTGCTGCTCCACTGCTTTTAAGCCTCTATATAGGAAGTCAAACTCACTAATATATAAGACCTCAAAATTGGAAGAGCTTCCCCCCAACTATCCCTTCTCTAATACACCAGTGACTTAACAAGCTAGGTCCCACTGGGGACTTTGGAACTGCTTGGTATAAAGGAGTCACTCTCACACCTGTCAATTTCACTACAGTATGGAAATAACTATGCAGAATTCCTTAGTTTACACAGAATGGCTTCCGTGAATGAAAACTGAAGTTAATGCACTAGTTTAGCTCACTAGTTACAGTTCAGATATGATCAAGGTGAAAAATAACGTAATAATAGAATAGTCAGATATCCCCATTCGATCTGAAGGATGGCATGAACAACTAGAGTTGAGGAAGGAATAAACCAAAAAATAATTGCATTTATAGTAGCGTTGGGAGGGCTAACAGGCAGCACAGCCTGTAACTTGTTTTTAAAATAGCTCTGTTCTGTCTCTTGGTTTTTCTAGACTTGATCTGCATCTTGTCAGCATTTGAATTACAGTTTATAAGCCTTACACAGAAAAGTCATTTTATTAATTTAAAAAAAAAAACACCCCCTCCGCGCACACCCTCTTAGGACTGACCTTCCACCAAAGATGTCAATAATGTCACATTTGCAGCTTTCCTTCTACCAGCTGGAAGATTCAAGCCAATTTTATCCAGTTTTTCCCTTAATGATCTGCCACCATTTTTAGATTTGGCTCTGTAAGTAGACAGAGGGAGAGAGATGTGACCTTATTTAGCTTCAAGGGGACATACTTATTATTTTAAAAGATGGGAAATCGAGTTACTGACATTTAATGAGGTTCTATTGGAGGGAAGGGAATAGAAAGCTGGTTTTCTGTTTTTCAATGACCTACTTTTTTTAGGCTCTGCCACAAATCCCTTAGTGTAAAACACGCATCAGAAACCAAATCAAATATGTTTTGCCTTTAAGTTTATACCATAATAAAAATATAGCAGCTATAATAATGGGACATAATATGAATTAAATGGTTTGCAAAAATAAGTAATACCAAGACCACAAGGTAGTAACCAAGACACTTCCACAGGGAGATTATTTGTCACTGAAATAAGAAAATTCACCTTGTGCAGTTCCAGCGATGGAATCAGATTTTAACAGGGAATGAGAATTTGTTGTGAGAACTGTTATAGCACTTCACTTTGGGAAGTGCCAGAGGTGCAAAGGAGTTTTATTTCCAAAGCCTATTAGAATTCAGTGTTATTTTTTTAAGTCTCATAAAATGCTTTAGACACCAGTTATTCGGTTCAGTTTTGTACAATCCTTGCAAAAAGGATCAACAACAAAAGACAGGATTACCAAAGTCATGGGGGTAGGAGGGAGGGGAGTAGCCTACCTACCTTCTGAGTACTCCTCCTAGCAAGGAGGCATTTAGACATTCTGGAGGTGAGAGCCTTCTCTGAACCTCTGCTACTGTCACTTTATATTTAGATGTGGAACTCAGCAGAGAAAGTCTCCCCGGAACAGAACAAAACACTTCATTGGGGTTTATCACCACTCCAATTAATCCATCCTTCTGGCAGGGGAGACTCAGCGAGCTGTTTTTTGTTAATGAAATGGGACCTGTGGGAGCCAGGTGGAAAAGCAGGTATTGATTTAAAAAAAAAAAGAGGAAATTACAAGTCTAAATGGAGCTAAACAGTACATAGATTTTGTGTTAAACATCCACTACTGGATCTTGTCCTGAATAACTGATCTAACAATGCAGCATGAGCTTTCCTGGGTATTCACCCAGGAAAGCTCATGCTGCAAAACGTCTGTTAGTCTATAAGGTGCCACAGGATTCTTTGCTGCTTTTACAGATCAAGACTAACACGGCTACCCCTCTGATACTTGATCTAACAATGCCACAAGTTAGCCTCAGTGCGACTAATAATGGACCGGGGCTGGTTTTGTTGTCACAGTAAATGTCAACAGTTGCTGCATTCAGTTAAGAATATAACTTTATTTTCCTTAAACGTTCAGTCAAAACTCAGCATGCACCGGTGACATAATATCCTGGATGTTAGCAAACTCAGGCTTATAAAAATGATCAGGGCTGTAAAGCATATACAGTGGCAGAGCAGAAACTAGTATCCTTCGGCTATTGACAAAAAAACCTCGTTCAAACTAAAGGCACAGAGAGGTCTCCCGTCCTCCTTAGAACAGGAACAAATAAATATGATGAGGGCTAGAGGGTGCCAAGCAGATTGAATTTCATCTTCCGCCTCCAGATAGGGAGTCTCTGTTCAGAGAAGTTACCTCTCTCCCTTGAATTAAATTCCACTATATTCCTGCCCTATATTCCAGTATCTACAGCTGAAAACAGTTAACGCCATTAGTCTTGCTCTCGGTTATCGTTACTGTGAGTAGGGGCAACATACTTTCCAGAGGGATGTTAAACCTCAGTGCGAGCATATTTGTAAACCTGTCATATTAATGTACCAACGAAATGTAGCCAGACTGAATCACTGCTATTGGCAACTAATGCAAGAAAGGGTTAAACAGCAAGGGCTGGTCTTATTCTGAAGTGGTGTATCTGACGGCAGAATAGTTCTCCCATGAGCTAATTCGGCAATCAGCGGAGTTTCTGACAAACGCTTCCGCTTTTCCTCAACTAAATATGTATTTGAAGTCCCACTTCAGTTTCTAGAAGAAACTTGCCCGATTTACAAAGCGCAAGTTTGTTTGCAAGCAGGAAAACAAGAGTGTAAACTAAGCTGAGAGTCGATAGGCGTTTCCCGCTTGTTCAACAGCTAAAAACCATTTCAGCCCAGATAAAGTCTGACCGCTTTATGGACCGTTGATTACAAACGGCCCTCTGCTAGTTTAACTAATTCCTCATTAGATCTTAAACCAAGTCCCTTCCTTTAGGGAAGAGCAAATACTACTAGAGCAAATATACCTCTGCCTCACGTTCTTAGCAAAACCAGCCCCGTGCCATCGTACACACAAGGAATTTGGGTCGGGATAAAATGAAATGCCAGATCTGCATTGAAATTCCGTTCCGGGATAAGTGCATTTGTTCTTTGCTGAAGCCGGAAAGCGATACAAACAAGAGCATCGTTTTGCTATTGCGGCTATTAGTATCACAACAGTCCAGAATAAGAGATTCAGGTGCCAGCGACAGTCTGCTGGTGCCACCGGGTAATTCGCTTCCCATCGAAATGGGAGGTTTGCAAATGGAGACTTTTTTGTACTCAACATACCAAAGGAAGCAGCGCAGTTTCCAAACTACCCCCACCATTCAATATCGCCTAAGATCGCGTTCACCATATATAAAAACCAAGGTTCCTCTATAGTTAAAGCGATCATGCAGTAAAGTTCAAGCTTCCTGCCTTTAGACAGATCCCCTTAAAGCAATGGAACAAAATAATGTATCAACTTGCCAATGTACCATCTACAAATCAAACTTCAGCTATGGACAAGGAAAAGTAAATCAGAATGCCATCTACTGACCTTTTCTAATGACTGTCTGGTCATGCATTAATAAGTGTTGATCTTCCACATTCTGGAGAGAGAAGGGGGGAAAGGGGTACAGTTCCTTTAGAGAAAGTGACCCTGGAGTCTTTACGGATCCCCCACCCCCTGCACCCACTGATTCCAGCTTTTGACTGATGGGGGAGAGAGGGGGGTGTTAGTTCTTCCTGCAGGAAGAAAAACATCGAAGCTAAACCGCAAAGTGGGACCATTTCCCTTAGGAGCAGCTACAAAGCCCCTCAGACACACCAGGACACCTGGGCTCTAGGGACGATGCTTTCTGGCCTCTCTACGCGCATCCATCCCACTCCACCCCCAAACTGGGCTAAGATCCCATCCCCGGTGTCCTTCACACCCACTCTGGAACGAACCAGGGTCTCTAAGCCAGCTGAGAAATTGCTTTATCTCAAGCCCTGCCGGCACCAGGCTCACCGCTCTGACTGGGCTCGGCCACCGCAGGCCGGGGTGCGAGTAGCCGGTACCCCAGACAGAGGGGACTTACCGGCACCTCCTCCATCTGATGAGCCATCTCGTGCAGCCCCAGGTTCTCGGCCAGCGTGGAAGCGTCCAGCCCGTGTCCGTGGGGCAGGAGGAGCTCGGAGCGCCTGTAGGTTTCCCTCCTGCCCCCGGCCGAGCCGCTCTCCAGCGCCGAGAGATGAGGGACCAGGCCGGGCCTGGCGTGATGGATCAGGCCGGTGGGATCCTGGCTTTGCCGGCTGGGCCAGGCAGCCTGCTGCTGGCTAGGCGGCGGGGGAGGCGGCTGGTGGAGCGGGTTAATGGAGAAGGGGTCCCCGAGGTGGGAGTAGGGATCGCTGGACTGGGAGTAAGGCAGAGGCTGGTAGGGGGGTGGGAAGTAGGGGGGCTGGAAGTCGGACGTCCCGGAATGGGAGAGCTGGGGAGCCGGGCTGTACAAGTGCTGGCTGACGGCGGAAAGGTGGGGGAGCCTGGGGTTCCCATTGCTGCTCCCGTCGTGCCGGTCCTGGAGAGCAAAGGGACAGAACAGAAGCCCGTTAGTGCGGGGAGCTTAGCCTCAGCCCCTGCCCATTGACAGCCGGAGGGGGTCCCCGATGCCCCTCGCTCGGCTCGGGGTGCAGCGCGCGGGGCAGCGCCTGACTTAGGGACATGCAGGAAATTCTGGTCCCGGGGGAGTCAACGGCGGAACTCCCCGCGCCTGGAATGAGGCCAGGATCCCCGCCATGCCCCGCTCCGCACACCCCCTGCGCGCCTTTGTAGGGGGAATCTCAGTCACCCTCGAGCGGGACCAAAGAAAAGGGAGAAGCTCAACGTTTAGTTTAGGAATAGCCTCGTTCAGTAGCTCGCCTAGGAACCCAATTAACTCATCCCACAGCCTGGGTGGGAATAGTGGGAAGAGCCGGGACTCAGAAATAAACTTCGCTTCCTAAGAGAAACTGACTCAAGTCGCGCGGGGGGAGGGGGGTCGTCTGTAAAAAAACAAAAAAACAAAAAAAAACAGACACTGTTACAAAGTGAGGAATGGTGGCTGCGAAGTTTTTTTAATTAAAGTTGAGAAACTAATTCAGAAGGTGAGGGAGGGGAGAAGCGCCCTTCCCTGCCTCCCGTCCAGCCTGATTTCAGGCCCCTGGCTTCGAAGTTATTGGGGGGGGGGGTTCAGCTCCCCTGGCAGTGGTCAGTTGCGGGCAAGTGTAGACACAAAACCTTGGGCATTGGTTTCAAACAGCCGCGCTGGCAAGCTGCAGACGGGGCTGCGCTGAAGGGCCCCGTCAGCAATCAGCGGCTAAGCCGAATGCGGCCCCAGTTCAAGCCTGTCTCTTAGCTGATTTTCCTGCTCTCTAAAGACCTCGCGGCCCACGTCTGCTCTGCTTTTGGGGCGCGCCGAGCACATGGGAGAGGGGTCAGCTCAGAGTCCGAATAGCTGCCTGGCCATTTAGAGGACTTGTCCTACTACTCCAGCCGCCTCCGCTGAAATTCCCCGATTTAAAAGCTCAGCAATCAAAGCTTAAAATGTCTCCATTGAATTGATCCCGGGATTTAGCAGCTTCTGGCTTCACGGTCATTAAAATAACAGGGCTGGTTAATAAGAGGAGAATGGGGTTCCCAATGGAGCGTGAAGTGGGGACTGCAGCTAATCTGTAGGAGCCAAACATACAGACCATGACCAATGGAGCAAAGGAGGAGACGCTGCCGCTTTCAAAGAGATCAAAAAGCAGGAGGTGGGTGGGGGAAGTTTCACAAGGAAAGAGGGCTGGGGAGGGAAACGTGGGAATAAACCAGCGCGGGCAGGCACCTGAGCTCTGATCTGCTAATTACCGCGGATCCCTCTCAGGGCTGCTCGGCTCCCGTGAGAGAAACGAATCAGGATTGAAAAGGAAACACCTCCCCACCCCCAAACGCACCCCTTCCCCAGCCCGGGGAGCTGCTCGCCGCCCCCGATCTGGGATGAGCCCGAGGGAAGAGGGGGTAAAAAATCATGTCTCCGGCGAGTGGGAGTCGCTTGTTCTGCTAGGTAAAGGGCCAGCGACAGGCGCTCCCGGCTGAGGCTGGCAGCTAAATAGTTTCCGTGCCAAGGGCGCCTACTGGCTGCCACGCAGCCCGGACCTCTCCTCCCTAGATCTCTCCCCGGCGGCAGCTCCCACCTGGCTCCCCATCGCCCTTCAGTCCTACCCCGGGTCCCTCTGAACCAGTCCAACAGGCTGGGGCACCCGCCGCCCTCTGCTCCTGTGCACGCTCCGCTTCCACACCAAACTTCCCCCGTCCGGGGGCGCATTGCAGCTCAGACCCACACACACAAACATGGCCGCGCTTTGCTTAACGTGGGACTAGTGCCCTGACTGATCTGGGGAGCAGGCACAATCTGGAGCGGATTAAACACATCCGTTTGGTTGTGGGAAGAAGAAAACTCACATCTCCCCCCCCGCCCCAGGTTATTTACTCTGCTCCCAAGCGGCGCTCCCGGACTGGCAGGATCTAAAGGAGTTTCTCCTGGGGATTGTGGTGGGGAGAGAAATTGGTCTGGGTTGGCACTAGTCGGGTTTTGCTGTCCCTCTCTTTCAATATCTCAGAGCCAGAGACACCCCAATGGGGAGGCCTGACACGTTTGGCGGTCAGCTAGACGGGGCGACAATGGTGCGAGGAAAGAAGCGCGAGGGAGGGGGGAAGACAAGGTAAGAGACCAGATTTAAAACCTAAAGGTGAACATCACTCCCATTAACCTCACGCCCTGTTCATCTGGGCAACTCCCAGCAGGAGATTCAGCGTTTGGTGAGATTATATAATCTGCGGCCCATCATCGAACAGCAAACAAGAAATCTGAACATCCCCCGATCTGATAGGGGGTCTGGTACCAGAAGCGGACTAAGAGCCCAATCCTGCAGTCCTGCTGCCCCTTGGCAGCCAGGGGATCTCTTGCCCAAGCAAAGACTGCTGGATTGATCCCATTTATGTCCAGGTGCTGACACAAAGCCCCTTCTCCCCGCTCCCTCACCTAGTGCTATTAGCTCTCACCTCACAGTCCTCTTCATATTTGACATTATCTGCTAGTTTCCACAACATGGCGTCCAGCGTCCAAAATATATATATAGTAGATCAGAAAAGATCCCCAGCCCCAAAAGCAGTAAATATCCAAGTCTGTGCTGGGGATGAGCAGCTCCCCCGGGTGGATTTTGTTAGTTGCCAGGCATGAAGATTGGTGCAAGACTAATCTTCCCTCTAATGGTCACTGAGGTTTTTTTCCCCTGCCCAGACGCCCTTAATGGCAATAGTATTATCATAACTCCTCCCCAGGGATGGATTGGGAGCCTGGGCTTTCATTATGGGAGGCTCAGAGCCAGCCACTCAGGAGGCAGCCCGCAGCTCAGAGCCACTCCTTCCCTGAGCTCTGGGTTGGACTGGATCTCCTCCAGGGCGCACACGAATAGCTGGAGGAAGCTCTCGGCTGCCAAGGGCGCACACACGCGCGCATGGCTGGGGAAGCTGCCCAGGGCGCGTTGTAGCTAGATTCCAGGCGCGGATGTAACGCTGCTTTTATCCATGAGGCTCCCCTCTTCCCTTGAGTAGGAACACGCCGAGGTGTCTCTGGAGAAGTCCTGTACACAGCCCCAAAGCCCTGAGATGCGCTCAATGGAACTGGGAAGCCCAGAGTCGGGGGTCTCGCTAGCAGAGCCGACCAACCTGCCTGTTGTAAAGGGTCTGGCAGAGGGCAGCTGAGCTGGAGCAGGAGTGGTGGAAAGGGGTTTTAAAAGCCTAGAATGAAGAGCGCCATAATAAAGAGGAGAAACGGCTCTAAACATTCCAGTTCCATCTTCCCAGACGTATCGTCCCTATTCAAACTGCTTTCTTGCCCCATACAGGGATTCTCTTCCGCCGGCCATGCAAAGCACGCGTTGGCCCGGGCTGCAGTAGAGGTAAAACTGATTGAGAATAAGGCATTTTATTAAAAGCACCCCCTTTGCCATGCTCAATACGAACTCCTCATTCTCCCACACCCCAGAATATACCCATCTGTTAGGCACTATCTTCTGCGGAAGGGCAAAGGATGGACTGTCACCCCGAACAGAACAGTGCTGGATGTTGTGTAAGTCTCCGTCAAGACAACAAAGGTTTGGTGTAAAAAACAAAAACATTTTGACAAGCCAGATCTTGCGGTGCCTTGATTTCAAGCCCCAACATTTACCAAAAAGTCCTAATTTTAGATGAATCATTTTGCAAAGCAAACAAAAAGCTTTATTGCAAAAGCAAGAGTAGTAACTCCAGTATTAAATCAATTTGCATAATTGTCAAGGAGTTTGACTTACTGATTACAACTTGCCAATGTTTAGGGTATAATTTAGTTAATTACCCTACACTATTATTGCAGTTGGCTAAATAACTTTTAGGTAAAGCAGGACACATTCAGCGTTTCAAATCTAACTGGCGTGAATTATGCCCCTGGTTCGAAATGTTAATGACTTTTCCCATGAAAATCCAATCTGTCCGGTCCTTCTGAATTATGCAGAATCTGGTTTGGGACCAGGTGACAAGGGGGACACACGTTGTTGATTTTTAGACAACAATCCCAGCTTTAATCTAAAAGTTTAAAACATAGCCATGCTAACTATCTGCAACCCGATCTGATCTATGCAGTTATGTTTGCCTGGCAAACTGAACATTTGCTTTAAAGCAACTCTTTCTGCTGGTGCTTAAGGTGCATTTGGATCGCTGCTCATTTGCATGAGAGAAGCAAATGTTTTTGTTTCTCGTGGCAGAGCCAGACATTCCCATCGAACAATGCTTGCTGCGACCTCTCTGCTACCTCTGGCGCGGGAGAACGATACGTTTGGTGGGTGTCGTTAAGGGCCTGGAATAGGAACTCAGCTTTAAGATTTTAGGTGCGTTAATGGTCAGTTTAAAAAAAAAAGCTAAGCGAAGAATCCGAAGATAAAGATGAAGAGGCCGATTATGCTCGAGCTAACTGTCTAACTGTTGAAGGCGTTATCGGTCTGTCTATCTGGCACGCAGGTGCTGATTCACATCAGCTGAATTCAACCCAGCAGCAGGGAACCAGCATTACCATTTTTGGTGGGGCCCTTTATTTATTTATTTTAAACGACGCTGTTTTTTTCCAGGGTTGTTTCTTTGAAATGCAGCTTGCGACGATTATAACGAGTGTGCTCGCGCGGCACTTGGCGTCATTAAGACTAGGCATCTAAATAATAAAAGCCAGGGGGAGCTTAAAGCTCATTTGTATTATAGGGACAAGATGGATCCTAAAAAAGAGAGAGAAAAAAATGCAAAGCATTTAGGTTTGCAGTCGATTCACCTGATCCCTTCAGGGCACTCCAATAGTCTATATATTTGGGGGCTGGGAATTTTGATGATTCCTTTACGCTAAAAAAATGTAATATCTGTTCACTGCGCGCAGCTCTCAATGGGATGGTCCTCGCTCTTTAATACTCGGGGTTCCCTGAAGTCCAGGGGAGGTCCTGGCCAGACCGTTTAATTTTATCTTAACAGCCAAGACGCAAAAAATTAAATCACGTTTCAGATCCTTTTTAAAAAGGGGATTCGAAGAAAATATCGGTTACTCAGTTGAACAAGAAAAAGTGTCTTTCAAAAAGTAACAAGTAAATCTAATCAGAGAGTGACATCCCAGGCGGAGAGGCTTTAACGCAACCTTGCAAATGCCTCCAAAACCGCCTCGATCTCTACAGCCAGAGCCAACATTTCAGGAGACTGGATCTTATGCCAGGCTCCTTGAATTTGGGATTCTCCACTGGAAACAAACCTGGCTTCAAAAACCAGCTGACACGCACTGTACCAACGTGTATGGTTTTAAAACAGTCCATGCGACAGACTTCTTGTGTGTCACCTGCTGCTTTTGCATTTTTCTCGACACAGTTTCACGGGGGTTTAAATGAGACCAGAGCTTGGTTTGCTGTTAGTTTTCTTTAAAGGGCCTTTCGTTACACCATGACAGCATCACCCGTTCTTCTGAATAGAAATCGGAAGCCTGAATTATTACTACTACTAGGGTACTTGTAAAGGGATCACTGAACGCTTTAAATAAGAAGGAAAGGACACGTAGACTATTCTGATCTTTTTCGGTTCAATTCAGAAGGGGGGAAATACTTTTTTTTAAATTCAGATGCGGCCCCTAGAAAGATGACAGCCTGCAAACTTTATAAAGGAGCGTCACATTTTAAACACAGCGTGATAATATTTCTGTTATAACTGATTGGGGTGTCGATCTATCGAAAAAATATTGTGCCCCTCCTACACAAGACGACTATTTTATAACCAAAAGAGAGGATCCATTCTCCACTAGTCTAGCTGAAAACATCCAGGTAGAAGATGACACCCGGTCACCGCTGGCACGGACAATTACTGTTGTTGTTACGGGACAATTTCAAACATTTCGCTGGTAACTTACAAAAAATTCCGTTCAGCCTGTGAAGAGCAATCTAGCTCTAGCTCGTGGAGCGAACAGTTCCGCGAAGGAACAAGGGGCCGAAGAAGAGAAAGGCCAAGAAGCAGTAGACGCCAAAGGTGCGCTCATGGCTCCCAGCTGCTAGGCGCGTTCACCCCCCTGTTTTTACATAGTAGATAGACAGACACACTGATGCCGGGGCAGTGAGGGCTGCTCGGTGCAGGTTTCCTGGCACTTCTGACGCGCACACAGTAGCTTTTCCTATGTTTGGTTGTTGGGTTTTTTTTGGGGGGGGGGGTTGGTTTTTTTAAACGTGGATGCCATTTCCAATGAGCGACTGTAATGTTCACCCAGGTCTGAAGCCGGGGTGAGAGCCAGACCCTGCTGTTTACACTAATACTCAATGCTTCGTCTTTTCTATTTAGCGCCTTCATCCCCCTCTATAACTTGGCGCGGGAATTCTACTGAACCCCCGCCCCGATCAAACCCACCCCGGTATTGGCAATAAATAACGATCACCCCGACAGCAGCTCCGCGGCAGGTCTCTCTAGAGCCCCAGCTCAGGATCGGGCCGCTGGAGACTTTTAGGGTCACTTCGAAACACAAAGCGGATCGAATCCGGGTGGCGCTGCTCGTCCCTCCCCACGCCCCAGGTGAGCCGGTCTCCGCTGCAGCCTGGGGCGGGGGGAGTGTAACTAGTTGCTCCCGGCGTCCCCTGGCTTTTCACAGCCCCCCACGTCCAACCAGGCAGGCTCGGGACTGGGGTCCCATCTGCTCGCCGGGAAAGGGCGCATCCCCGCGGCTTGGAGGAGAGGGGGACCCCGGGCCAGCTGCGCGCCCCACTCCCCGGGTGGGGAAAGGTCCATCCGCCCCCAGGGCCTGGCGCGGGGCCAAACGGGACGGTACCTACTTGCCAGTCGAGCCTCCCCAGCAGAGCCATGAGCCTCCCGGCGGGGGCTGCCAAGGGGGCGCGGGACCCCAGCGGCGGCCTCGTTAAGCGGAGCCCGAGCCACGGCGACACACCTGGGCTGGCCTCCCGGCGGCGGCGCAGTGCGCGTGCGCAGCCCGCCCCAGTGATTCACCTAAGGACACGCATTCCAGCCCTTGTATCCCGGCTCCTTCCCCGCGCCCGCAGCCGGGCGGAGCGCGGCTCTTTGCAGGGGCCGCCGCCACCGCCTCGCCCGCCCGCCCTTCCAGGGGGGCCGGGCCCCGATCCCGGGAGGGGATCCCCGGCACCCGGGCTTGTGCAGAGCTGGGGCGAGGCGCACCTGGAAACCACCGCCACCCTCCACCCTCGCTTCTCCGACCCGTGCCCAGGGAAACAGCAGGAACCCGGCACGGTGCAGGGAACATGCTTCGATTTTCTTTCCAGACCAACAAACGGTCTGTAGCCAGGCAGATGATCTCTCCCCTCAGATTTCCTATAGTCCAGTTATTAGGGGCATGAAGCTGTGGGGGTGGGAGGCTGCAAATCTGTTTTGGGTAGAGTATCTGAGGGGCAAGTGTTAGTCTGTAGCCAAAAACAAGGTGGAGTCCAGTGGCACCTTAAAGACTAACATTTATTTTGGCACAAGCTTTCCTGGGTGAAAAAAACACCCCACTTCTTCAGCTGTCTTGGGTCGAGTTCTCCAGCGGAGTCCACTGGTCAGAAACGAAGACGCGTTTTATGTTCTTCACAAATGTGAAGCATATTTTCCGCTACAGCGATTGGAGACGCTCCCTAGCTGCAATTTAGCTAGAAAGTTTTCACGAAGTTTTGCCCAAACCCCGAGAGTTACCTCCTACCTCCCCTCGCCCTTCAACCATTACAAACGCGAGACCGGTGGGATAAACTTCTCCCCCCCCCCAGGTGTTTACAAAAGGAAGCCAGGAGGGAAATTATTTGTTCCGATGCGAATGGAGCGCATCTCTCCTGTTCCGGGGAGGGGGGATTTCCCTTTCCTTAGCGAATGAGGGAAGGCAAATATCTCAAAGTAGGTTGCTTGGTGCAATTTTTAAAGAGATTTTAACGCCGTTTTTATTACAATGATCTCCGCACTCATCTACGTCATTCTTTCCTTATTTCAAAGCTTTTCCAGCGAGCCCCACTAAAGTGCACACCCTGCCTTGCAGATGCACGCCCTGCCTTAGAATTAGATGCACTGGTACCAATTTACCTGAGATCGGATCTTTTCGAGCGTAAGTGGCTGTTGTTTTTAAAGATCGTTAATTTCATTGTGATCTTCAGAAAACCAGATGATCTCCTTAGAATCACGTCCTCCTCACACTTGTGTCTGTCTCATCTTGAGCAAGTAGCGTATTTTCCACATTCCGCCCCCCCCCGCCCCCTTCAAAATGCTTCCCCCAAATCTTCCCTATGAAGTAGTTTCACTTTTATCTGGCTGCTCACAACAGCAACAAACACCCCAGGTCGTCCAGGTTTGCCAAAACGACTCTGAGAAACGGGTTTATATATATATATATAAAATTCAAGCTACCACAATCGCTGGTTATTTGCACAAATATTTGACATAGATCAGAGTGGACCACTGTTTATTCGGAGACTGTAATCATCTCTTCGTTTTGATCATAGTTATTTGGCTACATCAGCCGTTTGCATTCCTGCACAAAAGAGAAAAAGCCAAGGAGGAACAGACTTGGAGTCGTTTGATTTGGGGGTAGAGGGAAGGGTTAAAATAATAGCAGTTTATGGAGCCTGAAACTGCAAGAATCCTTTCTATTTTCCATGTTCTTGCGCTCCTTCAAGCTCAAAACAAACTACCAAAATCTAAAGCAGGGACACAAAAGTTATAATGAAGGACTAACAACCCCTCAACAGTGTATACACTTCCTAGCTAATCTTTCCTAAGAACTGCTATTTAGCAATGCTTCCCAGCTGCCTGTGGATCTATGTCAACATTAAAGCACACATTCTATTTTAGGTATTGGTCATAATTTGATGGGCATATATAGCACCATATGTGCACACAAGGCTTTATAGAGAGAATAAAGCCACAGACCCAGCACCAGGATCTTCCTCTCCAGGTGAGATATAATATGACATGACAGCTTATGATGGTTTGAGGCATGTCTTAGGCCTTGTCTACACTGCGGGGGGGACTGTTGATCTAAGATACGCAACTTCAGCTATGAGACTAGCGTAGGTGAAGTCAACGCATCTTAGATCGAATTAAAATTCCTTATTTCACGTCCTCACAGCGCTGGCTCCCCCGTCAACTTTGCTTCCGCCTCTCGCCAAGCTGGAGTTCAGCAGTCAACGGGAGAGTGATCAGGGATCAATTTATCGCATCTACACTACACACGATAAATCAATACCCAATAGATTGATCGCTACCCGCCAATCTGGTGGATAGTGTATACGTACCCTTAGACACAAGGAAATGCCAAGCTGCTTGAAGGATCTGTGAGGAGTCCCTTTTCGGCTTTCCTCCCCACAGTGCCATGGCAAATGTCCCATGAGAGAGGTGACCAAGAAAAGTATTGTGTAAGGAGGTGTTTATTGCAGAATTGTCCTCTCAGGGAAGTAATTGTGGTCTAGAGGCCAGAACACAGAGTTGGAATCAGAAAGACCTGGATTCTCACCCAGTCTCTGCCACTGGTGCATTGGATGGTTCTGAGCAAGTCATTTCACCTGTCTGAACCTCAGTTTCCCTATCTGTAAAACTGGGATAATAATCCAGTGATACCTCACAGGAAGTGTAAAGTGTCTCCAGTGCTTTGAACATTCGGTGCTACATATTATGAGACTGTCTATTCGTTTGGACCAGTGGATCTTAACCAAGGATTCAGGCCCCCCCTGGGGGGCTCTGAGCAGGTTTCAGGGGCTCTGCCAAGCAGGGCCAGCATGAGACTCGCTGGGGCCCAGGGCAGAAAGCCGAAGCCCCACTGCCTGGGACTGAAGCCAAAGCCTGAACAACTTAGCTTTGTGGGTCCCCAGATAATTGCCCTGCTTGCTGCCCCTCAAGGTCAGGCCTGGCTTTTATATGCAGAAAACTAGTTGTTGTGGCACAGGCAGGCCAGGGAGTTTTTATAGCATGTTGGGGGGTTGGGGGCTCAGAAAGAAAAAGGTTGAGAACCCCTGTTTTAGACCATTCCATTCGGTATAGCAAAAGCACAGGCATGAACACACTAAATCTAGCTAGCACAGGTTCAGCTTCCGAACACGGAGTCGCACTGATGGCCTCTGCCCTTGTTTGCCAGAATGTTGCTCTGAGGAGCGTGGTGACTGTGAATGTAACCCAGCTCAGCTCCTTACCTCAGCAGGCAGGCTCCACATTAAAAACCACATTCCACTGTGAAAGTACCACAGCAACAAATATGAACTCAGGATTCCAATATTTAGATTATAAATCCTTTGGGGCAGGGAGTTTTTCTTCTTGCTATCAGCAAAGAACCTAATGGGCACGAGATACAGCCTCATTTGCAATTTAAAAAAACTCAACCCGGGATAGATCATACATTCCTACAGTTAATTTGTTTATGTTACAATCAGGATGAAAGTCCTAACTAGAGACATCAGTACAAAGAAAGAATTCCATATGCTAAATCAACAGTATTTCCTAATTCAGATATCAGACCAAAAGTGAGCATAAAAATCACTATCCACCCCAGTTCAGGCCTTTGCTAACATACCTGCTCCACTTACATACTCCCATTCCCCCAGATAACTTACTTTTATAACAACAGGAACCTACATGTTTCCCAGATTAAACTATCCTCATTCCTATAACAACATTTCTCATTAAACTTCCCCTTTATAATTCCATGGCCTTCAAGGCTTATCTTGCCAATGCATAAAAAGCCGCCTATTAAATGATGCACTAGAGGCCTGATCCAACACCCAGTGACTTTGGTGAACAGTGACTGGATTGTTTAGGGAAAAGTCCTGCATAAGCATGGAGATGGACTACAAGAGCTAAGGGCCTTTTTCTCCTCCAACCCCTGACTCAATACACCTTCAGGGAATTTTTCAAGGGTACATTTTTAAAAAGATCCGGCCATGCACACATATTTTGTTTAAGAATATTAAAGAGTAGATACATCAGCTTACACACTGCCATTAAAAAAGATGGATAGCTCAAAAACTGGATATAATCATTTAAAAATCATCCTTTGCTCTTCATTTTGGGGGTTTTATAAAGATTATGAGGTACAAAGGCCGTCTTCAGTAACAAGCAACTGGGTTATATGTAATTTTTTGAGTTGATTATTTCTCCTCTAGACTGCTGGACTAAAAGCCCTTCTTCTCTCAATTGTACTGCTTCCAACTTCTTGTGATCTCATAACCCACTAGATTTCCAGTCATCAATGGAGTTCTCCAGCGAATAAAGGTTAGACAAAACCTGAAATGTATCACTTTAAAAAAAAGCAGGAATGACAATGTCTTTAAATACGTACACAGAAGACAAGGACATTTGAGGCTTTTTATGCATCACAAAGCAGAAAAGAAGAGCTCAATCATATTGTTTTCCTTTGTGTATCACCTTTAATGGATTAGCACAGGTGTTCGTTTAATTGTGATCCTCTGGAAAAATGCATAGTTCTCAGTGGCCCCACACAGCCTCCTTTGTGGCATGTTGCTCCATTATCAATCTACTGGTGAGTTGTAACACTGGCAGGAAGAATCGGAGCTATGTGAAAAAATTTGCACTGCTGGCAAAAATTACATCAATCAAAACTCTTCACCTAATGCACTCTGTCATTTATAATCACACTAATCAGACACCAGTGAAGAAGTGCTGTCAGCATCAAGCATCATACAATATCAGGTCCCAGCAGAAAGTCTTCCAACTCCTCCAAACATGCTTCTCACTGCATTTTCTAAACAGTTGATAGTGCAGGTGTATTTGAAAATTGAGACAGGAATTCAATCAATCATATCACACTGTCATTTCAGGGCAAATACATAAAATATACAGGGTAGTTTTAAGTGGCTCACTTTTCCTTGCAAAATTGTGCGCACAATTGCATGTATGTGGCTGGATGCACAAATAAGGCACTCGAATACACATATTAATTTAGGTTGCTAAACAATTATGCTGCTACCCTAATTGCATAAAAAATCAGACTATTTTTGCATACTAATGTAGGTGCATAAGTCTCCATCTAACTTTAGATATACAAATGAGTTTCCATTTGTATATCTAAAGTTAGATGGAGACTTATGCACCTACATTAGTATGCAAAAATAGTCTGATTTTTTATTTTGAAAAATTATCCCACGTTATTCAGTAATTAAACTGATGCAACATCATGCAGCAAGCTCAAATTCAAACCTTGATTTTCAGGCATGCATTCTGCAGGTCTGTACATTTGTGTCTACACTAGTATATCCCCTCCTTAAGATTTTCCAATATTGCTCCTATCAGTGCAGCTATGCACTTGTGGTAGTAACTGTAGGAGCACTGCTAAAGATGGGCAGTTGCCGTTTTAACCAGGCGTGTTCTCTAACCCTGCTTCAGACTAGGCATCTTGTCTATAGATACATTCTTATATAGGAAAGAAATATATGTAGGATGAAGAGGTACTTCTTCCTATTCAATGTGGCAGGAAAGTCCTTTGCCAGAGAACTGCGGAGCAAGTACCCACCTTGGAGCGAGAAGGAGCTGAAGAACACATGAAGGCCGTGAACCTGATTTTTCACTTCATTACCCCGGTGAGTCATGTTAGTGTAAAACTGAGGCACTGCAATGAAAAATCAGGGCAGATATTTAGAAGAGAGGCCCTTGAGTCCACTGAGTCTTATTCCTTAGGGCAGGGGTTCCCAAGCTGGGGGTCGGGACCCTTCAGGGGGTCATGAGTTTATTACATGGGGGGTCGCGAGCTGTCAACCTCCACCCCAAACCCTGCTTTGCCTCCAGCATTTATAATAGTGTTAAATATGTAAAAAAGTGTTTTTAATTTATAAGGGGGGTCGCACAGAGGCTTGCTATGTAAAAGGGGTCACAAGTACAAAAGTTTGAGAACCACTGCCTTAGGGCGTACCTACACAATATAGCCACAATAATGCAGCTGCAGAGGTGCAAACTCCTGAGGTAGACATGGTTTCACACCAGGTCAAGTTGCAGCAATGCAAGTTATGGTTTACCCCCCGTGAACTGGACC
This sequence comes from Mauremys reevesii, assembly GCF_016161935.1. NCBI lineage: Eukaryota > Metazoa > Chordata > Testudines > Geoemydidae > Mauremys > Mauremys reevesii. The sequence goes on along the minus strand of NC_052635.1, from coordinate 37,370,709 downwards.
TACACTAAGGGCATGCACTGGTGCAGCTACAGGACTGGAGCTAAACCCTGATGTGATAGCATTGCTTATTTTAGCCCCCGAGAGCAAATTAAACTATGCCAAAAAAAGCACAATTTGGTAATATAATTGTCTACACCGGGGGCTTTTGCCAGCACAGCTATGCTGGTCACAAGTCATGACCCTGACTGACCTAGCTGTGCAAGCAAAAGTTTGTAGTGTAGCCCTGGCCAGAGACAGGCCTTGCCCTGCTTAATAATGGTAGCATTTAAATAGCCACTGTGAACCTTTGAAGTGAACGGAGGGGAGGGATGAGTTCACACTTGCATTGCTACCACTATTGTTTGTCTGGAGACAGCTTTCTGCAAGGCTGGGCTAACAGGGTAACAGTCCATTGACTTGTCTAGATAACACTATCTGCACAAAGGAGGGGGCTAGGAATTTCATTTTTAAGGCCAAATTTCTGGCCATGGCCTCCAAAATTCCACACCCAAATCTGTGCACAAAGTTGGTCGTGCCTGTAAAATTGGTCACACACACATTGTGCACCCCCACAATTACCTGCACCTGCAAATGCAGATCCTGTATGGACAAACCAGAGGGGTGCCTCATTTCACAGACGCAATCAGTACTTTGCAAATAAGGAGGCCGGTTTGGGGAGTGGCTGAAAATTTGGCACTTGACATTTCAGCTTGGATTCTGCAGGGGAAAAACTTGGATTCTTCTTCTTCTTTTTTAAAACCACACACACAATTGCTGATATCCCTGCCAATGGGTGTGGTAGCAGCACCCTTACAAATTAAAGATGACGTTTGACTATTGTATGAACTAAATTGGAATCTGATGTGAGAGAAACTGGCTCTATCTATGGTACTTATCTGTCTTCCGTTACCATAGTATCTGAACATCTCACAATCATGCATTTATCCTCACACAACATTCCTGTGATGTAGGGAAGTGCTGTTCTCATATTATCACCCTTTTCAGATGAGAGAATTGAGGCACACAGACACTTAGGCCTAGTCTGCACCACAAAGTTTTAGCAGCATAGCTTTGTCGGTTATGAGTGTGAAGAAAAAAAAATCACACCCCTAACCAACATAGGTAGGATGGCAGAAGCTCTAGTATACATGCAAATATACTGGTTAAAAAAAAGTACTTTTACCAGTATAGCTTAGTCCATTAAGGAAACTGGTTTAAACTAAACTGCTAAATGAAGTCTTTTGCCAGAATAAGCTGCATCTCCACTGGAGGAGTTTGTCAGTATAGCTCTACCAGTATATCTATATCAGCAAACCTTTTAAAGTATACAAAGATTAAGTGTCTTGCCCAAAGTCACACAGGAAGTCTGTGGTAGAGCATAGAATAGAACTCGCATCTCCTAAGTCCCAGGCTCTCCCCACTGGACAATCACTCCTCCCCCTACATCAGTGGCATGTATGAAAAAAGTCTTCAGAGATACAGATTTCAGAGTAGCAGCAGTGAAAGGGTTAACGTGGTTGACATTTGAAAAGGCCATGCTTGAAAGTTAGCACTTGATTAAGAGGAAGAGATATAGAGGGGCTCCTCTGATATCAAATAAATAACCTCTATCTGGGCAGGACAACGCTAAAGGAAAAGAGGAGGCTCAGAATCTGAATTGCATGCAGCGTTGTTATAGCCGTGTGGGTCCCAGATATTAGAGCAGGGGTAGGCAACTTATGGCACGTGTGCCAAAGGCGGCACGCGAGCTGATTTTCAGTGGCACTGACACTGCCTGGGTTCTGGCCACCGGCCAGGGGGGGCTCTGCATTTTAATTTAATCTTAAATGAAGCTTCTTAAACATTTTAACAACCTTATTTACTTTACATACAACAATAGTTTAGTTATATATTAGAGACTTATAGAAAGAGACCTTCTAAAAACCTTAAAATGTATTACTGGCAAGCAAAACCTTAAATTAGAGTGAATAAATGAAGATTCGGCACAGCACTTCTGAAAGGTTGCAGACTCCTGTATTAGAGAGACAAGGTGGGTGAGGTAATAGGTCTCCAGGTTATTCTGTGTAAGCACGAAAGTTTGTCTCTCACCAACAGAAGTTGGTCCAATACAAGATACTACCTCACCCACCTTGTCAATCTCAATAGCAGTACTTCAAAATATAGATAAGGTGTTTAGGGACACAGGCAATGCTGGAGAGAGAAGGATCAATGATCTGCTGAGCCTCTGACAGTGGATTATGAGGTATTTCAGGGGAAGGAGACACTGTCCCCGCACATGTACTAGGAAAATTCTGCAGTATTATACCATACAAGCATATTTCTTCCTGTCTCCAGGTGGTGATCAGGTAAGTGTGAAGACTGGTGCTCCTTGTCATTGCAAATGCTGTTCTTATTTATCTAAGTACAAATTATCTTTTGAACTTTTTACGAGTTCTTCTGAATATATCAGTGAGTTCCACAAGTTCACATTGCTATAGGAACTTGAGATAGATTGAGAGCTACATTTCAGATCTACTTTCTTAAGTAATAGCTGGAAAATGACTGGTATGAATTAGAGAAAATGTTCTCAGGAGTACCCAGATATTTATTGAGGGATCATTATATGTCAAAAGAAATATGGCCTAATAGCTAGAGTAGGGGGCTAGGAGTCAGAACACCTGAGTCTGTGCCTGGCTCTGCTACCAATTCTGTCGGTGACCTTGGACAAATCATTGAAAGGGTCACATCAATTTAAAATTAGTCAGTTTAAAAAATGAGTTAAAATAGTTTCAGGAACTACACCTGCCCAAGGCCCTTTGCTAATTTTTGTGGTTTTACAATCACTTAAAAAAATTATCCTGTGTTGCAATATGAAAGACCAACCAAATAACACAGTCAATTGACTACCCACAAAGTGCCATCAAATGCACAAATTAATCTGAAAAAATATTAGCAAAAATAATCTGTTTTATGTTTCTCTTATGGTCCTCTTGGGTGTTACTTGTACCAGTGTTCATACAATTTTTTTCAGGCTTAAGTGTGATTGTTAAGTTGATCAATATCCTTTTAACTTTGGGCTCCAATTAATTCATGTGTGAAATGCCTCCTAGTGCTTTGTGATCTTTTAGTGAAAGGAGCTAGATAGCATAAAGTTCAGGTATTCTACACACCTCATCTGCTGTGGCCCAGTGTCTCTAGTCAATACATATTAGCTATGGCTGCACCTACATCATCTGTGTGGGCCTTTTTCACCACATAATGGGGATGTTTGTACCAATGTAGCAATACTGGTGCAAACTCCTAACACAGATGCAGCCATACCAATGCAAACACTATATTACACTGGTGAAGCGCATCTGCACCAGGGGGTTACATTGGTACAAATATCCCCCCACACACCCGCCTCAGCATAGACAGACCCATATAGCAATAGGAATCAATGTATATTAGAACCTTAGGTGTATGTATCTGAAGATATATGTGGTATACACAGTTATGGACATGCTATCCAGGTGTTAAATTCATTTATGACAAGAGTCTGCAATTTGTCATCTACTTTTGAACACCACACGTGTCTTCCACCTAATAACCCATCTTGCTGGGGCTTATTCTACATTCCAAAGTTCAGAACAGCTTCAAACAGCTGCTTTTTTGGAAGGAGAAATGTGTCCTCCTTCCAAACTCTCTAATCACCTCTCATGCATGGAATTTTACCCTCAAAATTACTCCAGCCAGAGGCACAGGACAAGTAACATTTACTTCTGTACTAGTGACAGCTTTCCTATACCCACAATTATCAGGACTTTAACCCCCACCTTGAATCTCACATCATGGCAGAGCTAGAAATTGGAGCTTTATACTACAGGGAAGAGGAGATTCCAGCTTCCCAATGGGACACAGCACTTGCTTCTAGTCCTGCAAGGTACCAAGATATTATTATTTAAAGTTGTGACATTTTTATTTATAGTAAAGCTATTTTAGGACATTTTTAGAGGTTTTATGCTTCCCTCTGAGCCCTCTACAGTAGGTCACATGTTAATGAAGGCACCTGGCTTTACAGGTGTTGTATAGCATTCTCATTTGGCTGATCTGCATAATTCACTCCTGGCTTCACCACTCAAGAGTAACATCCCAAACTAAAGCTGCTCCAAAATGTTATCCCACCCCATTTATATATATATAACATGGGGTGGGTGAGATAAAATCTTGTAGCAGTATATATATAATATGGACGCCAAACTGCATAGTGGAATATCAGCAGTTCAGAAATTATTTAAAACTTTGGAAGTGATATAAACTAAACCAGAAAAAGGCATTCTTGTGCTGGAATCAGTGCCCACCCAGGAGGTTACACTGGGTACTGGAATAGTAATGCTGGTGTATTTCTCCTTGGAGACAAGCTCTTATTCCCTGGAACATTTTAGTAAGAAAATAGGAGATGGCAACTAGCTAGCTGTTTTAGTCTCCTGAAAGTTTTGATTCCATAAGATGAAACACATCAAAGCTGGACAGATAGAATCAAAAGGTGCAGCGAACTGTCTCCAGCTCTCCAAACTCTGGGCAAACATCCCTTCGTGAGCCTGTCAGTGTACGCTTGGGGTAGGTTTCACCTTCATCCTGAGCTCAAAAGCATGAAGTGGGCTTTCAGTATTCACCAAACCGGGAGCAGGAAGGAGGCTCTGACTACAAAGGGAACTTGACCAGAACAGCTATTGCAGAATAAGCTATAACCATTCCAGAATTGCTATTGTGCTTTAAATTCACACCCTGCCTTATTCTGGAGTCACTTCCCCATTTAAATAAGCCCTTACAAGAGAGGCCAAAGGAGATGTTAAATCATAAAAAGCCCTTCAGCTTCAACCTCTCAGGTTGAGCTAAACCCTAAGCTCCTCAATAATCTTTACCTTGTTGCCCTACCACGTGTGACAGCTAAAACTGCCTTGTGTTCACTAGGATTTTACCTCCTGTTCATTACCATATGTTAGTTAACATGAGGTAAGAACACACCTTTTACTCCAGTGAAGACACACTCAGTAGCAGCTTTTTAACCAGTTCACCAACATGTCTGTAAAATAGCCTGAGTCTGGGGCCCTCGCTCTCAGCACCCCTTCATTGCAGTACCAATTGGGTGAATGGCTGGAATACTGGAACATGCCTAATTTCCTTCCACTTGATATGACTAGTTCCTTCCACTTGATATTACCAGCCCAGGGGAAGAAATGCAAGCCACTTTGGTTTTACCTGGCTTCATGTTGATTAGAGTCAATAATCAGGTGAGGATTTTGGTTTTTAATTGTTTGTATGTGATAGATAGTAAAGAGGGGGAATGGTCTATTTTACACATCTTTCATTGTTTGCAGAATTTTGTAACCTCCCTTTGATACTGTCACAGTGATTGGATATGCATTCATTAAAAAAAAGTTTCTAGCCTTTGAGGTTGTGAAAATTTCCTTCCCAGTATAAGCAAAACTAGAGGTGCCACCTTGCTGAGTCTGGTGCTAATGTCTCATTCTGTCTTGGCTCCAACCGAAGCGTCAACTATCCCTCTCCATCTCTTTGGAGGTCTTTTAAATGCAAACACCGAATACTTTGCACAAAAAAAACCACACACCCTCAAAACAGCCATTTTGTGTCATTGAAATGTATTGTGAAATATTTAAAGTTGTTAAATGGGTAATAATGAACAATGGGGAGGGCATTTCCTGGCTGTTTAACTGAAACCTCCTGACCCCACGGTCAGTATTGGTCGGTGCAAAACTCTAAAAACAAAGAGGGGGGGAAACCAGAGTAAAATCGTTACCTTGTTAGGTGTTGCTCAAGGCAAGGTGCTTTGTTGTGTAACCAGTCTCTTCTCAGCAGGTAAAGACCACAGCTTTTGTCCAGCGGGGATTGCCTCACAGTAACTGCTAAGAAAGTTGGACTTTATGCTTCCTGTTCCATCAAATTTATATTCTATGAAACAATGAACACGTCTACCCTTTCTGTTAGCATTACTAGCCATTTAATAACGAGTCATTGCAAACATGCAGAATTGTGAGATCAACATTTTTAAGTGCTATCCCTGTTCAAATTTTAACTTACTGATTTAAAACCAATGTCCTTTTTGTTCTACGTGGACACTAAGGACCCCCTGGGACTTTTTCAAAGGGTAGGCATTCGCCCCTCACTATCTTTGGCTTTCTCCTCTTCCTGCTGTACAATGCTGGTGGGTGCTTCCCCCCACCCCAGAGGTGGCTGCATTTCTGTGCTTTGAAGCACATCAGGACTCTTCAGGTTTAGCAAGACTATTTGAATGCAAATGACTGTTATTCCTAAGGGGTAAATATGCCCCGTACTATGTTGTGTCCCCCTAGATAGAGAGGCACCAAGGTGCAAACTATCCAGAGTTAGAATATTGCTTGTGATACATTCACTTTTTCAGTACGGCCTTAGGTCAAAATTAAAATTGCTGGATCCTGTCTGACTTAAGCCGAAGTAGAAAAAATAGCCTGCCCGTTGCCCCATGTAGTCTATTTAGGTTACCACCACTGAATTTGGCAAACAAGCAGTGCTCCATATAAGAATGCAATGGAACCAGCCTCCATCAGGGAGACATAAGGAAACGCACGAGCAGGTTGCATTGAAGCTTGGAAACCCACCCCCCATCCCCCTTTTCACTGCTGGATATTGCCTGTTGTTGATTGTCAGGCAGGGCGTTGGCCCATCCACCTCCCCATCCCCCAATACATGAGTTACTGAGTATTACCACAGCAAATATCTTGTCAGATTTGTGAGATCAGAGATCTGAACCGATGACTAGTATGTTAGGAACTTTCCCCCTCCCCTACAAATTCCATATATATTCCATCTGAACTTTGAATGTTGCTACAGCATGTCTTCTTCCAGCTGCAGGTTTGATGGAGCGGGGTCGGGATGGGGTGTGGAAAGCAGCACACTAGAATATGGCATACCTGTGGATATGGAGTCATTGTGGATACTGCTGCTGTTCTGGTTACAGGAAGAGTGTGGGTAGGTGCCAACATGGAGGAATTCAGAGTAGCAGCCGTGTTAGTCTGTATCCGCAAAAAGAACAGGAGTACTTGTGGCACCTTAAAGACTAACAAATTTATTGTAGCATGAGCTTTCGTGAGCTACAGCTCACTTCTTCGGATGCATCCGAAGAAGTGAGCTGTAGCTCACGAAAGCTCATGCTACAATAAATTTGTTAGTCTTTAAGGTGCCACAAGTACTCCTGTTCTTTTAACATGGAGGAAGGCACCAGAGAGTGAAAGAGAAGTGTCAGGTTCAGACCTTTCAGTGGGATTTGTGCTCCAAAGCCACTTAGGCGCTTTTGAAAATCTCCCCCTTGAACGTGATTTTTAAAATAAGTCCTTTGTCCAAAGATGTCTAAAAATGTTTATTTCACCAGTGTTCAATACACCTGCAAGTAGGTAAGTATTATTGCATCCATTTTACAGACTGGTAGACCAAAACTCAGACAGATGGGGGATGCCATGTCAGAGGACTCACTCGGCCGCTCCACCATGGTCGAAACAGGGCGATGTAGTAGTAGATAGGACCTACTCATGTTTTAACCATGTTCCCAAATTAGGCTAATATCTTGGACAAAATATGAGTCAAAGACAGCGAAGTCCCCTCTACACTACAAGACAAGCATGTTGCAGCCAGGTCCTTGAACAGTGGTGTAGGGCTGCAGAGACGTCTCCTTAGAAAATGTTTGTCATTAATTTGTAGGTGGCGAGAATACTGCAAGATTGAGCAATTCAGGCAAATGACACCATTTTTACACCATGCCTCCCACCCAGTCACCCTCTGAGAAGTGTAGAGCACCTTGAGATGTGCTTCATGCATAGTAGGATTTAAGATCCCTGCAATACCAGTTTTTAAAAAATGTGCTCAAATAAGAGACACACACAACATAAATCAGTTAGGAATAAGGCTCCTACCAGACAGTTCTGCAATCAAATTCTTTAAAAAAATATTCTATCCTGTCTGTACAAAAAGATGAAGGGAAATGTAGCTAATCCTTTCTAATCCCTTACAATGCAGAACTGTGATCACACATGTTATTGTGTGATTATGTGTCTTTGAGTGCTCGTTTAGTTACTTATTAAAAGATACCAACCAACTTCTGGTGTATGAAAAGGAAAAATTGCTTGATACTTTTTTTGCATTTTCGAAAGAGAAACTATGTAATGCAGTCCATCCAGTCTCAAGTCACAGTCACATCTCTTTAGTCATACACCGCTACCCTGATATAACGCCACCCGATATAACACGAATTTGGATATAACGTGCTAAAGCAGCGCTCGGGGCGGGGCTGCACACTCCGGTGGATCCAAGCAGGTTCAATATAACACGGTTTCACCTATAACGCAGTACGATTTTTTTGGTTCCCAAGGACAGCGTTATATCGAGGTAGAGGTGTATTGGGAGAATTCGAAGTTCTTTCACATGGAAGGGACTATGGTTTCACATTTGCGCAGGTTGGGATTGCTTGCATGAAAATGAGGGTGTTACAGACATGATGATAACTATTTTGACGGGAAGATGTGAAATATTTGTGAAATAAACAATTCAGTAAGATGGGTCGCTATGGACAAGCAAAGGCCTATCAGTCTGGGTACCTGGGACCTAATTCCCAACCATGTGACTTTGGGCAAATCCTTTCCTCTCCTTTTTGCCTCCGTTTTCTCATCTTTAAAATGAGCATTGGATTACCCGACTTTGGAAAGCCTGTAAAGCTCTACATATATACAAGAAATTCTTACATCATTTAGTGGTGCCTTTAATGAATGTTTCATGAACACAGATCATTTAAATTGTCTGTGATAGTCCCATGTGAAGGAGATAAAAGGGGCAGAGTGACTCCTTAACTGATCATGGGTATTTGTTTTGTTAATCCTTTTAATTTGTGTCTCTTTTTAAATAAACTCATCGTGGGAAAGGTTGAAAGGGAATGAGTTTCATGCAGATATTGAGCAGCATTTGGTAAGAGTGGAGCAGGTTGCTTAGTGAGAAAGTTACAGAACATCCTTTAAAGACAATGGGTGAAATCCTCACTCATTGATGGCAAAATGACACGGAAAGACAGGTTAGAGCAGCTTATTGAAAATATTTTGTAGTATAGTGTATAGTATAGATCGGGGTGGGCAAACTATGGCCCATGGGACTGTCCTACCTGGCCCCTGAGCTCCTGGCCCAGGAGGCTCGCCCCGGCCCCTCCCCTGCTGTCCCTCCTCCCCCGCAGCCTCAGCTCGCTCACTCTGCTGCCGGCACAATGCTCCGGGCGGTGGGGCTGTGAGCTCCTGGGGCAGCACAGCTGCAGAGCCCGGCCTGACCCAGTTTCTGCGCTGCGCAGTGGCAGTGGCATGGCCCGGCTCCAGCCAAGCAGCGTGGCTGTAGTGCCACCAGTGCTCCAGGCAGCGCAGTAAGGGGGCAGGGAGGAGAGGGGGTTGGATAGAGGGCAGAGGAGTTCGGGGTGGTGGTCAGGGGTGGGGATAGGGATCGAGGCAGTTGGGGGGAAATAGAGGGTTGAATAGGGGCAGGGATCCTGGGGGCGGCAGTCAGGTTGGATGGGGCGGCAGGGGGCAGTCAGGGGCAAGGGTTCTGGGGGCAGTCAGGGGACAGGGAAAATGGGTGGTTGGATGGGGCAGGAGTACAAGGGGGGCTGTCAAGAATGAGAGGAGGGTTTGGATGGGGCAGTCAGGGGACAGGGAGTGGGGGGGTTTGGATGGGGCTGGGGTCCCAGGGGTGGGCCATCAGGGAACAGGGGGATTGGGTGGGGAGGCAATCCCCCTGTTCCCTGATGAAGTCGGGGGGGCAGATAGGAGGTGGGGGCCAGGCCACAACCCCCTCCACTCCAACCGGCCCTCCATAAAATTTCCGAAACCTGATGTGGCCCTCAGGCCAAAAAGTTTGCCCGCCCCTGGTATAGATGCTTGACATAGGGAGTTCTACTAGCTTGCCTAGAGAGTTCCGTTCACCCATGAGTCCACTTTGGAGGTGGACTGGATTTGAACCATTGTTCTAGATGTAAACGGCTCATTACTACATTACCCAGCCAGAGTCTCTTCCCCTGCTGATGCTGTTTAAGTTACTGCCACAGAATAATTTACCCAGGAAGCTCTGATTTCCAGGAGGATTGCAGTACCAGGGTGGCATGTGTCACAATTTTGGTCTTTTTCTTTATAGTTCTGACAAATCTACAACAGTGCTGTCAACGGCAACAGGGCCTCCTTTGGGATAATACACTGTTATAATACACTGACTTTCCAGGGTCCTCCCATGCTGCTATATACCAGAAGCCTGACTGTCAAGGGCTCTGACCTGCTCTCTGACACCCTCAATACGAACACTTAAGCAAAGTCTACCTCATAGTACTACTGTTGGTTATATTGTAGTTAGTCATGGGGAAAAAGCATAAGAAGAAGAAAGGAAAGACCAATACTTACTAATCTCTTCCTCCCTGCAATTGTATGAAATCACACACCTCATCCTAACAGCTTTTGCAGGGTTTGAGCTTCCAAGCAAGTCAAATCATTGTGCCATCTTCTCAAAAATTGTTTTATGTTTGTGATACACTAATGCTGTATAATGAAAATGAAAATAAATTCATTCGAGAACCTTCCATCCTGGTCCACACTTAATGGTACATTGACATGTTAAAATGTGAAACCCGTCCCCAACCCTTTTGTGTGTTACAATCCCATTATTAAAACTGAAATAATTTTATAAATGTTTTTCTTTTTTTTTTTAACATTTTGCTCTGTTTTAACAATGCAATTAGACTTGTCAGTTTCACCATTGCATAATTTTTCTTTTCAGTTTCACCGTTGCATAATTTTTCTTTTTAGTTTCACCTTTGGATGCTCATGTAACAGCTAAATGCTCTCTAATGTTTGGGCTGCCAATGCTGCAAGATACTTATATTTAAAATAGGAAAACATATTCAGCATGTTTTTCAATTTGCAAATACTAATTTTATGAAAGATTTCTAAGAGTTTTTTTTTAAAATCCCACATCTAGATTTTGGACTGAAACTACTAGACATGACCTTAACCAAACCTAAAGTAGTAAAAATTGAAAGTCGATCTGGTTGCAACATTTTTAACAATAGTTTTCCAACAGAAAATGCAATTTTGTCAAAATCTAAATGTTTTGTGGGACTTTGTTTCAATTCACAACAAAATTTTCAACAGGGAAAAGGTCTAAACATTTTGTTTAACTTTATCATTTTGATTAATCTTGTTTAGACTTTTATAAAATGTTATCACATATTTAATATTTAAAAAATATAATACACAGTTCAAAATGATTTAATAATCCCAAATCAAATTTTTGGTGGGGGATTTTCATTGTACAGATTTCCCAAGGAGCCAAGATTCGGAGGGCAGGGGGTGTAGATGATTGAAAGTATCTTAACCTGCACGTATCTTTTTAAAATGTGGAAGTTAATTGCCGATTATTTTTATTCTGCTTCACAGAACAATTAATATTGAATCCCTGCCTATAAGAGTTTACAATATAGACAAGGACAACACAAAAAGATAACAGAGAGGAGAAGGGGTAGTAGAGAGAAGTTGAGTTAGTAAAATTAAACTGTAAACTCTACAATGCAGGGATTATATCTTCCTGTGTGTTTGTACAGGGCCTACCTAGCACAACAGAGTTCTGCTGGTATTTCAGGACTTCTAGGCAATACCATAATACATAAATATTAATTACACCATCACATGGGAGGCGAGTGCATTCTTCTTGGTGGTGACACAAAGCAAAAGCTTTCCTGATAATGTTTTTAAGCTATAGTCTGTACTTAGGCAAGCCTGAAGAGGTGAGTGTGAGAGAACTTACATGACAAGCAAGAGGCATTGTGGACATTGTCAGGAAGAGAGTACCGGGGCTAGGGGGTAATCTCTGAAGTGGACACAGGAGGGAGAACACTAAGGGGAACAGCTGAGAGAGTAGCTTGGGCTACGCCAAGATGTGGTGGGATATGAAGAGACAGGGAGCTAATGCAGTAGATCCTTATTAATCTGCTGTTACAGGCTTGAGAGTAAGCAGAACTCATTCTGTTGTGCACATTTGTATTCATTCATAAATATATACCTTAATGCAATGTAATGCTCTGTTCCAGCATTATGGAGAGTTTCCTCAGTTTTCAGATGCTTTCTTTTTTCACCGCATGTTAATAATTACAGGCTTTCCTCTACAAACCTGTGCCAGAACTGTGCTTCTTTGGGCTGTACTTTTGGTGCCACCAAATGGATAATGTTATCAACTGCAGCTCATGTTCTCTGCAATATTTTTGCTGAAAGCTGTGTAAAAATCATGTGACCTACTGAATATCTACACCCAAGAGAGGCTGATACACATTATTTAAGTTTCAGCAAGGGTTTGAAATACATTAATATTATAGCACCTAGAACTCCTAACCAGCCCCATTATGGTAGCAGGTGTTACAAGCACAGACAGGATTCTTGCCCCAAAGACTTTGCAATCTAAGAACAGGTTGCACTTGTCATGAACCAAGATGTGAGGGGTGGTTGGAACAGGGGTGGTTAGGCCTAGTGGTCGAAGCTGGAGATGGCACTCAGGGAACAAGCCGAAGGTCAGAGCTTGGAGTTGGGGACCAGGAGTCAGAGCCGGAATAAGGAAACAAGCAGGGCAGGAGTGGAGTGGGCAGGACAGGAGCAAGGCTGGGAACAAGGCAGGAGCGAGGGAGGCAGAGAAAAGATCACAGCTGTGGGCATGTACACTGAGTAGCCAGAGATCAGTTGTTGCTGCTGGGGTTAAAATCAGGCTTGCTGACTTCATCAGTGAAACAGGTGGCCCTGCTGTGCTCATAGGCTGCCTGCAGCCTGAGCAGGCACAGCTGCAAGTCCACATTCCTGACAGGACCCTATACAGCTTCACACACTTCAGAGGATAGTTCACAAGTAAACTGTATGTAAGCCTAAATCCTCCCCCTTTGGGTCAAAGCACAGCTCACTTTGGGGATCATTAAGCCCAAATATAATAGTAAGGCATGTCTGGATGTCTTACTTGCTTTTGGTGGATTTCTGTAACACTGCGGAGGTGAAAGGCAGGTGTTCATTAAGGGTTTTATTCAGCTCTCAGGTATGTACATGAATAGTAAGTGCTTCATACTGAAACTATTTCCCCTAAACTTTCCCAAAACAGCTGGAAGGCTAAAACTGGCTGATCTTAGATCTCATTGTAATTAGAGAGAAAATCCTCCCCCTTAACTTGTCTCTGCAATGTTATTATTCCTTTCAGTGTGTCCTTTGCTACTTTGGCCATTTGAGTTATAAATGATTCAAATTATTAGGGCTTCTATCACTTCCTCCAGGGAATTATTTTACAGCGTAGTGGATTTCAGTGTTAGTAGCTTTTCCTTGGCTCAATTTTAACCCTTTACTCCTATTTCAGCTTAAAAATCTCTCATCTCACCGAGCTGCCTTTTAAATAGTCTCTCCCCTAGACATTTGTTTTATGTAGAGGTAACAGGTCAAATTCATCCTTGGTGTAACTCCACTGATGGCAGTAGATCTAAACCAGGAATGGATTTGCCCCAGATGAGAATATCCTACCTGCTAAATCTCCTCTGAATATTAGATGGGTTCAGTTCTTCCCATTCCCATATGCAAATCACGTAGATCAACAATCAGATCAAAAACACTTTCCCATGCTTCAGTCCCATCACCCCACTCCATGTATTTTTGTCCAATTAGTGCTTCCAATGAAACTAATGTATGTCATGCATGAACTTTAAAGTTTGAACAAGCAAGTAACAAGAGAACCTAAGGAAGCACTGGTGGAACTGGGTCACAGAAAGCAATTAACAGGTAAGGAATTCCTCTTCCTGTGGACCAGTGGCCACCTGTACAGACCAGACAGGGCGTAAGTAGGGTTATGCCCAAAGGAGAGGGGAAGTAAATGACTGGTTAAACAGGTCCATCTAGCTCAGCAGTGCAGACTGCTGGTCCTAATTCAAAGGCAAGCAGAACTGTGTTTCACACCATTAATCAGGAGAACTAGTTCAAATATTGAGAAAGGGGAGAAAGATGGTGTTACCTTGTAGGAACATAGGAAATGCCACATTGGATCAGACCCAAGGTCCATCCAATCCAGTATCCTGTCTCTGGCAACAGATGGTTCAAAGGAAGGTATAAAAATATCTCAGACAGATGTGGGACAACCTATTTTCCTCCTCCACCCCATTAGATTTCACGTCCATTTCTAATAGTTACAGATTTGCTAATAAAGGAGAACTAACATTTAAGGCTACATCTTATATACTCAATGAAAACCATGAAAAAAGAGAGACTATACTATGTATCAAAGCTGGACTAGGCAATGCAGTATGTTGATGGCTCAGGCTTTTGTAGGACATATTAGAAATGCACGTAATACAAATAACTTGTCCCCATAAAGGCCACATTACACAGACCATGACTGGCAGTTTCTGCTCATGAGAGATCACGCAGCTGAAGAGCAGGCGAGATGGAAACTAGGACTCAAGCCCTGGCAGAGCTGTATGGGGTTCGCTTGAACCACACAAGCATGCATTGTGCCTGGCTTGTCAGTGCTATTAATCAGCCCCTTTCAGAAGCACTGAAACTCCCAACCATTCCCATCCCCCTTTGCCAATCAAAACCGTCATCTAATTATTACAAACACTTTTGTGTAATTTCAGCACTTTTGTCAGTCTGAACAATGCACGTTAACCTTAACATGAGTTAAATACGTTTAAACACTGAAACACACTTTAAAAAACTCTCAGGTTGTTAACTTGACACCACACTAGGAGGGGGAACCATTTAGACTGTAGTGTTCAGCATGCTTTATAGAAACACATGAGTATGGCCAGGTTGAGACCAAATACTGAAGATTATTTTTTTAAATCTGTGTGACCAGTTTGCTTAGTCTGAATACTTGAGCAAGAAGCTGTTGTGCATTTCTTTAGCTTGGTAGGAGAGTTGGAGCCTGCATTTTGGAAGCTCACATGGTGCAAAGAGTTTATCACTAGATATAAAGTGCAAAATGGATATTAAAGGATATCTAATTGGTTGTGGGTTGTTTTTTTAATTAAAACTAGCTCTGTGGGGATTCCTGCCATTCTTGACAGTCATTAGGGAAGTTTAAGCTGCTAAACTAGCAGCCATTCCATTTTAAGCTTAATCTAAAGCAGCTGCTTGTTCCCATAGCCAATTAGGCCAGTCTTTAATGTTTAATTTAGGGAAAAGCAATCCTTGTGTTGCCTGGAGTGGATGTAATTTATTACAACTGCCTTTTTCAATGTAATAATATGACTACACTTTGCATAAATATATTGCTCTTTCAAAGATTACAATGATGTCTTACATCTTTGCAAGGTAGGTAAATTTTATGTACATTTTCCAAATGTGGAAACTAGGTACAGACACGTTAAGTGACTTGGCCAAGGTCACACAGGGAGTCAGAAACCTGCCCCTATCAGCAATGGGGAGAGAAGGAGATTTACAAGCAAATTCCCTGACAAACTCCACTAAAGAGGCAGCTTCTCTTTTTGGTGAACCATTCAGGAGCAACAAACTGAGAATCACAACCTGATGAACCAGGCTCCCAATCCATCCAGGACTCCCGCTCCTTTCCCAACCCATGCTAGGTCCAGGACCTGGGCTGGAAGGTGAAGAGAAAGTTAGGTCAGATGAGACAGACTCCCCAGCTAGTCCAACAAATGCAGATTGGCTTGGAAACAGTGCAGACCAAGCATGATTCTAAAACTAGCATATCCCATTCTGTGGGCCTACCCAGGGGAGCCGGCTGAGGATCTCCGTGGAAAAGCAGCACTAGGGAGGAAAAAATGAGCAGAGGACCATGGAGAAAGTGTCTGATACTGGATGTAGCTGGTGGATTCTGACTGATCCATTTGTCTTAGAGGAAAAACAAAATGTAGTAAGTGGAGGGGAAAGCTTATTCACCTGGAAAGCCTAAATTTTCAGAGAAGCCTATCTGAAAGAATTGATGCTGATGTAGAAGAGTATGAGGTGATGGTCGTTGTATAGTTATAAGGAGCCAAAGTGGGACTGCCAGGTGAGATTTTGAAAAAGGATGAATTTCAGTTTCTCAAAGTACTTTCATCCATTATCATTGTGAAATAAATTATTCTCTGAATAGAAACTGGAACGGTGCTAAATTTGTAGATTGAATGCAGTGTTATTGAACTGTGAAAGGGGGATTTAATCCCCCTGCAAGTGAAAAACTCAACATAATTGTAGTTATGGAGTTGCTTCCAATGCCTCCATAATATATTTGGGGTAAAACCCCAGCTCCAATGAAGTCAATGGCAAAACTCCCATCAATAGAGCCCTGTGCAGACACACAAATGTGTATCTGCATCTGAGCCACTATCCGCAAAAATTATCTGTGGCTACCCACGGCTTTGCAGGGCTCTACCCTGGCCAGGCATCCCCCCTGCCAGTCTGGTCAGGGAGAGCCCTGTGGGGAGCCCGTGCGGAGTTGTGGACCCTCCACTTGTCCTCCCCTCTTGCCTGGCTCCTTGCCCTGCTGAGGGCAAGGTCAGGGCTGCTCTCAGCACCCTCCCCACCGCACTGCCAGCAGGTGGAGGGTCCACAGCACCTCCCCACAGCTCTCCGGCTGGGCTCCACTCTGGCCTGGCCTGGGGGAGACTGGTGGAGCTGCCCGGGGGTTACTCAGGCCCCCTGCCCAGGGGAGGTGGAGGCTCTGCTGTGGCTCCCCACAGCTGCCCATGTGGCTGTTACCGTGGCTGGGCTGCGGCTCCAAACTGCCCTGCCCCCGGCTGGAGCCAGGTCAAGGAGAGCTGCGCTGGCAGCTGTGTGGACCCTCCACCTGCCCTGGGCAGAGGACTCGAGCAGCCCCTTACCCCCCCCCCCGCGTTCCTTCCCCCCAGGGCAGGTGGAGGGACCCAGGCTCCCCACAGCTGCCAGTGCGGCTCTCTCCGACTCAGCTCTGGCCTGAGGGGAGCAGCTCGGAACTGCAGCCCAGAGCTGCAGCCCGGCCACAGTAAGAGCCGGGCGGGCAGCTCTGGGGAGCTGTGGCAGACCCTCCACCTGCCCTGGGCTGGGGGTCCAAGCAGCTCCCTGCCCAGTGTCTCTGCTTCCCAGGCTCCCCGCCCAGGGCAAGTGGGGGATCTGTGCCGCGGTTCCTCACAGCTGACCGCTTGGCTCTTACTGTGCCAAATTTGTATCAGCATCCATGCTGCTATTCCTGGAAATGGTCCACGGATCTCCACATCTGCAGATATAAAGCAGATACCCACGGATTTGCAGGGTTCTACCCCTCAATTCCCATGCTAAATATTTATAGTTACATTATCACATGGTTTGGCAAAGAAATTACTGAAATAAAATAAGCATTATCCCATAGGACTAACACACATTGTAAAAAGGTGTGCTTCAACACACTGCTATTCATTTGTTGTCAAAGCAGGATTAGATTGCAGATAAAAGGATTGTCAATTTCTGAATTGTACCACGCTGAACTCAACGTTTGTGCTTGCATAATAAATGAAAAGAATTAAGAGAAAAAAATACAGAATGGGAAGAACAAAGCTAATTGCTAGACACACATATAAATGTAAAATCTGGATAAGTACTTCCTTGAAACTCAGCTAAGCCTCAAACTGACTTGATTGGAATATTAATTGTATGTATCCTATGAGTTAACATATTTGGACAACTGAAATGCTTATCATGTATGTTTCATGACAAACTCCCATGGAAATAATGCTTAATTATGTCTCAAAATAATTACAAAATAATATCCATTGCATTCTACACACATGAATCAGAATGACCACGTAGACAAGTATAAACAAATCATCTAAACTTCCAATTAATTATTGCTGATCATAAAGGAAGACACTTCAAAATAAATTACAAGGCTAATTAATTGTTGTCACACAGAAAAGTAACAATGTAACATCATTGTGCAGTAGCTTTAAAAGCCTACTAATTACTGTAATTTTAGCTTGGTTAGTTTGAACAAAGGCTATAACATTTTAAAAAAAAACAAAAAACCTAAAAGTAGCTTCCAGCTTTTATTTTGATCACTTTAAGTAGGTATTATTGAACATTGTTAGATCACTGAATAATTGAAAGTGGAAAGTTAATATTTAAAAAGGATCGCTAAATTTCAAATAAGGTTAAAAAAGGACCCAGAGGAAAGCATATGACAATGAAAGATGACTAACACCTAAAAGTTGTTCTATTCAAGCACTGACATATGTTATGTAGGCTACCAGGAACCTTTTTGGTCGTATGACAAAAGCAACTGCTTATTTCAGTTACGGGGACAGACTTGATCAAAATAAGAGCAAGTCACTGTGCCTTGCTGTACATGCACATAGCATCACTCAGTTCTACGTAGGGAATTCTGACTTGGACTTGAATTGGACTGTCTACCATGTTCAGTTCCTATTAGAAGCTTTAGGATAGGAATCAAGAAACATGGATTACAGACGTTTTGGAAGCAGCACATTTCACTAATCTGCAAGGCAAGAAAGTGCAAAGAAAGATTAACACTGCATTTGAAGAAACAAAGGGCCCAAATTTAAAATGGTCTTTATTAATCCACCCCCAAAGTTTGCGGGTGCATCTGTTTATCCACATAAAAGAATGCACACATCTGGGTGAGCATTCGCTCATGTAATGACACTATTTTGCTGGGCAAACATTTGCACTCAGAGATACTGTGAGCACTTCTTTTGGGATGTCTCTGAAATTTAGTCCACAGCTTTTTATATAAATGAGGTCAGATTCATCATGTAATAATCAAAATTCTCTTCCATACTCTTGCAAAGTGATTCTAAGAAGAAACTGAAGGATTCATTGAAAGGTATAGATTGGACTTCCATAGTCTAGCCTGTCTAGAGTAAAAATTTAAAAAAGGGTGAAATTAGTAGCCATAGTGTGGTGAAAGGCTTGCAGTTTCTAAAAAGTAGCTGGGAAATAACGTTAAGTAAAATAGATTTTAGAAGCAAATATTTCCATACCTTGCACTGTACAGTATCTGTAAACTTCCCCCTTAAATCAAAACTGCTACTTGGCACAGAAATCATTAAAACATGTAAAAGGGACACTCAGTTTTCCATAAATCTGGACTTTTTATATTAAAAACAAAGCAGACTAGCTAAAGGCAGTTTTCTTTGCACAGACGCAAGTCATATTTTTAAAAAAAAACTGAGTTTGATCTTGATTTCTGAGTCCTCTGTAGAATTCTTCTCTCTTCCACTCAAACCCTTGAGTCAGAATCTTTTAATGTGTATTTAAAGACATTGATATTCATTTTAATGTGCTAGGCTCATAAAACAGCTTTAACCAGATGAACTAAATGCTTCTCCAAATTCTCAAATATCCAAAGTTACAGTAAGTGTGTTCAGATTTTTCAGTTGAGCTAAAAAGATTTGCATCCATCGATTTGTTTTAATTAAAGGCAAATTGCTGCTTAATGGTGTACAAAAACCAGCCTCTGCTACTTCAATTAAGAGAAAGCAAGCTCCAGCTCAAGTTTCAGCATATTGTGATGCCATTCTCCTACACAGTTCTCCAACAAAAAGATGGAAGCCCAAACTTGGTATTTCTAATGTAAGAAGAAAAAAAGCTAGAACACTTTTTGGAGGAACAAACACAACGATTTTGGGACCTTCTTTAAAAATAATTTAGCAGTAAATAGCAAAACATTTTCCCCACTGACCTTCCCCTTTGAAATGGAACAGGAGACTACTGTAAAAGTTTTTACTTTTATTTCTGAGATCACACCGAGCTTTCCAAATGACTCCATCCTGACAAGCATTAATTCAAAGCGATCTCCAGCACCTTTAAGAGAGACGTGTACTGGTTTTGACTAGAGTAAGAAAGGAAATATTGTGGAGGGTTTTATTGTTAGCAAGCAGTGTCAGAAAGTTACAGAAATTAAATTCAGTCTTAACTAACACAAAGAGAAGTTCAATTACAACTGCAGCTAAATTGTGTAGGTAATCATTCTGCATCTAAAAGCATAGAAGGATATATCTATTAGTAAGCAGATTCTGCAATCCTAACAAACTGCAATCAAGAGTAAAATACTACTCAGTGTAACTAAGGATGGCAGAATCTGGCCCTAAAGAATTATACTTTTTGTAAATAATCTTTTAAAATAAGTCACATTACCAGACATGGATTTTGGCCATCTATTTCTTATTGAACAGTAGCTGCAAACAACCTAGGTACACTAGCTATTCACAAGTTTATAAACAACTTGCAAACTGAATAATACCAGATAACATCAGATTACGATGAACACCCTGTATCAGAGTTACACAGAAAAAGTCTCTGGGAAGAAAAGCAGCAATGACCGTTACAATCATGCACACAATTGTTTCAGAAATAGTACGCTGTGTGAGTAATCCAGTTGGAAGACTCTTCCTTCGAGCGTTTTGCTGAGCTGTGTGACGTAAAAATAGACTTGTATGCCTCTGATTTCTCCTCACTGTCAACAATAGATCTCTTGGTGGTGCCAGCTGAAGCTTTACTGATTTTTCCTGATGCAGAAGAGCTTCCATTAGCTTCTAGAGAAGAAACAAAAATACAACTTCTCTAATTTGCAAATCTAAAAAACCCCAAAGTTATTTAAAAAAATCATTTTTGCACCTCTGCAAGATAAGTTTATTGATGGCTTGGTTCAGAAATCTGACAGCTACAAATATCTTTCATTAATGTATGAGGTAGTTTCTAGTTTATGTAATTTGTACCTCTTTCCACACATACAAAATTGGCAGCTAAATCTACATACTGGAAAGCCCATCTCCCTCTACTGTGTGTGCATGTACACCCTCCCTTACCCTTCTGCACTGCTTAACACAGTATTGACATCATCTACTGCTGTATGCAAAAAACAGAGCTCTGACCTCTGGACTTAGCAAGTAAGTGTAGGTGGATATTTTTCTTCAGCTATTGTTTTAAGGTTAGTTATCAAATGACAAAAGCTACACTCATTACATGTTTATCACTTGGGAATCTATCTACTCCCTTTATCATTGATGAAGTCATTGATAAGCAATATTGTGTGTTGGATTTACTGCTAATATGGAAGCTCCTCTCTGCAAACACTGGCAGAAATGCTCAGTCTTTTCCAAGGATGGAGGTACAGCAAGATTTTTAAAAAGCAGAAGCTTTAGACCACAAGGAAAAAATGTGTACACAAAAGTCTGGCAGAAACTGCACATAATTACCGCCATTATGTGTAAATTAGGCACAGTTGCATGTGTATTGCTAGTCTGGAGCATATCTGCATGTACATTTACCTGATTTGTGCATGCAATCATTGGAATTGCACATACAATCCTAAATAACCATGGACCTTAGCCTTCTCATTTTGGAAAACGCCCTCTTAATTGACTGGAGAGGATTAACAAAAGGTGGATTTGGAGTACCCATCTCTTCCCTGAAAAATAACTCCATGAAGAGGTTTATCCTCACCTTGGGGAACAAGAACTCAAAGATACCCACCAAGATATATGAAAGAATCAAAATGGGTCCTGTAAATCCATGGAAATTTTAGGGCCCAGCATTCAGCAAATTAACTTCCACCCTGCTCCTAACCTACCTAGGTTTCTTTCCCCCTCACTGGATTTTTTTTTTCAGTTCATTAATGCAACCTATTTATGCAGAGACATAAATTAATGACCTGTCATTTCAAAAGGGTCAAGCAATTATTCCTTTGCTCTGATTATTTCAAGCGTGATTAGAGTTAGTATGTTATTAGAGGTCTACTAGCAATAATAATAATTTAGGATAAAATATCAATTTAAGAATCATCATTTGTAAACTGAAGAACTCAGTAGTTCTTTGGGGAGAGGCAGGGGTCCAGACACTTATTATGAAAATACTCTGCATACTACACAGAAGCACTATTGCTCATCTCTGGATTCATCAAACATTACAAGACTTTTTCTTACAGTAAGAGAAGACAACATTTTCTGAACTTGCGTGATTTTGAATCTCATTTCTAAACTCTGAATGACCTTTACAATGTGCTCATTTTTATAGCTCTGGATAAAAAAATCAATGTGAGACATTCAATTTTGTCATATATATTACCTAAAATCATACTGATACTCTCGGATTAATGGGTAGCCAAGTGTAATCTTAACTGCATGACTGCTGCTGAATACATTAGCTATGTCCTGAAGTTACTCTCCAGTGTTCTCACTGACATGTAGCAGGACAGCAATCAAGTTATTAAAAGATCCAAAGCTGGTAAGTCTCGGTTGAAAGGAATGTCAAAAGAGACTACTTCTTCAGATTTAATGGGAAATGACAACAAATTTTCTGCAAATGTTAGAAACTACCACCACCACTACTAACGTTGCTTACTTAGATGGGCAAGAATATTTATTTTTACCAAGTTAAATCCTATAAAAACTGGAATTGGTAATGAAAACCATAAGGTGATCCCATCTTATTTTACACTAAATCCTCTTATATGATGCATTGAACAAATCCCTCATAGGGTCATTTATTTTGGGAAGGTTTTTTTTCATTGTTTTTTTTTAAAACACTATTTCTAGCATAGCTGACGTTTTTATGGTTTGTTTACTATTTCCTCTCAATCTTCTTCGACTCCTAAATAATAGTATTAACACCACAAAGTGGAACTGATTACGATACAATCGGTAAAACAGACATGTAGAAAGAAAATACGAATTATATTAAGGACCCAATTGTCAGACCCAGGCTTCTGGGTGCGCATGCAAACATTGGAATGTACTCTGCACACACACTTGTGCATTTGGAAAGTTTTAACACCTCCATGTGTGCACAAATGTTAGACTGTTACCTCTTACTGGGCTTTATAAGGACAAATTCTCTAACACTCTGCACATGCTTACATTAGAATTTTCAAGCATGTTTGCAACACGTGGTTGCATGGGTATGTATGAGCCATTTTGAGCACACACAGAGGGAGGCAGGGTAAAAGCGTGGTCGAAAAATTGGCCCCAAATAGCTAACAAAGAATCTCTATAAATATATGAGCACAGGAAAACAGTTTATGAAAATTTTCCCAGTTAAACTGAAACATACACACCAACCTGCACTCTTTGTGAAGACAATCTGTTTCCTTTCTCCAGAATTAGTGTTCATGTCATCTTTTGCAGTCTTTACTTCTGATGGTCCTGGAGAATCTACAGAAGGACAAAAAAGCTAAAGCATAAGCTTGTTAAATTACTCAGAAGGAAAATGTAAACAATAGCCGTGACGTTACCTTCAGTGGTGTCTTGTTGAGAGACCGATTCTGCGGCCTTACATTTCTTTGATTTCTGAAACAATATAAGCAGAAAACTGAGGTTACATTTAGAATCTCCATATGCGATATCTAACCAAGTGTGTGTGTGTGTGTGAGAGACAGAAATATAAGTACCTTTGCTATGCTTATGTGTTTTATACAATGAACTTGTTTCTTTCCATACAATTACTTTATGCTTTTCTTACTATTTTAGTATAGAAAATAATAGCTGATTAGCTTGGCAGCATCTCAAAGAAAAACACATAGGCTGAAACTAAGCTGCCTAAAAGCAGTTTTTTTTTTCCTTATTTGGTTTCATCTTTTTTTAAAAATACAAAGACTAATAAAATAATTTAGTAAAATGACCAGCTATTCAGTAATCTTACTGACTAGCACTGAAACCATTTGGTAAGATACTACAGCTGGGCACAATTGTAATGAATAATGGCATTTTTTAACAAAAGAAATTTCAGCATAAACAAATAATATAATTCAATCTTTATTTTTCTCAGTTAACCTTCTTACTGGGTTTAGCTGCTTATATTTTCTACAGTTTTATCAAGGCATTCCTTCTTATATGGATACTCACTTGAAAAACAAAGCTTAGTATAACAGTTAAAATTAATTTCTCAGAAGGCTGAAAAAAATCACTTCAGTATCATCTCTTGGCAAGATTTTCAAAGCCCACTCTTGTATGTGCTCAAATAAAAAAATCTGCCTGGGTTAGAATATGTAAAAATACATTTAAAAAACTGTATGAAAGTATCAGAAAAAAAATGAGAATATTTGATGTTTAAAGATTTGCTGACAAAGTGAAGAAATTTACAAACATTGCCAAAAAATGACTATCCCAATGAAGGTAAACATTTAAAATATGTTGCTGAATCTATGAGCCCACATACAGTCACAAGTATGATTTAATATTAGGGGGAAAACGGACATAGCAAATGCTGCTCTTAGACTTGTCCAGCAGGTGGTGCTAAAAGACCAATCTTAGAAAGCCAGAAATAAATTACTGTGATTTTGTTTGCAGGTATGTGGATGTAAATAGCACTTTCTTTTCACTATGCCTCCATCTTTATGTTATGGACAGGTAAGACACTGAAGTTTACAAGAATGCTATCTGAGTGCTTCAGAAAGCAGGATTTTTGTATATTTCAATAACCTGTCTGCTTCAAACACAGAACAGGCAGAGAGAAGGGATGATGTATAGGAAACATGTCCTCGTTCATGGAGAAGCTCTGCACACTAAATCTGACAATGGATCACCTGACAGCAGTTGAGGCTTTCACATTTTTGTTCTTCATCCAATAAGCAGACAGAATGTATGTATCAGAGTTAACCGATTACAACAAAACTGCATTTTCAGGGTAGGTTTTAGCATTGAGTATTCCTTTAGCAGCCGAACTAACAAGCCTGAAACACTTGCCTGCTCTCCAGTGAATCAGGAGTCCAAAGTTGTTACTGACACCAGATAACCAAGTAGAGGTGTTGAACAGAAGATGCAGCCCTAATGATATTTACTGATACTATTGAAAGAACATGGATTTGTGGTTTTGTTGGGGTTTTTTTGGCTTGAAGAATGCAGAATATCTACAAAAAACTTGGCATAAAACAGGCTTCTCCCTTCCACATCTCCATTTCAAGAACTCAAATTACCAGAAAACTTCTCATTTCGGAAGCTAGATGAGGAAGCACTGTTCTTGAAATGTAGACCTAAATAAGAGTTTTGTTCATTCAAATTTCCATATTCTGATGGTTACTACCCAACAATTCCAAACACTAAGGAGGCTCCCCATTGAACCAAGGAGAAGCTGCAATACAAGACACATTATTTATATTAAATACTTCTTGTATAAAATGCTACTTTAATTCAGTTTGACAAGGATAAGAACAAGATGCACTCTACCCACAGGAGAAAAGAACAGCAACCAAAGACCAAAATTAGATTGTAACAGAAGTTATTACTCAGACTGAGTGAGAATAAGTTAAATGTAAAAACTAGTGCCAGTAAATTGTGTTCTTCTTTCGTATGGCTTGAGTAGGTAGCAACAACTAGAAATTAGTAAAATATGGGTTACTAAAATGGTAATAGGTTTTAATAAGAAATAATAAACTATTTATAAAGAGACTACCATGAGTTTAAGAAATTAATATAAAACATATTGTAGAATGAAACTTGTATAGATCTTATAGGCAATCACCTGTTTTAAACAACTGTTCTAAAGGATTCTCAAATGTATCAATATGTTTTATATTAATTTCTTAAACTCATGGTAGTCTCTTTATAAATAGTTTATTATTTCTTATTAAAACCTATTACCATTTTAGTAACCCATATTTTACTAATTTACACGGTGAGGAGGAGTCAGCTGGAAGCTGGGTGGTATTCTTAGCACATATGTAGGTTGGTGAGATAGTGTTTAGGACTGAGGGTAGGAGAGAGGTACAGGTGCAAGGAGGAGCAAGCATAAAGCAGTTCGTATTATTGAGGATCCTACCAGTTCTGTAGTTAAGGTTATAGAAGGATTTTGACTTTTGACGGGACCTTTTCATTTGGATTCATTTTTGGACTCTACAGACCAGACATGACTCTCCTGAAAAGTCCTGAATTTGTGTACATATTGAATCCAAATTTAGTCACTTCCTTGCTTCAGAGCAACTACTCAAGTAGTAGCTAATCTGATATAGAAACCAATGGATTTGTTAATTTCTCTCGGATTAATTTGCTAGATTATAAATTACTGAGGTGAGTAGAGAGAAAAGGTGGAGCTATTATGAATAATACAAGAGTTTAAACTAAAAATATGGTCGAAAAAAACACCACAATAAACAGGGATATTTGGAAGGAAGCAGAGCACCCTAAACTAAGTCCTGGTGACTTTAGACCCTTAACCACATGTGAATAACTATTCATTCTCAACACTGTTCCTTTCATAATCCTGAAGGACTCCCAAAGCATTCTGGACATTTATTGGCTAGCTTTTCAAATTCATAAGCAGTAACATTACACAATTTACTGCAGGAAGTGACCACCACAATATTCAACGGAAACTGGAGGGGAACATTTAGTGGGCAGAATTACCAAAACTGTATCAGCAGACATGGGTAACAACTCAATGCTTGTGAAAAGTGCCACAAAGTCCAATGACAAGAGATTAGGACCTTGGTTTTATATCTAATCCAAAGGACAGTATCTCTATCAGCATGACGCTCCTAGGCACTATGAAAATGGATTGGTTCCATACCAATTTAGAAAAACAGTGCCACCAACTTCACCTCCAATTGCCAGAATACTAGGTCCAAATATTGGCCAAGACTGATAATACTTAGCTGGTGAGATCTGATGATACCAGAGCTTGAGACGGGCATGGCTATAAATGTCTATTAGAGGCTCACCACTCTGAACAACGTTAGATATCCTTTTTAAAACAGACTAGAATAATGAACTATAAAGTGGTGCACACACTATCCACGTATACAGATGACTAGGAGAAATATTTTTCTTCCAGTAGCAGTGTCCGATGAGGGAGACGTACTTTTTTATGCATAATGACTATCAATTAGGAGTAGTCTTTATGTTGAATAGCTGCAAAGTATGTTTCAATATATTTATTTCTATTGCATTATTTTCCAATTGTCTTTATTATTATTTGTATTGACATTTACATTATGGTATGCCAAAGTGGCCGCCATACACTTGAATTGATGTTGGTTGGTCTTATAAGCATAACAATATCTTTCTGGGACTTGGTCTGGAATAGACAGTGGCGATTACTGAATAAATCCCCTACACTTCAGAAGAGCATACAGAAAATCAAAATGGGATTGATCAGTGGTTTGAGCATTGGCCTGCTAAACCCGGGGTTGTGAGTTCAATCTCTGAGGTGGCCATTTAGTGAACTGGGGTAAAAATCTGTCTAGGGGTTGGTCCTGTTTTGAGCAGGGGGTTGGACTAGATGACCTCCTGAGGTCCCTTCCATCCCTGATATTCTATGAAAACATTTTTGACCTAAAATGCATTGTATTGCTGCAGGAGAATGCTGTAGAGAAACAACTAATACTTTAAAAAAAATTGTTCTGGATAAAACTGAAGCATTCAGGTCAGTGGGTCCAACATGAAATAAAGAGACTTATCAGCAAGAAATAAATTCTGGATAGCTTAGAATGAATGTGGTTCATTCTGAGAACCAATGAAGAATCTCTGTTTGTACAAGCTGAACTTTCACCTATGAGATCTATTCAGAAAAGATCTCATTACACACACTCAACTTCCTAGCATTTAAGTCTCTGTAAAATCATTACCTTTCCCACTTTACTCTTAAGCCTTCTCTCCTCCATTCTTTTCTTCAGCACTTCCACATCTTCTTTATTACCATTAAGTATAATCACGTCGTCTTCTTGAAAGGGAACACCACACTTTAAAAGAAAAGAGAGAAAAAGGAAGCAAAACATAACTTTTCAAAATCTGAAACAGACGTTTATGTACTTTTTAAACAAAGATCCATCCAGCAGTTTTTTTTAAACACTCCTCAAAGAACTGCCACATCCTTATCCTACCT
The DNA here is from genome assembly GCF_016161935.1 of Mauremys reevesii. Classification (NCBI taxonomy): domain Eukaryota; kingdom Metazoa; phylum Chordata; order Testudines; family Geoemydidae; genus Mauremys; species Mauremys reevesii. The sequence continues at coordinate 37,342,900 of NC_052635.1, read as the reverse complement.
TCCTTCTGCCTTTTCCATTTTCATTTTCTCTCCCCATTTTTCTCTGTGTACATTTCTCTACTTTTAGACACTGATCAGAAGCTGCAGCAGAAATGGAATTATACTATGGTCTTGCACAGAAGTGCTTCAACTCACGAGGGTGACTAAGGAATGAAACTACAGTTAGCACCTCAGGTAAAGTATCTGCATGGGAGCCCAGTGCGATTCCATTTTTGCGGCGGTAACTGTGCAGGTTGCCTCATACTTGTCAACTAGGAAAGTGGAGGCATGTCCATTAGTCCTCATGCTTGATATTTGTTCAATACTGAAAGTTATACATTTGCACATATATAAACCCAACTTAATCTAGACCAGTAGTATGTATGCATATCAAGGTGACATGCAAAGGGTTGTGCACTAATTTTGCTTTTTTTCTGAGGTATAAATGAGGGCTGAAAAGATTTTTTAATAATGTTTTCCCCTTAAGCAATGGTGAATTTTTCAGACACCCTCCATTTGTCAGGTGTTTGAGTTAAACAAGAATAGTTTTGAACAGTGCAACCAAAAATCCCTCTTCTGTCAATTGCTCCAATATTCTCTAGGTACCTGTGTCAGAATCCTACTAGTCTCCAGAGATTCGTAATGTTTTCCACAAAAACCAACAACAACTAGACAATAACTGAATTTCTAATGGGCCAGAGAGAAACCAAAATGTCAAGCCCCCTTCATACCTCAAAGAAGAAAACAGAGCTTAAACTTTTTTTTGTTTTTAAAGGTCACCTTTACAGGTCACCTTTAACAGACCTTTAAAAGAGTGAACATGGGTTTTAGGGTTTTTACCATACAAAAAGTCCTTGAGTTCTTCTTGTAAGTAATCACATTGTGAGAGAGAAACCTAAAAATAAAAGTGAGCATTTTGTGTCAAATCAGTTCAGAAAGTTAGTTTAAATCAGTGCAGCCCCCTTGTCTGGGCACACTTAAATTGGTTTAAGAGTGCCATGTATTGCTTTAGCTTAATTTAAACCTATAAACCTATCTCCAATCAGCATCAAGCCAAAACTATGCAACTGGCTGACATTATACAGATCACTTGGAGGGCAGCTCACTACTGTATCAAATTAAGAATACACACACACCCCACATCTTGAAGTGAATTTTGTTTCAGTGTTTTGATAGGTTAAAACTTTGCTGTAGCATAAACAGATTACTCAATTAGCTTTTGGCACAAGAAGGGAGACCAGACATTTCCCAAGTTAAAAGGCAGTGCTCTAATGAAAAAGAGTTGTGGTGGGAGTCCACTCTCCAATTTCCAAGAAATGTAAATGATTAATTGATTAGATGGACTCTCTTATTTCAAGTACGGTTAAGGATGTGTCTAGGATTACATGAAATTACCAACAATTCTTTTCATTTTTTATCATCAGCATTAATATACTGTGGAAAGTTAAGGAAATTAAATTTTCTTTTTTAAGGTGCCTGATGCATAGTTTGAGAACTAATCATCTACTACAACAGGGGTTAATTTTCTTGCCCCTCCAGCAAACCTAAAATGAAGGGGAAAGAAATTGCAAGCAGCAGAACTGGCAATTGCATGTGTGCAGATAATATATACTAAGTAGACCCAAACCAGCGGTAAGCACTATTGGGGTTGATGCATATCACCTTACTGTGACACAGTTAGCACTGGTGTCACAGTTACCACCATGAAAGGTTGGGGCTCCCTCTCACAGCTCCCTCCAAAAAGTCATTTGCCTCTGGATTCTGACCTTGCTGTTCAAAGAGTGTTTTCATCACTTGGTGTGTAAATGCAATTTACATAGAAATCAGTTCTTAATCTGGATTAATAAAGTCTTCAACACAAAGGATATCAATGGAAAAAACAACAGCAAGAGAGCAATAGTGGAAGGAATGTGATGCTATGAATGTTTTATCACCTCTAAATTTCCATCATTTACCATAATCACAATAAATTGCTTTTCCCATAACAGAAACTAGACTAGAAAACGAAGTTGGCAATATTCCTTTGTTCCATTACAACAATATGGGTAATTCTTATCTTACTTTTCCCCTCTTTTTTCAACTGCTAAATCAAAAGAGAAAATCTCTTTCGAAGTAGATGATCGGAAGTATTTTCTAAATACAAGAGACCATAAAAAGTAGCTATTAAACTATAGCCACCATGGTTTTTAGGACAGGTTTAAACAACATTCTTTTGTTGAAACCTTTGTTCTAATACGTCTATTTAGCTACCCACTTAAAACTATTTATATTCATAGTCAGTTGAAGGAAAAATTTCAGTATTTTGGTCTGTTGTAGACAGTACATCCCTTAAAAGGGATAATAAATATTGATGCTCTTAATGGTGAACCATGCACTTAAGATAACTACATTTACAAGAAATGAATGTATTTGTATCAATCTGCATAGCAAATTCTAAAAATATTCCAATTGTACTAGAACATTCTGAATTTGTACAAAACCCTATTCCATGCAAAAAGGTACAGAAATTGCATAGTTACACCACTATTTCTCTCTTCCCAGTAGTAATCCTACCTGGATTTTTTTTTTTTTTAAATGGAGGTACCATTGTACATTTTCTGTCCCAGTTGTAGACTTTTTCTAACAGGTCCAGATTCTAATTTCCTTGCATAATCTATTAAAGAGGAAACCAACCTCTTTTTTTTCCTACAAATTCAACTAGCATAAAGAACAAAAGCACACAGGCATTTTTCTGCTGACTTGTTGCCTGTGAATGTATTTAACTAATATTTCAAACTATGCCAATTTTGCTCTGAAATTTGTCTCTCTCAACGGGGTAATATTTTAAAGTGGAACTGTACTTGAAAGCAACACTTCCATTTATTGATAAGAAAGAAGTATAAAGATGTCACCCTTTCAGGGGTTTATTCCAGAGAGATAGTACCATCTGATGGGCAATTTGCTTTCCACATGGCACAGCTATCAAACTGCAATTTTCTGAAAGGCTGTGGTGTGGATAAAAGAGGATAATGAAGGTAGTAACACTCAGTGGGACTTGTACAAGACATTAGAGTTGATATAATTTCTCTTTTCCTCCTCTTGCCTCTCAACTATGGCACTCCTGATCTACTCTATCCAATACATGTAATACTAAGCACTTATACATTGCTTTACAACCCAAATGCCCTGTATGTACATTTACTAATTAATCTCCAGGAGGTACAAAGTTTTCTTCCAAGCATTTTTCAACTTAATTCATAGAAAGAACAGTTACTTACCCTACAATAACAGTGGATCTTTGAAATGTTGAAGTAGCCTTGCGCAAGTTTGGCATCTTTTCTGAGTAACAGTGTGTCGGGGCCATGCACGCACCCTGTGGTCACCTTGTGCTCCTATGCAAGGACATAAATGGCTGAGCAACCGTGACCCTTCCTCATTTCCCTCACAATCGGAAGCCTGTGACTGCTGAGAACCATGAAAAGCAGGGACAGAGGATGAGTCATGGGATCTACTCTGACTACAACATTTCAAAGAATCACAATTACTGTAGGGTCAGTAACTGGTTCTCACATGTGTGTCAGTGTGGTCCAATTTTGCAGGGTTCTTGTCTTCCAGAGTCCTGTCAGATGAGCTGTCTTTTCCTGAACCATAAATACTAATAAAGATCCTGGATGTATGTAAAATTGTTCAAAATCTTTAGGCGGTACTTGGTAGTGCTTTTCTACTAACTTTGAAGGGGTGGGAAAAGAAGACTGGAGTGTGCTACAACCCCTTTGCTGGGTCTATTATGTCCTGATTGATTGGAAGGGCAATTATTGATGGTGCTGAGGATGTCAAACAGCTTATGCATGTTCTCTTGGATCACCATTGGCTCTATGTCCAAGGTTTCAGTTATCCTCATAAGCAAGTCCTGGAAGGCCTTAAAATCATTTTGAGCCAGTGTTCGGACTGATCTAACTGTGTCCTCAGGAGAAGATGAAAATGCCTTTGGTGGGGAGGGCAAATGAAGTGTCTCCAGAACCACCTGTGCACTAAAACAAGGAATTTCCTCTAGCTCAGGTGTGAGGGGCTTGGTAGGGCCAGTGAACCTGCTGATGCCAGAGACTTTGTCCTCTTCCTTGAAATCTGAGATGGACATATGGGAAGGTGGCCCCCCCATAAGGCCAATATGACTGGAGTACTGGCCAAATTGACAATGGACTAGTCCATTGTCAATCTTGCATTGGTGCATGGCATGGGATGTGTCAAACTCCCTAGAGGGTCCTTTTCTGATTGATGTGAACAGGTTCCCTTCTTGACAGAGGGGAGAAGGTATAACTTGGAGGTAACAAGGAGAAGTATGTCCATGAACAGCAGTGCCATTGGATGCAGGGCTGCTGTCTGCTCAGATGCAGATGTGAAAGGTAATGAGTCTCTCTACTTAGTTCTCTCTCTCTACCAGGAAGGGTCTGTCGATTAGTGCCACTGCCTGTACTGGTGCTGGTCTTGATTGGTACCAGTGTCACTATTTTCAGTCAGTACCTTGTTCCCTGGGCTCAACGTTGATGAATATTTTAAGTCTTCCTTGCAAGATGATTCCACTGCATGCTCAGAGCTGTGCTTGGTGCAGATCGGCTGCTCAGCACTTCTTGAAGTAGATAGCATATGTTCCAGGTCTCTTTTTGTCCTAGAGTAAGTGCTGATGCACTCGGCACGAACACTGATAATGCCGAAGGTTCTGGTGCTCTGTTCAGTTTCTGAGATCCTGGCACAGGTACCAGTGGCTCAGGTGCCCTTTTAGAGGATTTTTTCTCCCCACTGGAAGTGGGGTATACTATCAGGCTACTGGGGCATTTGCCATGGATAGTCTCCTCAACTCTGACTTGGTGGATGTCTTCTCCAGGATCAGACATGACTTTCATGGATTGCTCAAGTAGATGTAATTTGAGCCCTTGTGTCTTTCAATTTTCAGATGTCAGACAGGAAGGAATGGCAGATTGTTAGGGATGTGTGCTTCCCCGAGGCACAACAGGCATGTGCCGTCCCTGACAGTTAAGGGCATAAAAGCATCACACAGTGGGCAGGTTTAAATACTGTTGGTTTAGAGTCTGCTATCAAGGTGTTTGAGGCAAAGAGCTTCACCTTGTGGTACAGGGGCATACAGATTTAAAATTTTTATTAAGATGTTTTAAAAAAAGTGAACGGTACAGAGTTTAAGCGTAGATGTTTCTGGTGATCAGGGAATAACGTACAGATTATCAAGGGGTGCGAAGTTTCGTTTAAAATCGGATAGCGTAAGGAATACATAATCTACAGTATCCCCGATTGGGGGTAAAAGGTTAACGGGTCAAAGTACAGACATTGAGATATGAGAGTATGTTGTTCATATAATGGCTATGTTCAGGTGTGGAGTTTAATGAGTGGATACGATGATGAGGATGGACTGATCCTCATTTAGTGAGATTTAACATTCAGTGAGTTTATGGTTCCAGTTCATATGGTCCAACAGAAAAGCCTCTACTACTATTCTGAAAAGATTCTGGTCTCGTGTTCATGAGGCATATGTGAATCTACAGTGAGATCCACAATGACACTTAGGCCTGGCAAAAAAAAATTTCAAAGGATAATACTGACATTTATGTTTTTAAGTATTTTTTTAAAATTTACTGATTTTTAATTTTTAAAAATTTTTACAGTTGCAGGAAATATGGGGGGGTCAAACAAATTTAATGACAGTAGACACTGAGATTCAAAAAAGGAAAGCTTTATAAATGTTAACACACAAACTGTCAACATCACATGTCAAAATTTACAAAGTAAATATCATGAAATCAAACTCTAAAGAGTTCTCAAGCAGCATTTTTCTTACTTTGCCTATCTGTAAATTTCTGTTATTGACAGAAATATTTTTTCGTTGGTTTGTGTGTGTATGGTGAAATCAATGTTTACCAACATTTATCAATAAAAATCTAATCCTCCCAAGCTTACATATACTCTAAGAACAATGTTTCATTGTGTGTATCCACTATCATTTGGCAGACACATTTTTTACACAAACAACAACTGTTAGTGGAACTTCCTTATCTAATCTCTCACTATCAAATTTGGTCTTTGCATTTTCTGTAAGATTAAATGTTTTCGGCTAGCCTGGAAGATATTACCCTACCCATACTGCTATATCCTAATTTTCTGCCTTTTTCCCTTCCATTCAAATCCATTAACTGTCTAGGTTATTTAATTTATTTATTTCCAGCAGGCATTAACTGTTAGTCTATTAGACATTTCCCCCTCCATCAGTTTATAAGAACATTTATGCAGTATTTTGACTGAAGTCTGTTTAATTTTTCTGTTGAGATATAACCTCTCCCCTCCATAATTACAAAGGTGGGGGCCATATGGTTCAGAAAACTAATCCTATCACAGAAGGAAAAGAAACCTTGAAGGAAAAAGTAAGGGCTAGAAAGACATGTACTGAAAACTGCTTTGATAGTAAGATAGATGTCTCACTAGTTCTGCTGCTCCTACCTATTTCATATTTCAGCTGCTGGTGGATAAGATACTACAATACCACCAACTTGTTATACTCTTGGCTATTTGTGAGCCGGGACACCAGAAAACTTGACAGTCAAGACAAATATGTTTTTGTACTAAGTGGGGAATACATGGAGGTTACTAAAAATCTTCCCCTTGAGTCAGTAAAAGTCCTGTAAAAAAACAATCAGGTCCAGTTGGAGGTTTATTAAATACAGAATCGAACACAGACACCGTTGCACAAGAATGAACTGTTGTTTTTGCAAGTACTGCTCTCAGATGATCATACAAAACAACCCTGTAATCCATTAAACTTTAAAAAAAGCCATTCATACATGTTCAAATTTTCTCCATCAAAAATTATTCGAGAGAGACACCAACTGTAATTAAATGAGGCATACATATACAACATTGCCTTAATTTCTGCCTTTTGTTCATAGCTAATCAAGATTCCATCTGGAATATAAGGCGAAAAGTGCTTTAAAATTACAAATAACTAGAAGCCACCGAGAAAGAAGGCAAGGGAGACACCTGAACTATTAGAGTCTTGTTCCCATTCATGAGAACAGAGGTCTTCTTTCCATGACAGCAGCCAAATTACTCTTCAGCAAAACTAAGGTTCACAGATTATGACAGATGCCAATAAGCAAAATCTGCACTGACCTAACATAAAATAGGAGTCCTTTTGGTCATGCCCCAGGAAGAAAGATAAAATAATTTTCTGTTCAGCGTTTACTGCAACCAATACATGCATCTCCATGACCCCAACCTTGTCACGCCAACATCTCCCAGTACCTTACTAATATACCTCATGGCATTAGACGATCCTTTAAAAAGCTTTTCTACCCTAATATTTTTAAGTGATTAAGTTACTGCTTGTGCCTTTAACTTTGCAATTATAACCACTAAATTTGCTGGCAGGCAAAATGTGAAAAATCTGAACAAGCAGCTCCGGTTACGTTACAGAGACCAAACCCTTCCAAGATATGGTACAGTGAGGACAGTTTGAGAGATTGCACTTTTAAACAGCAGCACACTGCATACAATGGAAAAACAGACTCCATCTTTCTCTATTGCTCCACCAGGAGCAGTTTGTTATTTGTAGTTTTGAATAGGAACATTGCATAGGTTTTTAAGTCGGCAGTGTCACTAGGCCTACAGCCTCACAAAGTTTTTTCTTCTGACTATTGCCCTCTGTGCTACAAAAGAATGATGTTTCATAACAGATCGGCTAAAATGTGAAAGTTTGGAATTAAAAAAAAAAAAAGGAAGTGGGATTCCATCTGTCCTCAGAGGAGGAAAACGAAGGTGAGACAAGATTATGATGATCAACGGACGGCTCAGGCAGTGGTGCTATAAGGGGGACTTTGGGATGTTTGATTACTGGGAGGCATTCATGGACAGGGGATGGTTCTCATAGGATGGCACAACTAATTAAAAGAGCTTTAAACTAGAAACTTGGGGGGAAATGATTGGGAGATGCTCGTGTAATCACCATGCCAGATTTTAACATTGAAAGGGAGGAAAATCAAGTAAGAAAAGATACCACAATGGAGAACGGAAGAACAGTGAGTAGGAAAATGGACATTAAGAGGAAGGATCGTGCCCATACCAATGAAGCTAACAGTCAGGTAGGCGATACTGGCAGTAGAAGGACTACACTCAATTGGGTGAGGAAAATGGGCAAAGCCAAGCAGCAACAATTAAAATGTTTGTACACAAATGCAAGGAGCCTGGGTAACAAAATAGAGGAACTAGAACTAGTGGTACAGGAAGTGAAACCAGATATAGGGATAACAGAAACACGATGGAATAGTACTCATGACTGCAGTACAGGTATTGAAGGGTATGTGCTGTTCAGGAAAGACAGAAATAAAGGCAAAGGTGATGGAGTAGCACTGTATATTAATGATGAGGTAGATTGTAAAGAAATTAGAAGTGATGAAATGGATAAGACAGAGTCTAGCTGAGCCAAAATCACTTTAGGGAAGAAAACAACTAGAGGTTCCCTTGGGCTAGTGCTTGAAGTATGCTACAGACCCCCCAGGATCTAATTTGGATATGGATAGAGACCTCTTTAATGTTTTTAATTAAATAAATATTACTGAGAATTGTGTGATTATAAGAGCCTTTAACTTCCCAGATATAGATTGGTGGACAAGTGCTACTAACAATAGGAGGGCCCAGATTTTCCTGGATGTGATAGATGACAGATTATTTCACCAAACAGTCGCTGAATCAACAGGAGGTGATGCCACTTTAGATTTGGTATTGATGAGTAGTGAGGACCTCACAGAAGAACTGGTTATAGGGGACAACCTTGGTTTGAGTGATCATGAGCTAATTCAGTTTAAACTAAATGGAAGGATGTCATAAACAGTTAGTTAAGGGTTAAGGTTTTTTTCTACCTGTAAAGGGTTAACAAGCAGTACCTGTGAACATCTGACCAGAGAACCAATCAGGGACAAGATATTTTCAAATCCCTGTGGAGGGAAGTTTTTTTCTGTTTTAAGAGAGTCTCTCTTGGGAGTTAAGGAAGTCCAGACATCTTAATCAAGTCCTCCCAGGTTTCTGCAATAAATTCTTCTATTCAAGCTAGTGAGTATTAGCAAGGAACTAGTATTCTTATACTTTTATTTCTGTATTTGCAAGTCTGTGTTTTGCTATAGAATTTCTTTAATTCTGTACTGTTATTGCTTTTACTGAGAAAGAAGGGAGGGGGAATTCTCTCCAGAGATTGATAAGTTTAGACCCTGTGTATTGTTCCATCTTGGTATTACAGAGATATTTATTAAAGAATAAAAAAAAAGTAAACTCTTTTCTGTTAAGGACTTGGTTGATCTTTCCTTGGGTGAATTCTCAGGGAAAGGGGAGGAGGGAGGAGGAAGGCATCCCTCTGTAGTTGAATCCCGGTATCTCTCCTAGGAAAAGGGAGGGGGGAGGAAGCAGGGGGAATGGTTTACTTCTCCTAGGTATAAGAACTCCATGGATTTGAGGCTCTTGGGATCCCCAAGGATTTTGGGGAAGGACTGTGTCCCAATACACGTACATTATTGGGTGGTGGCAGCTTTTACCAGATCTAAACTAGGATTTTAGTTTAGAGGAGTCCATGCAGGTCCCCATTTTGGAACCCAACAGCTCTAAGTGGGGGTGAGACCTATGACAAAGGATAAACAAAAATAGATCTGCAACTAGGATCCTTGATTTCAAAAGGGCTACCTTTAAAAAATTAAGGGAACGAGTTAGAGAAGTGGACTGGACTGAAGAACTCAAGGATCTGAATGTGGAGAAGGCTTGGAATTACTTTAAATCAAAATTGCCGAAACTATCTAAAGCCTGCATCCCAAGCAAGGGGAAAAAATTAATAGGAAGGGTTGCAGACCAACCTGGATGAGCAAGCATCCCAAACAGGTGAGTAAGGGAAAGCAGAAAGCCTACAAGGAATTAAAAGATGAGATGGATCAGCAAGGAAAACTACCTCTTGGAAGTCAGAAAGTATAGGGATAAAGTGAGAACTGCCAAAAGACAAGCAGAGTTGGACATTGCAAATGGAATTAAAACCAATAGCAAAAGGTTCTATAGCCATATAAATAAAAAGAAAACAAGGAAAGAAGAAGTGGGACTGCTAAGCATTGAGGATGGGGTGCAGATTAAAGATAAAGATAATCTAGGCATGCCTCAACACCTAAACAAATACTTTGCTTCAGTTTTTAATAAGGCTAGTAAAGAGCTTAGAGGGAGTGATACGGTGACTAATGGGAACAAGGATATAGAGGTAGAAATTACCACATCCAAGGTAGAAGTCAAATTCAAGCAGTTCAATGGGACTAAACTGGGGGATCCAGATAATGTCCATCCAATAATATTAAAGGAACTGGCACATGAAATTGCAAGCCCAATAGCAAGGATTTTTAATGAATCTGTAAACTTGGAGGTCGTACCCTATGACTGGAGAATTGTTAATATAGTTCCTATTTTTAAGAAAGAAAAAAAAAGTGAGCCATTAGTTTGACCTCAATTGTATGCAAGGGCTTGGAACAAATTTTGAAAGAGAAAGTAGTTAGCAACACAGATGTACACAGTAACTGGCATAAAATACAACATCCTGTATATACTCGATCATACGCCAGTTTGTTTATAAGCCGACCCCCGCAAGATGGATAAGTAAAATGGAAAATTTTTATAACCCCTTCATAAGCCGACCCTATAATTCAGGTTCAGCAAACTTTGGCTCCCGGGCCATCAGGATAAGCCGCTGGCGGACCGAAATGGTTTGTTTACCTAAACCTAAGTAAACAAAGTGTCCTGGCACGCCAGCTGCTTACCCTGATGGGCCAGGACAGCAACTGGTGGGGAAATGTTTTTTGGGGGAGGGCAGAAGCTGGGGGTCAGGGGAGTAACCCCTGACTACCCCCCACATGACCCCACCCCTATCCCAGGACCCCCAAACTCTCCCCATCCCATCCCTTCCCATCTTATCTGGGGAGGGCCAGGGGAGGACGTCTCTGGCCTGGCTGGAGCTGCTCTGGCAGGCTGGGCAGCACGGCTGCAGCCTGCTCTGGCAGCCCAGACCAGGTGGCGCTGCTGCAAAATGTTCCAGCGGGCTGGGTCGGGCGGCACGGCCGCAGTGTGCTCCGGTGGCCCGGGCAGTATGGCCACAGCCTGCTCTGGGGAGTGGGGCCAGATGGCGGGGCTGCAGCTGCTTCAGAGGCTGGAAGAAGAGCAGCGTGGCCAGAAGTGGAGAGACTCTGGCCCTGCCTCTTCTCTTCTGGCTCTGCTGCCTCTCCTTGCTCCCTCTGCTGGAGGGAAGGGCTGTGTCCCATGTCTCCCTTTCTATACCCATTCATAAGCCGACCCCCTTCTCTGGTGCTTCCCTTTTTATTAAAAAAATTCAGCTTATGAACGAGTATATATGGTAGTTTTACAAAAGGTAGATCATGCCAGGCCAATCTGATCGCCTTCTTTGAAAAGATAACTGATTTTTTAGACCAAGAGACATGCAGTAGCTCTAATCTACCTGGAATTCACTAAGGCATCTAATACAGTTCCACATGGGCAGGGGCGGCTCTAGGATTTGCGCCGCCCCAAGCAGGGCGGCACGCCGCGGGGGGCGCTCTGCCGGTCGCAGGTCCCGCGGCTCCGGTGGACCTCTCGCAGACGTGCCTGCGGAGGGTCCGCTGGTCCCGTGGCTCCGGTGGACCTTCCGCAGGCATGCCTCCGGAACGTCCACCGGAGCCGCCTGCCGCCCTCCCACGGGACGCCGCGCCAAGCACGCGCTTGGCGCGCTGGGGTCTGGAGCCGGCCCTGCACATGGGAAATTATCAGTGAAATTGGAGAAGAGAGGGATTAATCTGAGAATTTTGAAAGGTGGATAAGGAAGTGATTAAAGGAGAGATTACAACAGATCACACTGAAAGGGTAACTATCAGGTTTCCTGTTAGAGGCGTAGTCTCAGAACAGTAATGCCTTCATGCAATCTATCTATACGACGAAACACGGCTCCTGAACACCCCTAACTGCTGCCTTTGCCTCTCTTTTCCTGTTAAAACATCTTGCAGAGAAGACACTCATAAATCAGAGAAAAACTGAAGAAAATTCCCAGGGATAAAAAAAGCAGCCGATCAATTCTGTTTATGTGATTCAAGCTGTAACTGCTGAAAGGTAGGACACTGAAGCAGAAAATAGGCATGCAAATGAGCAAGTTCTAGTTCCGTTTGTGTAAGTGCTCTCTCTAATTATAAAAGGAGTCTAAATTGTGTTAGTCAGATTATATATTTGTGAAGTTACCTGATCTAAGATGGTTATATTTAAACAACTATTTGAACTGTGGGAGCAAGAGGCATCCAAAAGCCTTCAGAATCTGACTTTACAGATACATAGATACACACACACTTTACTATCAAAAAGGTAATTTCGGATTCTGAAGGTCTAATACCTATACAACAATTCAAATAATTGTTCAATAGGTATAGAAGATACAGCTAGCTACCCACAAACTCTGATTTCACAAGGTAGCCAGAACTTGAAGTATAAAAAGAATAGCTTTTAGAATAAATGAAAATCTTTTTAAATTACAATTGAGCTGATTGCATTGATATGAAAAAAATTACGTAAGAAAAATACAGCCTTTTAATACCAATTTTTTTTAAAGTTTTCATTATACTAAAATCTTCTCTTCCTGCCACATAAAAAATCAGGGTTTGTACCTCAACTACTTAGACTACAAGATTTTTGAGGTAAGAATCATCTTCTTGTTCTGTGTTTGTACAGTGTCTAGCACAGCAGGGTCCTGGTCTAAGACTGGGGCTCCTAGGAGCTATGGTAATGACAACAGATACAAATGTACCTTTTATACCTATTAACAAATTTAGCTTTATGCATTTAAAGCTTGGCATCTCTGTGTTATTGTTTATTCAGTGTCTTTTAAAACAAATGTGGAACTCTAAACCTAAAGACATAAAAGCCAAATTAGGTTGGGGTTTTTTTCCCCCTAAATGTATGTACATTTGATTGTTGAAAACATATAAAAAGGGCTGGAATTCTCTTCCAAGGAATCTACATATCTCCATACTCCTACTGTCCCCTGTTCCCACACACACACACACCAGCCACCCTCTAAACCAGGGCTGGGCAAACTTTTTGGCCTGAGGGCCACATCTCGGTATGGAAATTGTATGGCGGGCCATGAATGCTCACGCAATTGGGGGTTGGGGTGCAGGAGGGCTCCAGCTGGGGGTGTGGGCTCTGGGCTGGGGGTAAGGGGTTGGGATGCGGGAGGAGGCATGTCCCCCCTCAGGCTCCTATGCGGAGGCATGGCCAGATGGCTCTGCGCATTGCCCCGTCTGCAGGCGCCGCCCCCGCAACTCCCTGCATAGCCCCCTGGCTGCCCCTATGCATAGGAGCTGGAGGGAGAACATGCCGCTGCTTCGGGAGCTGCATGGAGCCACAGCACGTGCAGAGCGGGGCAAGCCCCCGACCCTGCTCCCCAGCAGGAGCTCAAGGGCTGAATTAAAAGGTCTGACAGGTCGGACGCGACCTGTGGCCCGTAGTTTGCCCACCCCTGCTCTAAACAGAGCAAGAATTTAGAAGGAAGGATTGACTAGTGTTTTATTAGACCTGAGGCCAAACCATGGTTCATGTGCCAGCCAATCACAAGCTTATGCATTAACATGGTGCTTCAGAAGATGAATGACTACTAGCTAAAAATACTTTTTGGAGGCCAGTATGTAAAGATGCCACTTCAAAAGACTATTCATTAGAAACAGTAATTCAAGTATTGAAAAATTCATTTTCCTCAGTGAGTGGGGAAGTAGAGGCAGGATGGAGGTGAAAGAAAAAGAGTAATGAGGAAAGAGGAGAAAAGACACATTAAGCTATTAATTTGTAGAATTTAAACCTTCCTCCAGAGTTTCTAGTTCTTAAAAGTTGTAAACAACCCTCCAACTGTGAACTAATGCACTGCTGTCTGCAGAGGACAGCTTTGGTCCCTTGTTTCTGTTCAGTTTTCCTAAACATCCACAAAGTGAAATCAACAAGACCCTCGTCGGTTTCACAGTTACTCTTCATAATTCTAAAGGGTTTGTCTACACAGTCTTTTGGCCCAAGCCTCCCAGCCTGGGTTGACAAACTTGGCCTAGCGAGGTCTTGCTAGTGCTCTAAAAATAGTTTATATACTGCACTTTGAAGTTGTGGCTGGTGCTGAAGCCTGGGCTCGAGTCTGAAGCCTAAGGAAGTGGGTGGGTTTCCGGGCCTGAACTCCAGCCTGAGCTGCAACTTCAACGCACTGTCTACACAGCTATTTTTAAAGCTATAGCATGAATTCCAGTATATCCACCTGGCCTAGGAGGCTCACTCCTGATTTGCTCCAAAATGCTATTTAGACATACCCAAATAGGCTTGTTAAAAGTATGATCTATAATAGAGGCAAGCAGTGGAGATACACAGGGGAGAAAAAAAAGCTGGGGAGGAGCAGATGACACACTTAATTCCTTCCCCCAACTTTTGCAGGAGTCAGGAGGAGTGGCAGAGTAGTCAATCCTTGCCCACAGAACCTCATGATGTATTTTGTGTGTGTGGGGGGAGGGAAACAAGGGAGAGGAGCAAGAAAACAGCAACTAGGGGAAGAGCATAGGCTTCAAATTTGTCATCCAGAGGCTGATGCAAAAGAGATCCTCAAGAATAGTCTGCGGACAACACCACTGTAAGAATCTCAGCATTTTCCTCTTCATGGCAGCTGGAAAGAAGTAGGCTGTGTCTCTCACTAGGATATTGCTCTTGGATCTGCTTGGTGGGTCCCCATTTCCTCACATTTTTTATTGGACCCTTTGGCTAGTAGGCTGCTAGCTGATAAGTGCCTGATGAATGTTTCAGGTTCTGCAGTAACCTTAAGTCACACAAGAGTAGATACTCCCTTTTCCGTACAGGCCCTCAGATGGCTGAAGTGGCCTCCAAATGAATTCTAAGTACAACCTCTTTGCTGAAATCTGAAAATATATTTGGATAAGTTTAACTTCTTCCTGCTGAAAAAACTTCTAGGGAGAAGCATTGTCTTTGGAGTGGTTGTCTTTACTTGTCAATCCTAGGACTAAACATATCACCCAACAGTGACAACCAGTGGAACACTCCCTCCAAGAATACTGTGCTGAGCCAGCCTGCCTGAATGTCATCCGTATTGTGAGAAAAACATGTGTCAATCTTGCAAAGGAGCCCCCCAGCTCTGCACAGGGTACACAACCTTCAATTCTAGGTCAAAACAAAACAGTATTTCAAAGACCAAAAGCCTTGGCAAGACTGACTGCCAGTGTTTCTCTCAAGGAGGCTGACACCTGTCATTTATATCATGTACAAGAGCAAATACACCACAAAAGTCTCAACATATAATTCTTCCAAACTGTTCATCAAGGAGGTTGTTCAGCAAAATTAACTGGATGGCAAAATGATTAAATTCTGGGAGGAGGGAACAAGAAAAACAGCAAAAACAAATGACAGAAACATGATTTAGAATACTATCTGAACTCTGCAGTTCATTTCCATAGGATCCTTTTATGAAGCCCTATGCACATGAATTAGAGATAAAATATCAACCTTATTTTAGTTACGAAAGAAAAGGTCATCCAGCACATACAATATGCACTACAGAGATGTGATAATTAATACATTACAGCATCTAAAACAATAGTGCTATTGGTTATTAAGGACCCTATGCTGCAACTCCATATACAGTTTCCTTTGAAGTCAGAGCCTTTCATTTTTGGAGTGCCTGCAGCAGCTCCTTAAGATATTTCTAGGCCATCTTTGTACTTATTTCTGACCAACAGACTTTTTGTTCAATCAAAGTGACAAAAGTGCAGCTGTAGACCTACTCACACATACTATTTTTAGACTGGAAATACACAAAACACAAAAGCAGTTCTCTCTCTCTCTCAAGGCAGTTTTCATACCCAAAAGCTCCTCAGCTCCTACCGGGCTTATCTATTATCTTTTTACTTATTTAAACAAATATTAAATTTTATAAAAGCCGAAGGGAAATATTTAGATTAGGAGAACACAAAGAAAGGCGTCTCTTCTAGGATTTTTGTTTTGTTTTTAAACTTCAAGCTGCTATGGAAATCCGAACACACCCCTCCATTATACTCAGTTGTCTGCTTAAATTGGAAAGTTTCAGCAGACAAAGAGTTAAGAAAAGCATAAGGTTTTTTCCAGATCGTTCATAGTGCTGTGATAGCAACCCAGAGGTTAAAGCCATAGAATACTATTTATAATCTGCTACAATGTAGTTTCTACAGATCTCAGACTGTTTTTTACTTCCTTAAAAGGCTGCGTCAGAGCAATGACAAAACAAATCCGCAGAAGCTGAAGCTTTCTTTCATTATTACATTAGAGGACATTGCTGCCTCTGAATATTAAAGGGGCTACTGCAGAACAAATATATTATGCAGTTAAGTGAACTAACCAGTAAATGAAAATATTTCATGTTAATATTTAACTGATTTCACATGACGTTTCCACATAAGGAACAAAATGAAGGACTTAGCCTGAATTTCCCCTGAAGGACAATGGATTACACATGGGATTTCTTTATTAAATTCTGCTGCAAATGTCTAGCTTCTCTTGTACAAGGTGAGTTTCCGTAAGCTGGATTTTAAGATTTATTTATTGCAACATCCCTTAAGAGAACTATAAAGAATGCTTTAATTTTGACCAAAGCTTTGCACTTAGTTTTAAAAGTGTTTTTCAATATATTACTTTTGTCTGAAAAATACAGTTCCTGTTATGTATATTTATGAAGAAAGGTCATTATACATAAAAATCAAAGCTTTAAAATCTTTATAAAATTCAAGATCTTGTAACTGCAATTTAAGGTTTCTATCAAACAACTCATTTTCTTACAACTGCATAACCCAAGTGTTTTACAGCTTTTGTAGTAGCATTTGCATTAAATTGCAGTGCTCAAAAATTTTGTGCAGTAAACCAACGAAGAAAACAGCTAAAACGTTAGCCTTCATAAACCTGGTTGGTGTTCTAGTCAGTACGGATCCAATATTCATCTTTTAGTGTCAAAAGGATTTTAATTCCAAAGAAACTATTTATTGGGGGTCCAATCTAGCAAAATTTTCATTTACCTCACTGAGTGTAGGATAAAGCCCATAACAATTTATTTTAAAAACAGTTGTAAGAAGTAAGGATTCACTACTATTACTTTCTTTCAGAATGTATGCTGGGACTTTGTAACATTTTTTATAATTTTATTGCTCACTTTCCTATATAATTCTACCACCACCTGTTGTATAATTCTCTCTTTAATCAGATAACAAACAACCCGAGTACATATAAAAACAAACGCACTTTAAAATGAAGCGTAAGTGCTTTTTAACCCCTTACTTTCTTTATAATAAAATAATTTTCTCTTCTAAAGGCATTTGATTTACTGAATTATGAAGATGTGTGAACTGAGGTTTAACTAAACTTTAACTTTAAAGAAATACACAAGTGCATATGCGGTAGCTGATTTAGGGATACACTGATTGGCCCAGAATATTGGGCAGGGAGAGATGCTAACAAGCAAAATTGTTTTAACTGATCTGAATTTAGTTTTGTAAATAAGCAATGAAATATACCATAAGCTACATAATGCGGTCTTGATTAACTGAACTGACTGGTATGTGGACGTATGTCTGCAGGTAATGTTTTGTGATAAATTCACTTTGCTTTTTAGCTAACTTTCTCAAATTAAGATGTATGAATTTTACCTTACCCCAATAGTTCCGCTCCCCACATACTATCCAGAAAAGTCACCACATACAAACCTTGGAATTTTAACATATTAACCAAAAATTTCAATTGAGTGCCTGAATTCGGCACTTAAAATTTATACCAAACAGAGGTGCCAAGCACCCGAAATAATCATTGACTTCAGCACCTCTGAATCAAGACACACATGTACCTAAGTTTGAAAGTACTGGCCATAATGTAACAAGGTACTCTGAGTATCAGGTATATAACCATGATAACTCTTTGCTTATGATGAATACTTGTAGATATTTTTGTTTTAGTAAAACATGTTTTTGTTTAGCATGTTCAAGTTCACCCACATACAGAGGGCTTGAGCAAAGGTCCTCCATACACACTGCCCCTTTGAGGGCAGATGGAAGTATGGGCAGATTGGTTTTGCAGGAGGCTCTCCATATTGGCTCAATATTGCCCGGAAGGTCAGATAGGGGCTACAGGATATTCATATATCCAGTGGTCCAAACTTCCCATTGAGAGGCATAGAAAAAGCAACAGCTGTTTTTCCAGCTTTCAGGCTGGTACAGTGACTGTGGAGGGCTTGTGTTTTAGCCCCATGATGGGTTTTATGGAATGCTGTATTTCCACACAAAGCTTGTCTATTCAAGCATTGTGCAGAAAGGAGAGAATTTTGACGTGACCATAATGCTTTACTTGCCTTTAAATGTAAGCATATTGAAGAAAGTTTGCAGTACCTTCACAAAAAATTAAGTAAAAACTGGCACAAGAAAAATGAGATTATAGTGAAAATAAACCACTGACATCATCACTATTATTTTAAACTTAATACAGTCACCTTCACTAAGGGGACACTGTCAAGTTAAAGACATCTAGGTAGATTGTTAGCAGAGACTTTTGATATTTATATATCCTATGTAAAACTTATGTATATTCTTGTTACTGTTCTCTTGTCTCCTTCCTACTCTCAATCCTTCCATGCATTTTATCTTTCTTAGACTGTAAACTCTGCGGACTAGGGCTTTTTTTTTTCCCTCTGTACAGCACCTAGCACACAGGGTTCCCAATCCTGACTGAGGCCAGTTAGTGCTATAATAAATAAAACAGATTCCATGAAAAAAATGTTAAAGTGGATTTTTCACCATTTAGTTTGTTTTTTTACATTTGGAGTTAAAATATTATGCATTTTCCTAAAATGTTTAAGAACTATATATTGGGGAAGGAATCTTCTCTTCTTAGATGTGTGTGAAGTGCTGTATATATTTATGATACTATATAAAAAAAACAAAACTCTTTATAATGTTAGCTACTACAGTGCTAAGCACTACAGAAAAACCCAAGACAAATCCTAATAATCTCATGCAAAATGCCCTAGAGCAGTTTCTCTTAAACTGGGGCCGCCGCTTGTGTAGGGAAAGCCCCTGGCGGGCCAGGCCAGTTTACCTGCCCCATCCACAGGTCCGGCCGATCGCGGCTCCCACTGGGAGCCAGGCTGCTCCAGGCCAATGGGAGCTGCTGGAGGTGGCACGGGCTGAGGGACGTACTGTCCGCCACTTCCAGCATCTCCCATTGGCCTGCAGCGGCGAACCGCGGCCAGTGGGAGCCATGATCGGCCAGACCTGCGGATGGGGCAGGTAAACAAACCGGCCCAGCCCGCCAGGGGCTTTCCCTACACAAGCGGCGGCCCCAGTTTGAGAAACACTGCTCTACAGGATGCTATTTATGGGTTTGACTGTTTTAAAGACAATTTAAATATAAGTAATAAACAGACTAGAGTTTGATTCCTCAGTAACGCCTCAGTTTTTAAATCTATCCATTAAATAATATTTCAAGAAAAAAATTCCTCCTCCTGCAGAGATGTTGCATTTCCTAATCTGGTTCTAAAGCATATAGATAGCAGTCCTATAAAATTACATGCTAGTGGATTTTCAATACCTTTTAATAACTTTGCATTTCCTGTCCTTCAATGCAACACTTATGCTGATGTCCAGCACAGTAAATGTCCCATGTGACACATGCCCTAGAGATCCCACCATTCACTAATTCAGAGCGACCTCTCTGTTCTCTGTTTAATCATTCACTCATTATAAAACAGTTATTCTGGCTTTAAGACAAAGCCAGGACCACCCTACTGTAGCAAACCCTCCCCCCGTAATCCCTGCTACTGGGTACATAATGTCCATTATACTAACCTATTTTTGGATCTGTTAGTTAGTTGGCAGCAGGCCACACTCCCAGTGCATGTCACATTTCATTTCTGCTGTGAAAACGCTTGTCTGTCTTTCAAAGACATTCTTCTCCTCTTGCTTTCTCCACAACATGAAAAGGTTGACGCTGATGTGAGTGCTGAATTGTTCAGCTTCAAGAGATGCAACGGACTCACTTAAAATCATGCTTCCAGATATATGTTTACAAAGTAAACATATCCCTTATGAGCCACTAAGAAAATATTCTTCTGGGACCTGATTTCCTAATGTTGTTCTTAGGCCTGCGTGTTCAGTGCATACTGAAGAGTACTGCTGACTGACGCACAGTTAGGGCATAGAAGCAAAATGGATGAATCTTCCATCTAGTGTTCCAGAAAATGGATTAATATGCTGAAGGGGAAAAATAAGACATTCTTCCAGCTTGAAATCCTGTGCTCTCTAGTAAGGACAATATGATAAATATTAGACTTTTGGCAAATAATGTAAGATTTAAAGATTATATGTTATAGAAAATCTCCAATTTTCAACTTTGATTTGTGTTGAGTTGTGTTATCCTCTGTAATGCTTTAGAAGCTTGAAAACAAAATTACTTTATTTGATCTTCTATTTGAAAGAAACGAGAAACTTTTGTTTTAACAAAAGCATGAAATCTTAAGATTGTAAGAAATAGCTATGCAAAGATCTAAATGAATAAACTGCATTGATTTTCTTTGCTCATGAGACTAATGATAAATTCTGATATCAAGCGACGTTGACAGATGCAAAATTCGCTATATTTGTGTATGAAATATCAATATTTTGCTACAAGCAGTTAACTTAAATAAAAGGTTAAAAAAAATAACATAAAGCAGTAGAAAGCATGAATTGTCTGTATAATTACAAGTAAAACTGTTAGAAGTCCTAAAATAATATTTATCAGACTATCAATTTCATTGAATGTCTTTTCTTTTCTAGGAAGGTATATATCCTATGCCAAATACTTCAAGGATAAGTACTAATGACTTGAGAGACTGGATTGCTGTAATGTCATGCTTATGAGCTGAGGTATCTGTAAAAATATATATTTTCACATATAAAACATGAAATTCTAAACAATTTTGCTGTAACAGAACTGAATTGACTGATCTATACATGTTAGAAAGTAAATTACAGCTATTGTCTTTTAAGGATAGATTTAAGTAAGCTACAAACAAGAAAATGCATTGTGTTTTCAGGTTGTGTATTCAAAAGCACTAATTTAAAGACATTACAGACAAAAAACAAATGAACCATGGCTCACTTTTTATTATAACGATGGTAACAAAGGTACAGAGATACCTTTGTGGATCATATTGTGATCTCTGGCTCTTATTTTAGTAGTTTTTCTACAGCTAAACATATCAGAGAGAGAGAGATATGAAGCTTTAGTATTGTCAAAACAAATCTGGTATGTCCTATCTACTCCTATCAGAGGAGCATCCATTTAATATCGGCTGTCAAAAGAGATTAAAATATTTAATAACTCTTGGGCTGACATAGGAGAAAAAAACCAAAAAATACAGCTAATGTAAGTAATAATTGGAATCTGTAGAGAATGCAACAGCAGATATGTTCAGCTCCTTATTGTCAATAAGAGTGAACACAGGGTGGGGGAACAAAGTTAAAAAGTTTATTTTAGAATGTGACACTTACTCCTAATGCCTTCCGATATTGGTGCTTGTGAAATTTAGCACTTCTATGCAATACTAAGAATACAATTTCTGCATCTACAAATGCATAATTGCTTCATCAGGTTAAAGAAATTAAAACACTATTTTCCCCCCCTTTTAGGTAATTTGAACTATGTTTAATTGAACTATGGTCAGAAGAAAGTTTCTAGAGAGCAAAAAATGAACCAACTTGATGCAACAAAATCAGGATTTTTAGTGTGCATTGGCCTCTGTATTTTCATCTTCACTTTTATCTATGTAAGAAACACATTTTCTAAGGTACCAAGTGAACAAAAATCCTTCCCAGATACAGCAGAATGTGGTGTTTATCCAGATGAGCTTTGTTCAGCGCTTTTTGAGGGGAAAAGTGCTGCACCTCAAATTGGAAATTTTTGTCAGATTATTCACCAACCTGAAATGCCTGACTGCATACGGACTCCATGCAATTGCTCTACAGTCTTGAAGAGTCTGCATTTTATAACAAGACCACTATCTGAAGAAGAAGGAAACTTCTCCTTGGCATACATCATCACAATTCACAAGGAGTTAGAAATGTTTGTGAAGCTACTCAGAGCCATTTATCTGCCTCAGAATGTTTATTGCATACACATAGATGAAAAGTCACCACCGGATTACAAAACTGCAGTGCAAAACCTAGTTAACTGCTTTGAAAACATTTTTATTTCATCAAAAAGAGAAAATGTTGTTTATGCAGGATTTTCAAGATTACAAGCGGATATTAATTGTATGAAGGATTTAGTTAATACCAAAACTCAATGGAATTATGTTATTAATCTGTGTGGCCAGGACTATCCCATCAAAACAAACAAAGAAATTATACAGTACATCAAAAGTAAATGGAATGATAAAAATATTACTCCTGGGGTGGTCCAACCTCCTCATATGAAACATAGGACGCATCTTAGTTACAAAGAATATGTACATTCAGGAACATCCTACGTGTATCCAACCAAGAATATGAAAGATGATCCTCCACATAACTTAACTATATATTTTGGTAGTGCTTACTATGCACTCACTAGAAAGTTTGTGGAGTTTACACTGACCGACGTACGTGCAAAAGATTTGCTTGAATGGTCAAGGGACACATACAGTCCAGATGAGCACTACTGGGTCACACTGAATCGTTTAAATGGTAAGATGCATGTTATTTATACCATGAATTGCCTCCTTGTCCCACATTATTATGACATTTCAGCCCAGGAGGGTGATGAAGTTCCCTTTGGAACCCAGTGATGCCATTGTATATCAGCTGTAGAGGTTATCGCCTCCATCCTCAGTGGATGTACTGCAATGTCCACATCCCCTGATGGTGTGGGAAATAAAAGAAGGAATCTTGAAGTATAACAAGTCTCTCAAATGGCAGTGCAGACCACTCGTTACTGGACTAGAAAAATGCAGCTTTTAAGCATGTCCCCATACCCCCTGTATAGACTACTTGTTCTAATGCAGCAATAAATTGGGCAAACCTATTCGATATATCTATCATGTCATTTTAAATATCTGTAAAATGAAGAAACAATAAGGCAATACTTTTAAAAGACAGCTTCAAAGACAATCACAATTATTTGTGTTACACAGAAAATAACTGTCTTTAGCTTTGGTTTGATTTTTTTTAGATGCTCCAGCTGCTACACCAAATGCACAGTGGGAAGGAAATATACGAGCTATTAAATGGAAAGATCAAGAAGGAGTTGCACATAATGGCTGCAAAGGTATTGTGATAACTGAAAACAGAACTAGGCCCTTTCAAAACACTGTATTTATGAAATCCCACTCTCAGATAAATTGATGCACTTGCTCTAACATCCATTGCAGAATAATTCTTATGTTTCATAATTATCCATGAAATGTCTCAGTCATGGATATTTTTTTGAAGTATAAAATAAAAGCAACCATGCTAAATTACTCTGATATCCAGTACAAATATCTTTCAGTATCTTAGAATACTGCAGACTGTTATAGTACCTATTTACTAAACTGTTCTTTTAACCCCCAACTAAGAAGATAGTTCTAGAATTAAGTGAGTTAATGACTGAGTTCCACACATTTAACATTTCAGTAGCATTAAAGCTTAAACAACTAGTGTTTTTACAAGCCACTGCACACTCACATAATTCCCACCTATTAAATGAACATGTATCCAGTGCACTAACCTTAGTAGTTCGTCTTAAACAGAAGAGAACAGATTTACCTGACATCCATTTGACAAATATGCACGTTCAACAAGTGAGTGTGAATGTGCCCACAAGGTAACTCAGGGTTGGCCCATGTGCAATCCAGCAATACAGGCAAAAAAACGCGGAAATATAGTGATTTCTAAAGAGCAGTTTGACCCTGGCTGAATATTCAATCACCTACCTGAATTTAAACCTGAAACTGCCATAAACTAAGCACAGAGAAAATTTGGGGACAGGACACAACAAGATGAATGAATTGTTGTACCCCAGAGGAGAGCATGGGATCAAACCACCAACAGGTCAAGTGAGCAACATGAAGCACTGCAATGTGTCACTGAAGCAGCAAGTCTGGGTACAATGTACACCCCTTTGTCTAAAATCAATAATCAGTATGTAGCTCCTTGTTTTTATAAGTAACAAAACAGTAATATTCTTTAGATTTACTTCAACAGTGCTTCATAAGCAGACACATCTATTTGTTATTAATGTTAGTAGCACCTTAAAGAATTTTTAAAACACATCTAATTCACTATTCCCCACTTCGTGTACCTTCTGCATTTCAGTCAGCTTGGAATTGTTAATATATTTACATTTTGTCTT
This sequence comes from Mauremys reevesii, assembly GCF_016161935.1. Taxonomy (NCBI): domain Eukaryota; kingdom Metazoa; phylum Chordata; order Testudines; family Geoemydidae; genus Mauremys; species Mauremys reevesii. The sequence goes on along the minus strand of NC_052635.1, from coordinate 37,318,492 downwards.
TGCAGGTCATTACATCCGAGATATTTGTGTCTATGGACTGGGGGATTTACAGTGGATCATTGAATCACCTAATTTATTTGCCAACAAGTTTGAGCCCACAACATATCCACTGGTTATGGACTGCCTAGAGAGACGCTATAGGCTTAAAGTACTGCAGCAAGCTGAAGTCCCACTAGAAGCCCACTGGCATTTTCAGGAAAGTAACTATTTTAATATGAAGTTGAATGTCTGAGCCTACTGAACATCTAAAATATTGAGGAGAAAGAATGGGAAGAAATTAGCAACATGTCTTTTAAAAGTGCAGACTTCTTTATATAAATTATATTTAGGGAAGGTGGTATCATCAACCCAGCTCCTGTTCTGTTGTTCACCAACTACCATCTCTGGGACTACAAACTGTAAGAAAGTTCCTATCGGTGTTAAGAAACCCTTAATTACTGAATAGAGCACAATCACGATTACTTCACACAGACTGCCTTTGAGAAAGTTCTGAAGAATATGGACGAAAAGCTCAGAAGACAAATTTTTAATAAGACGTGACTTTTTTCCCCTATACCTGAATAAACTACCATATGATTATATATGAGACTTATCAAACAGAAGCAGAAAATTCAAGCTACTCCTTAAAATGATTCATTCAATGAGGAAATCATTGTTTCATATGTCCCTGAAGAAAGCACCATTCAAGTTGCTGAAACAGAAATTAAGCAGCACAGACTGAACAAAGACAAAATATTAAGATTTTAAAGTTAAATTCAAGTGGTGTCTAACTATACATCCTAGTAAGTAACTTATTTTTAATCAAGGGAGAAGTTTACATTACGTACAGTAGTCTTAAAGGAACAGTGTAGGTTGAAAACATTCACTGAGTTGTTTTTTTAACCTAATAGAGTTGCAAGTAACACCTAAATTTTTAAACTGAAAGAAGTCAAATGATATTATATATACATATATATGTGCTATTTTCTCAGTTTATTTAGTGTATTTGTCAGCACTTTGTATATAGTCAATTTCACTGTTTTGTTGATGGCCCTACACTTCCTGGCTCATGCACTAGCATAGCAACATCACTTATGCACTGCTCCGGTGGAAACTTACATGCATATTTTTCACTGGAGGATATTTATCAGTAGCAGAGCTCCTATTAGTTGAGTTTGGAGCTGGGGGGACCCTTTTCTTGGGATCTCTGAAGGGAACTGGCAAACAATGGGAGCATAGACAGGGCAAGAAGGAACAGATTGTACCTGGGGCTGGGGAGCAACTGAAAACTGGCCAGCAGGCCCATGCTTTCATTCCATAGGGTATGCAAGCACCCACTTCTTTCCAACACCTACACATAGCTGTACAGTTCAGAGACTATCTAGCAGCATATGAACATACACACCACCTCCAAATCCATTTGTGGATTAAAGGAAGCACTGTTCTGCATCAGGAAGGTGGTGTCCCCATCCAGACCCTATGAACAACCAACAGAGGCAGTAGTGCAAGGATTCCACAAAGGTTTGGGCAAGGACCTGTCTTCACTTCCCAGGACCCCTCTACTGGTTCTGGGGAACAAAGCAGTTCTTCTCTCCTTAAGCCTCTCCTGGCAGGCCTTGCCTCAATCCTGCGCTGAAATGACCGGTAGGAGTATAGGGGCACAAGCACATCTGGGTGTTGGTGTTCTCAGGCCAGCCCACTCTCCCTTGAGCAAGAAATCCATATAAGCACCAGCAGAAGAGGAAAAACAATTCAAACTATGTCACTGATGAAAGGGGACTCGGAGAAACTTTTTTTTTTTAGGGCACTTAAAAAAATCCAAGTTGTTTGTCCCCCGCAAAAAAATGTGTGCAGTGGAACCTCATTCCCATGACCCCAAATACACTCCTATATTTCCTAGAAGTTAATTTTGATGTAATAAAATAAATACTATTATTTATACATTGCAAATCTAGAGACTTCCATCTAGATACTATTTTTTTCCTACGGCTGCCAATGGGTTCTGCTTCTTAAAAATTTTAGAGGCACTCAATAGACCTTTGCTGTGCTCTGCCATTTATTTATGTATGGTATTTAATGGACTTCTGCCATGCTTTGGCAAGTACTTTTAAAAATCATCTAATACCATGCTCTGGAGTTCCTTTTTCACTCGGTTGCAGTCTCGTCATACTATTTCTCTGGGGAGTTCACAGGGGCCACCCTTAAATTTAACCAATTCTCCAGCATGGTTCTTATTTCTTCATATTTAAATTCTTAAACCCTTTTAATGCCATTTCCTTAAAAGCTAGCTTATGACCCCCAAACTAAGGGGTGTGTACATTACATACTCAAGAAGAGCGGATCCAAGTCATGGCACTACTATTTTGGGGTTCCCCCAAGACCTCTTCCACTGGGTTCCCCAAGAACTCAGTTCAACTCCAGTCTCATCACTTAACTTCCTTTATGAGGAGTACAGCAAAGCTGTGCTGAGCTGATCAGACTCAAGTGTCAGGGTGGATATAGGGCACACATCCAGTTACCCAGCAAACCTCTTCTTTTATTTCAATTTACCCATTTGCACTGCATCATACATTTTGGGACTGGCTTCGTCACTTGGAAAGAACCAATCCTTATACAGCATGCACTGTCCGTGCACTACTTACTTTTTACCTCATTTTATGTTCCAGGCTTCCCTTATCCATTATTATCTTGTCCGTTGTGTTCTTGTCCTGGGTGTTCCCCCGTATCTTAGCTAGTTCAGACATTCTGTTTCTAGCTTGCTGATCCATTTCCCTCCCTAATCCTGTCACCCAACAAATAAGGCCTCACCCAGGTCCAATTACTCATGTCAAATCAGACCTATACCTGTGAGGTAGCAAAGTACTATTCCCTCCTTTCCAGATGCAAAAACTGAGCCACAGAGAGGTTAAGTGACGTACCCAAGGCCAAAGTGATTTCCCTTCCTGAGGTTGAGTTTGGAGCGGAGCCATATTATTGAACGGTTTCTTGGCAGCACAGTTTATTTGAAAATAACTTTAACATAAGCACTGAGCATCTGTTTCCCTATTTATTTAGCAAGTCAAGAAATTCAGCCTCTGCCTCCATAATTATCTATGGTATAAAAAGAATCAGCATACAACTTAGTTATTTAAAAATACATTGCAGCATAACTCTTATGAATTTCATGGTTTAAAGTCACAGGGTAAACTAGCAAATGCCTTTTCTCAAGAAAATTAATCATTAGAGCATTTTTCACTTTGTTTAGACTGTTGTTGAAAACTAGGGATTTTGTTACGGGCATCAGTCATAACAAAATTAGCTTTGAACCTTCTGTTTAAACACCATTATAAAACATTAAGCGTATTTATCTGTTCTGCACAAATGTTTTAGAAAATAAATGTAATGATCACAATCATTTTGTTATTAGAGCCACTATAGAGGACTCTCAGTGTTTAGCTTGCATGTTAACACCCAATCTGCCAGCCTTATTCACAATAAGAAATATCTTTCTCCATAATTAATTAAATTAGTGGTTTACTTGTGTAGCAAGGAATCACTTAACATGTGTATGGATAGCAGAATCTGGCCCTAACTGAATAAACTAGAGAAAAAAAATCTTAGTTTACAGCTGTCAGATGTACATAAAAAGAACCTCTTGTTAAAATAGTATTAAAGTACGATTTAAGAATGGGCAAGCCAAGAAGTTCAGAGTTGAGCCTGATCCTTCCTTAAAATGGTGGTTCTATATTTTATATAGTTTTAATACAAAACTCTACATATAAAAAAATTGGGGGGAGGGTAAGGAGTCACCCAATGTCAACACAATGGGGCAGTTTAAGAAAACCATTTCGTCCCTAACTCTGATTTGGCACAAGCTCGTTAAAGTAAAAGCCTTAACAATATTTTAACTGAGTGTTTTCAACAACAATTTAAAAACAAGTCATTAATGTGACTGGGAGCTGAGAACAGCATTAAGATATATTTACGGAAATTTATTAAAAGCATATTATTGTTTTTTTACCAGCAAGTTGTTAAGGGTTGTCTCATGTCAATCTGCATTTACTGACTTTTAAAAACTGTTGACTCAAACTTCAATCTATCATGTCAATGTGATTATGTACAAAGTATGCTGCACAATGTATCACAGATGCACTAATTCTATGGATGAAAAGCATTTGAAACACTTCTGAAAGTTATTGCACATGCGCAACAGCTGTGTTTTCAAGATAAGCATATTTGTGTATGGTTAAAAGGCATTATTTCAAATACAGTACTATAGCAAGAGCGTAGTAAAATCTGTTGAAAATGAAACATTCTCAAAATAAAATGTTAAAGAAATGCAAAAGATGGCATATAAAAACCACCACCTTCTATGTATTCACATTTACTTTACCATAGCTTATGATAAATGTTATATTTAAAAAGATGCCCCTGCTATCAATTAGAGAGCCTGTTGTATATTGCAAGGATAAAAATAGAGTCCTAAATATGGTTTTGAAGAACATAATGAAACTTGTATTTTGCTAATTTATCAAATCAATGGACCAGAAGTACATTGTTAAAGGTTCTGCCCACTCTCCCCTCCTATCCAATATACATATTAATCCCCTTGGTCCCTTCAAGTTCAGTCTTTGCTCTGCAGGAATGCTTGAATAATATTGCCAACTTTATACATTATAGTCTTCCTATTGAGTGCTTGATGAAGCTGTGATTGCCTGCCTGAGGTGCTCCCTTCTCCTTTTGCTCCCCCCACTTGTTTTTCAGAGAGGTTTAACCAAGTTAAGAATCTTGGTTTCACTTTTGAACATGGCCTGGCCTAGGGCTGCCAACTCTCTAATCACACAAACCCAAACACCCTTGCTCTGCCCCTTAGTGCTTAGGCCCCACCTACTCCACCCTGCCTCCGACCGTCTCTCACTCTCCCCCACCCTCACTCACTTTCACCGGGCTTGTGCAGGGGGTTGGGGTGTGGGAGAGGTGTGGGCTCTGGTCTCAGAGGTGGTGACAAGGGGTTCAGAGTGTGGGAGGGAGCTCCAGGCTAAGCCTGGGGCAGGAGGTTGGGGTACAGAAGAGGGTGTGGGGTGCAAGCTCCAGCCAGGAGGCGTTTACCTTGGGCGGCTCCCGGGCAGCAGGCTCTCTACCTGCCCTGGCCCCGCGCCGCTCCCAGAAGCGGCTGGCATGTCTGGCAGCAGCTCCGGGAGGTGGGGGGACACAGGGAGCTCCATGTGCTGCCCACGCCGCAGGTGCCCCCCCACCAGGGGCAGCAGGGACATGCCAGCTGCTTTGGGGAGCGAGGCAGGGCAGGGCAGGTCTTAGCCCCACTGCGCCACCAGACTTTCAGCACCTAAAATCTCCCAGTTTGCCTTCAGTACCCTCCAGGAGATAGGGTGGGATTCCAGGAAACTCCTGGCAAAACCGGGAGGGCTGGCAACCCTATGGCCTGCCCATGGAAGCATGAAACGTATCTGACACTGTAAAAAAGTGTGTTTTTTGGTTGTGCAATCTGCATCTTAATCACCTGATGACCTCATAACAGCAACACAGACTCTAGTAGGGTGACCAGATGTCCTGATTTTATAGGGACAGTCCCGATTTTTGGGTCTTTTTCTTATATAGGCTCCTATTACTCCCCCACCCCCTGTCCCGATTTTTCACACTTGCTGTCTGGTCACCCTAGACTCTAGTGACAAACCTGGTTTACTGTAAATCCCTTGTCAGTTCTCTCATTGTGGCTAATCCTTCACCCACAGTTTCTTCAGAATGTTGCATCACATTTCCTCTGTGGCTTGAGCTACCATGATCACATTATGCCTGCCCTGTATGCCTTATAGTTGGTGGCTATAAAGGAGCAGTTTAAAAATCAGCGGTCCCAGTTTTAAAGTCATAGATCCTAATAGCTTTGGATCCTGATTATATCAAGGTCTACCTACTAGTGGAACTTGTACTAATGGCTCTTACTAAACGCCTTTGAGATGGACATTATCAACTTGAAAACTAGACGTTTTCTAAAAACAGAGTTAAAATAATTTCAGCTATTATACCAGTTGCTAAATCACCCTGTTAATCTGCAGCTTCACAACAGTTTCCTTTTTTATAATGTTTTTTCATTCCGGTTGCTACATGAAACATTCACACAAAAACAATAGACTGACTGACTACAGGAAGAGAATGAAAATATCCATTATATGCCAAGTACTAGCTCATGAGCTGGTGTCAGTCAGCATAGCTCTATTAAAGTCTGTGGAGCTACAGCCGGTGTAAAAGTGAAGATCATGTCCAAGTTGCTGACAAACGAACAAAGAAATGAGACAGGAATTTTTCTTCCTTCAAACTCCAAATTTAGTAATCTGAGGTGCTATTTTCAACATTGGTAGGTGAAATAATTTCAGATTAAAGTCCAATATTGAAATTGAAAGCCTCTCTTTTACAATCACACAATTCCTTCTGAAGTTGACAGGAAATCATGCTGCTGTTCTATTGGATTCTGCATTGTGGAACACACCATCACAAAACCTTCTCATTTTGTGTTGTCCAACCATCCAAAGGTGCTTCCTCCCTCCAAAAAATGTTTCTGTTCTCCCATTTCCTTTATTTTTCCTCTCAAAGTCATATCCTGCCACTGCTATTTTAGAAGTGTGGCATCTTACTGATATTATATTTGTTTTCTCCTTTTCTACAGTAGCTCCAGAGTTTTCAAAAATACTATTCTGTATACCGCTCAATCAAATGAAAAAACTTTATAAATATTTAGGCCTTTTCTAGAATCAGAGTTGTTCTGGTTTAACCACAAATTGGGTGAAAAATTGATTTAGTTAAACCAGTGAATTGTGGATAATCTTAATCCAATTCAAATCAGGTTTATATAAATTTGTCTTAAATTGATTACATTTAAATGTAATTAATATAAAGCAGATTAAATTGCATTGAGTGTGTATAGTTTTTCACTGGTGTAAATCACGCTTTTGGTAAAACTGGTGCAAATTTTAATACAGACAAGGGGTAACGTTTTCAAAAGAGCCTTAATGATTTAGGAGCCTAAATCTTTTAAGAGGCTCTAAGTGCCTCTGTCACTAATGAAAATTTTACCTAAGCCCTTAATTCTTCAAACTCTCTTTTTATATAAAGCACAAATATAAAGTTTTTATCTATTTTCCAATAGATTTTGGCCAGATGGAGTTAACTTTTAGCAGAAGCACTCAAAAAGGTTTATCCTTCATGTGATAAGAGAAAAGATACAATTAAGCTGTTTCTTAATAATACAGACTTGTGTTTCACCTCTTATGCTCCAAATGTTAGGCTTTGTCTATACTGACAAGTGAAAGACAAAACTTTGTTGTTCTGAGGTGTTAAAAAATCCACACACACACACACACACCCCAAAAGACAAAAGTTTTCCTGACAACAAACACCGGTGTGAACAGCATTTTGTCGGCAGGCTAACACCGCTTATTGAGGGTGAAAGTTTTTTTTGTCAGCAGGAGGGCTCTCTCCTGCCAACAAACAGCGGCCTGTGTTTTAGTGGCACGGCTGTAGTGGCACAGCCATGTCGCTAAAAACTGTGTTGTGTACACGTAGACTAAGTTGTTCTACAGGTTTCACATTTTTAATGGCAGGTCTGACTTGAATCCTAAAGCAGTAGGAGACACGTGTGAAGAATGGAAAAACAGTTTTAAAGCAACTACTGTGTGTGTAAAAACAACTTCAAAAAATTCTCAGATGTTAACTGTTGCATAGTGTCTCTAATGAAAGAAAGCCGCAATGACGGTTGCCTCTTGTACTCTTTCCTGTTTTGTTAGCAAAACAAAATATTAACCAGGACTTTAAAAGTTTCCAGCTACAGAAGAAGAATTTAGATGGGCAATATATTTGAGATTTGCTTTATGCAAGGTTTTTGCTGGGAATTAATGAAGTTATTTCAGTGTTGGGGGACCCTTGTCTGAAAAGAAATGCAAAAACTGACATCCCTTCCTTCCTTCCAAGTACCTCGGGATTTCAGAAGCCTCTGAACACGGTACAATATGTACCTCGTTGAAATGAGCTGAGGCAACCTGAACTGTCTTTTGTTACCTTAAATCCGACTCAAACATGCATATGCAAGTTGTTTTTGTGGACCTGCATTTCAGAGACACCATACAAGACAACCTTTTCAAATGTGGTTACGTGAGCTGCATGTGAAAATTAGCATATACACTTTTATGTTGCAAGATGTGAGCATCAATATGCAAATTGCTGTTTAGATACAGTTACCCATTCTGCCCATGTAAATTATGCTTTTGCACATTCATATTTTCAAGTATAACTTAAAACTCCATATTTGAAAAAACATTTCTGTTTTTCAGTCTGAAATCTGTCGGGAAAATAGATTTGCTAATTTCATGATTAGCTGTCTTAGAAAAGGGAAGTTAGACACTAAGCAGTAGTATGGGGGTGGAGGAGGTGCCTAACACTGAACAATAGTTTCTGTAGTTCTGGGGTTGGAAATACATCCTCCTCAAAAGGAGAGGTGAGCAACCTATTGATCAAGAAAGATCTTTGAGTCATTGTGGATAGTTCTCTGAAAACATCTGTTCAACATGCAGTAGCAGTCAAAAAACTAACAACGTTAAAAACTACAGTATTAGGAAAGGAATAAATAATAAGACAGAAAATATAATGCCAGTATATAAATCCAAGGTGTGTCCACACCTTGAATACTGCTTGCAGTTCTGGTCATCCCAATTCAAAAAAGATACATTAGAAATGGAAAAGGTACATAGAATGGCAACAAAAATGATTGTGTGGAACAGTTTCCATATGAGGAGAGATTAAAAAGACTGGGACTATTCTGCTTGGAAAAGAGATGACTAAGGCGGGATATGATAGCGGTCTATAAAATCATGAATTGTATGGACAAAGAATAAGGAACTGTTATTTAACCCTTCACATAACACAAGAACCGGAGGTCACCCAATGAAATTAACAGGTAGCAGGTTTAAAACAAACAAAAAGGAAGTACTCTTCACACAACTCACAGTCAACCTGTGGAACTTGCTGCCAGGGATGTTGTGAAGGCCAAAACTATAACTGGATTCAAAAAAGAATTAGATAAGTTCATGGATGATAGGTCCACCAATGGCTGTTACCATGATGGTCAGGGATGCAACTCCCTTGCTCTGGGTGTCCCAAGGCCTCTGACTGCCAGATACCAAGACCAGACAACAAGGGTATGGATCCTCTGATGATTGCCCTATTTTGTTCATTGCCTTCTAAGCATCTGGCAGTGGCCAGTGTCAGAACAAAACACTGGACTAGATGGACCACTGGTCTGACCCAGTAGGGCCATTTTTACGTTCTATTAGTAGAGTTCCCATGTGTTCTCTACATTCACTATCAAGGAAGACCCACAGGTGGTGACCCCAAGTGCCATCATTACTCCCATGATTTCTACTTGTGTGAATGGACCAAATTCTTAAGAGGTAAATGAGAGAAGTGGTATCCCCATGTTCAGCAGAAGGTTTATGAAAAGAATTATGCTTCAGAAAATTCCTGCAGAGCATGACTTTGCTGTCTACTTAGTAGAGGATAGGCAAGCTTTCTTTGCCTTCTTCATGGCAGTGGCATAGGTTTGCATTAATTCTGGGGCTCTAGGTCCGTCTGTATGAGACGGTTTCTCTCACAACCAAAACTAGTTTTCTTCCTATTTTTCCTTTTGCAGTTTATCCATGAACATGGTAACCGGTTTCTGTGGTGGAGTGAGAAAGGGTGCTTTGGTGGAAGAGTGTCTACCAGCAATATTCCAGAGTGGCTATAGTGCTCCACTAATTCTTATATGCCTTAGACTCTTGGTTGAGGAGAGTCTTCTATAAGTACATTTGGGAATTTAGCGTGGTGAAGAAATTTGGAGGGCTGACTCATGATTTCCCCTTGTTTGTATAATGGATACAGTTTTTATTTTAGATTGGAGGAGGAAGACAGTGGCATGGAAGAAATAACTTGTTTCTCTTTCCTGTGTACGCATCCTATCTGATGAACTAGCCCAGGGCATGACTGGCTGGCATGCTCTCGAAGATTACCTATATGAAACCTAAGGTGCAGAGTTCAGACAAAAAATGTTGGGCTATTATATAAGCCATAGTCTATGTCAATGTTTCCCCAAGACAATGAGTTTTCTGAATTTCATCACTATGTCAGAAAGCATCTCTGTAAGTTCCTTTGGGAAGCACTTGTTTAGCTGTTTGCTAATTAGTAGGTACCCAGATTAGTCTGTGGGCTCACAATTTAAGTGGACATACAAAACAGATTTTTTTTTTAAATGAACTTTTACACAGTTGAAATTAGTCGGGAATAGAGAGACTACCCAACTTCTAGATTTATGCTCTATGGGTATATATTTGTGCTGCCTATTGTGTCCTCTCGGGTGATGCAAACTAGGAGGTCTCAGGATTGTCAGCTAGGTTTTTAGCGTAAAGTGCAGGTTAAGACATTCATCTGTAATAAAAGAGTGGACACAGAAATACTTATTGACCAACAATGGACTTATTTTAACCTAATGTAAAATAACCTAATTTTTGATGAGTAGTCAAACAAGCAGATGACTAAAACAAAAGTGTTTCAACTATTCAGCACAACAGAGTATATGATATCTGAGGACAGTTTATCAATTTTAGTCATAATATCTATGTTTAACTATCCCCTTCCTCTCCTCCTTAAAAAATACAAAGTTGTCCACCGATTGAATCAACTAGATATTGGATATGAAGAAAGGGAGCATAATCAAACACATGGCCTATGGGTTATGCTGTAATAAGCTTACATTTCTCCTACACACAAAAAAAATCCATTGCACTTTGGCATCAGTGTAATCATAAGAGCCATGCTAGAGCTGATGATTATTGCATCAGAAGTTGCTTCTTCTGAGAACATGTTCTCACTTATCTTTAAGATACAGGTTAGCAAAACAGAATGTCTTTAAATACACCAGCTAGCACAACAGAAGCTGTCGCCATTGCCACTATTTAGAATGTAGCTTCCAAGACGTCTCTGTGGGAATTGGTAAAATCCAGAGTTCAATATTGTGGAAGGCCTTGTGTTCCAAGAGACAGCCTATACCAGATATTAACAAACAATATTCCTAATAGTCAATCACTAATCATAGAACATACTATATATAGAAAATGACAGCTTTTTTACTTCATATTCTCACATTCACTTCAGTTTTTAAATCCACTACTGCACAAAGAAAAAAGAGTGCACCAGGGGAATACAGCTAATTATTGCTTTCAATATAAACAAACCATTAACTACCAGAAAGCATAGAAACCAGCTCCCTAAGGACCCTATTTACTAAACTTCTACTCACTTTCTGTGCATGAGGCAACTGGATCAGGGCTTTCTTTTCTGAACATTCAACTCTACTCTAAGTTCTTCAATCTTAACCACATATCAAAGGAAGTGCAGACCAAAATATAGGGCCTGGTCTACACTTAAAGATTTTACTATGTCAGTTAGGGGTGGGATTTTTGTTTTTAAACCAGCAAAGCTATGTCTGTAAAAATCCTACTGTACATACAGTTCCATTAGTATAGTTAATGTTGGTTTCCTAACCTAGCAAAAACTACACTGGTAAAATCACTTTTATACTGATATCAGTGCATCCACACTAGAGCTTTTTGCTGGTAGCTATACTAGTAAAACTATACCAGCCAACCTCTTCTAGTGTAGACAAGGCCTAGAATGAGTCCACTGAAAACTTGTGTTAAGAATCAGAGTCCTCTGATGTACTTAAGTCAACTGTATATATACATATTTTTAAGAGTCACACTACTATACAGGTGCCTTTAGAAGGTGGCAGAGTCAGATTTTTACCCATTTGTTTCTGGATGCCAGTATATCATTAGTCTGGTGATACAAGCCCACTAGCGCTCCAGAAGCCCCACAACATGCCTCGCGCAGCTTGCTTGGAGCCATGCTGAGACCTTGGATTGCATCACTATCTGGGGAGAAGCATTGTTTCAGGAAGCTGTTGTGGTCAGCCACAGAAATAAAGCTTGTGTGAAAAGCAGATGTTCATAAGGGAACAAGCAGGATGCCAACTAGTGCTGGAAAAATCTCAAGCAGCTCAGAAGAAAACACAGTGAAACAAGAGATAAAATGAGACAATCTGGTAGGGGACAATGTGATCTGTCTGTTTTTGGATGAACTAGACAGGATTCTACAAAAATATAGTACCAGCCATTCCAGGCAGTATTTGGAGCCTGGTGCTGGCCCTCTCTCCCTACTGAGGATGACTGGCTAGACCCACGGGGAAATGAGCAGGAGGATGCTGGAGAGGAACTGGCCCTTTTTTGTGACTCAGGACCCTGATGACAACCAGCTGGAAAGCCAGTTCCAGTTCTACTGTGTTACAATGGACCCAGTTCCTGCCCTGCATTGTTTGAGGCCGAACGCCAGGCCGGAACTGAAGGGTAAGATCCCCTAGAACTTTGGCATCTAAATACCTATCTTTACAGTCTATTTTTTATTGTTATTGTTGGTGGATGTGAGCTAGGAGCTCCCACCTCCCTCCCATCCTGCCCTTGCGCCCCCAGCATGGTGCAGAGGAAGTTTGTACCCCACCCCTCCTCTGTCCCCCTAAGGAAAAAGTACAGGATTGGGAGTTAGGATTCTAGCCCCAGTTCTGCCAAACTAACTCTAAAATAGTATTGAATCAATTAAAATTGAACCAGCAGTGGAGTTAAGACCTACTACATACACAATTATACTGAAAGCAGTATTGAAATGTTAGCAGCAGTTATTTGTGAATATACTTTTACACAAGCATTCAAGGAGCATGAGCCTGTACTGGGACCACCAAAATTCTCCACTATATTCAGACCTTGCATGACTTTTGGACAACATCCCTGCACCAAAGCTTCAACATCTGCGGAACCAAGACAATGTCATGTAACCACCATGCTGTTACTAATTAAAGACAAATGCAGCAGCTCAGTCTTCATTCCAGCGTTCCACAGACCATGAGTCCTATTCTCTTAAATACTCCAGGAGAAATACCACTAAAACAAATCTGCTAGATCTATTATACACGAACTTTGTATACCTATGGTCCAGAATGAATATTAATTTTAATCAAGAAAAGCTGGCATATGTGATGTTTCAGCTTTTTCTAGCAGCCAATGCAATTCATAGATTCCAATGCCAGAAGGGACCATTGTGATCATCCATTCTGACCTCCTGTATAACACAGGCCATACATAGACTTTCCCCGAAATAATAGCTAGAGCATTTCTTTTAGAAAAACATCCAATCTTGATTTTAAAATGGTCAGTGAGAATCCACCACAACACTTGGTATGTTGCTCCAATGGTTAATTACTCTCACCATTAAATATTTACACCTTATTTCCCGTCTGAATTTGTTTAGCTTCAATTTCCAGCCACTAGATTGTGTTATATCTTTTTCTGTTAGAACTGACGAGCCTATTATTAAATACTTGTTCTACATGTAGGTACATATAAACTGTCACCCCTTAACATTCTCTTTGTTAAGCTAAATAGATTGAGCTCCTTGAGTATCGCTAAAAGTCATGTTTTCTAATCCTTTAATCATTCTCATGGCTCTTCTCTGAACCCTCTCCAATAATTCAACATCTTTCTTGAATTGTGGATACCAGAACTGGATACAATATTCCAGCAGCAGTCGCACCAGTGCCTAATAACAAGGTAAAATAACCTCTCTACTCCTACTCGAGGTTTCCAGTTTTTGCATTAGCCCTTTGTCCACAGCATCATACTTGGAGCAATGAAGAACACCAACAAACAAAATTATCAACGGAATACCCTAAAATAAAGAAAATATTCTTTTTTGAGCACACTAATGTCTTCAAGAACAAGTCAAATAACAGAAGCAAAAATAGAGTAAATAATTCTCTTGTGCATTCATATCATTACTTCCAGAAAAACATTAAGAAAAGAAAGGAAACCATCTGCACCTTGAATTTCATCAAGAATTCACATCAGTGTTTAAGTATTTATGTATCAACACACAAGATTGTTTTACAATGTTAAAATCATACACAGTAACGTAATTTTATATATATATGTTTTACTTTTTTATCTGGTGAGATTGCTGTACTAGTTTTCCAAGGAGAATAATTCAAAGTAATTTGTCTTTTACTGTAAGTATTGAGATTATTCAACTATTTAAAAATCTGGAAAAAAGTTATCTGACGTTTTAATGTTACAAATGGGTCAAAAGATTTTTTTAAAATAAAACAACAAATGGCAAGGATTCAGCAAATATTAAAAAAACCTTTTCTTGAACTGAAATTAAAAGACTACAGTGTCTGGGAAAAATAATAAAATGAACAAAACATTTGATTTTGAAAAATAGCTGTAATAAAACCAAACTAACTTTAAGAATAAGGGTTTTAAGCTGTGCATTTTTCAAAACAATCACAAAGGAACTATTACACTCAATTCTGTTAAAAGGATATAAAGTTTTATTTTCAGGCTACTAGAAAAGTGAAATCTTTGAGTTTTGCAGATGCAACCTCAATTTGTATGTTCATCTGTTCAAATTTTTGTGTGAAGAAGCATTTGCATCTGGCACAGAGTGCCTGTATATTTCTGTGTACAGAAATATGTGTTTTTAAAGCAAAAACAAGATTTAAAGATTAAACTTACCCGGTGACAAACTTCTGTTTTAATTTCTTTAAGCGCACGTTCAGAGAACACACAGCCACAATTCCGCAAAAAACAAAACCTTGGGGAAAAAATAAAACCAAAGTAATTTGATTCTGACATCTCAGAAAATTTAGTTTGCCAGTAACAGACATTTTATTTTATACATGTGTAATATATAAATTAAACCAACACTGCAGATGGCAGCAAGTAATTTACCTGTTAGCTTTTTGTACACCTCCTTGTGGCTAATCAAGAGAAACACAAGTATGACATAGCTAATTTGCATTAATGATAGTGAGACTCATTATAATTACTAACTAAACAATAAAAATCAAGCATTCTGAATTACGCTATGTACAGTACTTTGTTAATTTATTCTGACTAGTCTAATTCAGTTTATTTTTATACTATTTCAGTGAATACTAACAAATTTACTACAATCTCTCAAAAATTAATGAATTCTTACAAGGCCTCGGTATACATTTCTACTGATCCATGTAGGTTCCCCAGATCCTCTGAAGTATCTAAGTGCTAATCAAACTCTGGTATTTGTATGATGAGCACTTTGATGAGCGATGGACACTCTCCACCAGGACTTTTCCTGTTGTGGCTGCTGCAAAGATCATATTCCTAGCCCATCACTTTCCCAACCCATGTCGCCCCTTCCTTTGCACACCTCCACTGGCTCCACTTTCTCTATCACATCAAACATAAGCTGCTTGTATTCATTTTCAAGGCCCTTCACAGTCTATCCCCATTTTATCGTCTCTCATTCACTAATGAGCCATCAATCAGCCCACCAGCCTCCATCGCCTACTCGTTAAATTTTCAAAGAAATTTCTTCATATATTTTCCATAGGCTTCCCCTCACACTTGTGAGGTGCCCCCTGCAAACATGCACTAAGCTACCTCATTATTCATCTTCAAAACCTCTCTCAAAAGCATTTAGGAAAAATGTGGACAAACTGGAAAGAGTCCACAGGAGAGTAACAAAAATGATAAAAGGTTTAGCAAACCTGACTTATGAGAAATGGTTAAAAAAAATCTGGGCATGTTTAGTCTTGAGTAAAGACAACTGAGAGGGAGCTGATAACAGTCGTCCAATATTTTAAGGGCTGTATAGAGAAAGAATTGTGATTAATAGTCCTCCATGGAGGCATGACAAGAAATAACAGGCTTAATCTGCAGCAAGGGAGCTTTAGGTTAGACATTAGGAAAAACTTTCTAACTAAAAGGGTAGTTAAGCTCTAGAACAGGAAGCTTTGAAAAACAATTGGACAAACACCAGTCAGGGATGGTCTATGTTTACTTCGTCCTGCGACAGTGCAGAGGGCTGGACTTGATGACTTCTCAAAGTCCCTTCCAGCCCTACATTTCTGTGATTCTAAGATTCTATATGTTGGTCAGGGAGGGTATAGGCATATTTAATCTTGCCTCCCCACAGGGGGCTGCACTAGATCAGTGGTCTCCAAAGGGGGGTGTGCGCAACGATCCATTGGGGGGCATGGCAGGAGGAGCACCACCGGAGCAAAAGGGTGGTGCAGCAGGAGGAACGCCGCCGGAGCAGAGGAGCGGTGTGGCAGGAGTACCGTTAATAAATAAAATAAAATAAAAAATTATTTTAAAAAAATTGTTTTTCAGCTTTATCTCATCCTTTTTTAATTTCTGTTTTTTGTGTACGTTTTATAATGTACCTAATATATTAGTACAGTAGTACATGTATATAATTTATACATAAATATACATATTTTGGGGGTGCGTGCTCAAAACATTTTTACTGATAGGGGTGCACGATCAAAAAAGTTTGGAGACCACTGCACTAGATGACCTCTTGATGTCCTTTCCAGCCCTACATTTCTATGATGCTTACAACAAAAAGTTGGTAATGGTTAGGCTGTTGAGACCACTGTCTATCAAGCTGACCAATATTCTCTCATTGTTTCCTTATACTCCCCAATCTACATCCCTTTATTGGCTCTTGATTTATAGATTGTAAAATCCTTAGGGCAGGGATTGTCTTTTGTTGTTGTTATTGTGTGACTGTACAGCACCTAACACAATGAGGCCCTGGTCCATTAGTAAGGCTCGTAGACACTACAGTAACACCAACAGTAAATAAATAATAATGTTGGGGCTATTCATAGTAATTCTCAAAACATTTGATTTGAAAATTAATTTGAGAAGTGGATTAAACATAATGGACATTTTTTAAAATATGGACCTAAGTAAAATGTAGAGTCTTGGAGCGGTTTAGCTAATTTTATGATTCCTACCATAATTCAATTTTCCAGTGTTCGATATAAAAATTTTTGAAGTTAAGACAACAGGGGCGGCTCCAGGCACCAGCACGCCAAGCGCGTGCCTGGGGCGGCAATCCACAGGGGGCGCTCTGCCGGTCGCCGCGAGGGCGGCAGGCAGGTTGCCTTCGGCGGCATGCCTGCGGAGGGTCCGCTGGTCCCGCAGCTTCGGCGGACCTCCCGCAGGCATGCTGCCGAATCCGCGGGACCGGGGACCTCCTGCAGGCAAGCCTGCCTGCCATGCTTGGAGTGGCAAAATACCTAGAGCCGCCCCTGTAAGACAAACATAATTCTTACTTTTATACAATCCAAAATAACCATGTTACTGTGCATAAATACATAACATAACAAAATTTCTGCTAACTACTAAATGAGCAGTATTGCCAATGGGAGCTATATTCTTAACATTCCCTTTCCGAATATCTCAAAGACAAAGGGAAAAAAGTGTGAGACGGATCTTTTAATGATTCTGTATAAGGTTTATATGCTTTGGGAAAGAGCTTCCTTTCCAACAACCCAATATGGGGCCGGGGGGGAGCTTCAAAGTACCATTAAATAAGAGTCATCCCCGCCCCGATCCTGAAACATTTGCTGACAGTAAAATGAAAATGACAAAGCCTTCAAGAACCGATAAATAAGCCATTAGGCATTCACCTGTTTGACTGTTAGTTACTGACTATAGTACAATTTAAAATGGATTTTTGGAATGAACAGGCATTAAAGAAGAACATTTTTCTTGCCGGGGGTAATTATTTTGAGAGGTGGAATATTAGGTCATTCATCATCATAAATAAAATGGGTGAGGAGATCTTGAACATAATTTGGTAGACTTCCACTCTAGTTTCAAAGATCTGCCACTATTACATTCCTCCAAAATAATGTATCACAACAGGAGGACTCCCTGGGGCTCACCCCGCACCATGGAAGTTAATAGGAGTTTTGCTGTAGACTTTCAGTGGGAGAGGGATTACAGCCCCCTAATGGAGTTATGACAATTTACAGCTGCTCAGGATCTGCCCTCCCAATATTTTAACAGTTTCTACAATATTAATTTACACAGTTCTAAGTAAAGTCCAGTTAAAGTTATATGTACGATACTAACCGATGCCTTCCATTCATTTCCAAGCCCACCACAGGGCAAATAAAGCGTGCACACTGGATGTCGTCATATTTATCACCTTTTGTGTTCCCTTTATCACCTTTCCAAGCTGGATTATCTGCAAGGTTCAGCTCTGTTACATTCTGAAAGAGACAAATGTAAGTTTTTAAGTTGTGTTCTAATGATGCTTGAGACATGCTGAAGTGGCGATGTTCCTGAAGATACATTTTCCTTTATGGCTTTGTAGTGGGGCAGTTGCCCCACTTTGGCAGAGGAGGGGTGAAAGCAGGCCAGAGGAAGCCTGTGCAGAACCCGGCCAATCAGAGAAGGGCAGAAAGGCAGCCAATCAGGACCAGGCTGGGCCCTATATAAATGCTGCAAAGCAGAGGTGACAGCAGTCCCTTCCTTACAAGCAAGGGAAAAGGACTGGCTCCCTGTAGACAGAGCACCTAGGTGAGAGCAGTGCTGGGCAGGCTCAAGGGAGCAGAGAGTCTGTTACCTGCCAGGCGGCGGCCCCTGATGAAAAGGGCCAAGAAGGTATAAGGACCAAGGGGAAGGCCCAGAGTACACAGGGAGAAGAGGGGATTGAAGGAGAGCAGTGGGAGGCTACCGCTAGAGGGTTCTGTAGCGGGCAGGCCTGGATCCTCCCCTCCCCCCTTACACCGCACCTTACCATAGAGGAGCATGGCCGAAGGACAGTGCCTTGTCCCTGAGGCAAGGGACTAGATTTTGGGGCGGCAGGTGCACACCAAGGACTGCTGATACCTCCGGAATGGGGGAGAATAGAGCAGGGGCACAGACGAAGGGCTGTGTCCAGAAGAGGACGCCGCAAGCAAGGGAGCAACGTGGGTCACAGAGAGCACAGCAGGCAACGGGTGGGACACCATCTGCAAAGGGAGCTCCACGGCTAGGACAGAGCTAATTCCCGGAGCAACCAGCAGGAGGCGCCGCGGCGGTGAGCACAACCCGTTACAGGTTTATTATATGAAGAAATGATGAAATTCAACCGAGACAAGTGCTAAGTACTACAGTTAGAAGGAAAAATCAAATGCACAACTACAAAATGGAGAATAATTGGCGCAAATGTGGTACTGCTAAGAAGGATCTGGGGGTTATAGTGGAGCACAAATTGAATGAGTTAACAATGTGATGCAGTTGCATAAAAGACTAATATTCCAAGGTATATTAACAGGTGCGTCATCTGTAAGACACCAGAGGTAACTGTCCCACTCTACTCAGCACTGGTGAGGCCTCAACTGTCCAATTTGGGGCACCACTTTAGGAAAGATATGGATAAACTGAAGAGAGTCCGGAGGAGAGCAACAAAAATGAAAAAGTTAAGAAAATCTGATATGAGGGAAGGTTAAAAAAAAAAAAGCTGGACATGTTTAGTCTTAAGAAAAGATAACTGAGGGGGGGACCTGATAACAGTTTTTCAATACGTTATGGCTGTATATAAAAGAGAACTGTGATCAATAGTTCTCCATGCCCACTGAAGGTGGGGCAAGAAATACTGGGCTTAATCTGTAGCAAGGGAGATTTAGATTAGATATTAGGAAAATCTTTCTAACTATAAGGGTATTTAAATCCTGGATTAGGCTTCCCAGGTAGGTTGTGGAATACCCATCACTGGAAATCGTTAAGAACAGTTTGGACAAAAACCTGTCAGGGATGGTCCAGGTTTGCTTGGTTTTGCCTCAACATAGGGACTTTATGACTTCACAAGGTCCCTTACAGCCCTTCATTTCTATGATTCTATTATCTTACATTAGAGCTTTCAATTACATTTATAATGACAATGACATTTTAGTGTCACAGACACTGTACAAAGTTTTTATAAGTTCAGCCATACAGCAGCTCTGAAATTTTACACCTGCAAAATGTTTGTGATCTATCTGGCATGGGAGACTCAGGATTCTATTCCTGATGGCAGTACTCTAACTGATAATTCTGCAATACAGTATAAAGATTTAAAAATAAACCATTTACAAAGTGGCCATACTGACTCAATATCAACTAGCCTCTTTCCCAGTTTAGCCTCACTGTGCCTCTCTTTACTCACTGTTTAAAAGGTGATAATAATACCTATGTTACAGGAGTGGTATGGACTTGGTTATTTAATAGTGACATGCAAAGTATCATGAGTAAGGCTACGTTTTAGTCACGAGTATTTTTAGTAAAAGTCACAGACAGGTCACGGGCAATAAACAAAAATTCACGGCCCATTACCTGTCCAAGACTTTTACTAAAAATACCCATGACTACAACTTGGGGGTCTGCCTGGGGGCCCCACGGGTGATGGGGGAAGGCAGCCCAGAAGGCGTGGGCAGGGGGGAAGGCAGCGGCGTACGGCCCAGGATCCCATTAGTGCTGGGTGGGGGGAGGGTTGGCGGGGCCGGCTGGCTCCCTACTTGGCTCGGTGCCTCTCCCACACCCCCGTAGCAGCAGAGTTTGGATGTGGAGGGAGGAGGGGGTTGGGGCACAGGACGGGGTGAGGTGGGCTCTGGCGCTTACTTGGGGGGCTCCCCAGAAGCAGCAACAATGCCCTTGCTCATCTCCTAGGTGGAGGCATGGCCAAGCAGCTCTGTGACACTCTCACAGCCTTAATCATGAGCTATTCACAGAGCAAAGGGTGATTCAAATGCAGTTCTAAATTCTATGAGGTGACATAGGCAACTCATGTTTAATGCAGAAGTGCAGCATGTGAAGACAACATGGTACAGCATGCAATACTCCACTTCAGGACAGGACGAATGCCTGTTTGGATCAAGATGGAGTATGGCAAACTGGGTGTAGTAGTTTCCACAGGTTGCATCCCCATAGTATAGAAGAAAGTGACTGAAATCTGCTCCATTTTATACAGACTGGGTACAGACACTGGCTGCCTAGTAATTTGAGAATGTGACCATTAGTTAAAAGTATGGGAACCCCTGCCATACAATATATCATAAAAAGACAGATATCCTGCAGTATAGCAGCAGTGTCTCCGATATTGTAAGCCAACACAACTGCTACCAAAGTATCAGACTGCCTGGAAACGAGATGCTAAATTTACATGCTGTATAAGAATTTACATTATTTGCTAAACTTTCCATTTTGAACTGCAAAAAGTGCCAGAACAGTACTTGAAAAATTAAGATATTAATTGGCTGCCTTTTAGAATCAGATTTAAATTTTGGCATCCACTTACCTTAATGCTCCTGATATATGATGCAGCCTGCACAAGGGATTTATCAGATGACTTGTCCAGTAAAAATTCAATGATAGCATCTTTGTTATACAGCCTATAACATAAAATGTGTAGTCAAAATTCTGACTTTCATAAAATACATTTATTCAAAAATTAGTATTTTTATCAAGAAAGCTAAAGAAAAAACAAATCATACCTGCCCAGCTCACAGGCTACAATTGGTCTCCTTAGTTCTTCTTGACTCAGTGTGCAGTAGTACCACTGTGCCACTAATTCTGCATTTTTGTCAATCTGAAGGAGGAAAAAACATTGGTTTATGATTCATTTCAGATGGATTTTTCCCACTGGCAGATTTATCATTCAAACCTTTACATTTGAAACCAACATCCACACCCTACAAAACGACAAACCACCACCCTCTGGGCTCAAATTCACCTGATAAAATGCTTTTTCAAAATCTTTCAGTGAAGATTCTGCACATTTGCTAGATTAGACCTTGATTTAGTGTTATGGGAAACAAGTGTTTTGCCTATGTCTGACGTGGAGCTCAATCCTGCTAACCCTTACTCATGTAAGTAGCCCCACTGATTTCAACAGGACTCCTGACAGACATAAATGTCTAACTGCATGTGTTACCACTGCAGGATCAGAACATTAGATTATAAACTCAACCAGGAAGGTCTGGGGGAGAGTCTTCTAGTGCTGTGGTTTTCAACCTGTGGTCTGCAGACTGCTGGAAGTCTGAAGACTGTGTCTAAAGGGTCTGCAAAAAGTTGTCATTATCATAGAACAGCAGTGTTTAACCTTGGGTCCACAGACTACGTCTAAGACTTCCAAAAGGGTCCGTGCCTCCATTTGAAATTTTTGAGGGGTCTGAAAATGAAAAAAAAAGTTGAAAACCACTGTTCTATTGGTTCCCATCCTTTTTGTTGGAGCCCCTTCCTTGGGATGGATTGACAAAGGACAATGTTTTTCCTTATATTTTGTCTATTTTCATCTGTTCTCTATTCCTCTGTCTCCCCACCACCCTTCCCTCACTCATCTTTTAAAAGTTTTTCTGCTCACTTGTCCCTTTCCACCTGTTACTCTTTTCCCCTAAGGCTGTCGCTGCCCATCAGTATGACCCAATGCTAAGGCAAGTGAAACGAGAGCAGAAAAGCAAAGTTTGGGCTGGTAGGCTCTTGCCTGAGCCTACAACCTGTAAATGTGAACTACTGCCTCAGCTGAGCACATTGTGAGCCACAAGAGAAACAGGAAGAGAATGTGGATCGATTTAAAACGGCTGCTTGGTGCTTTATACATGGCAAAATGTTTGTCATGTTTGTGTATACTCATGGGGATGGCCATGAGGTCCTGCAGCTTTTTCCATTCACACTGATTCTCTCCTCTGATCTGCCCCTCAAGGCAAGAGCAAATAAAATCACTGAGAACACTGTACATGCTTGATACATTAAAAAAAAAAAAGAGATCTAACTAGCTGTCAGAATGTCTTTAGTGCCATAGTGTAACACAGACATTGCCATAATGAATCCGATCATTGATCCATGTCATCCATTATTCTGTCTCCAGGAGTAGCCAATACAGGATGTTTTCTGAGGAATAACTACCCATAGGGGAAGTTTCTTCCTAATTCCAGGCAGCTAGTGGGTTGGCTTATGCCCAGAAACACGGGGGCTTACATCCGATTGGACAAAAAGTGCATAATGTAACCATAGCTGGCATCCAAGAATGCACCCATAGAAACACACCACCCCTTTTGAATCTCCCTGAACATGGCTATCACTACCATGTAGCAGTGAACAGCAGGTGAGTTCCATGCTGTGCAATACGTGGCACTCTCTGCCCGTTTTACTGGCACGAAGTTTAGCTTCACTCCCACAACAAGCCGTCACAAAAAGCTGCCTTGCTCGGACAGTGTCAGATAAAGAACAACCTCCACCTGGAAAAACACGCTGCAGCCTCACACTGCAGGGGGAGAGAGACAGAGATTCCAGAGGGGTCTGCAATCGCCAGCTCAGTCACTAACAGGCTTACAGCGGGGATCTCCAGCTGTTTTACTAGGGGAATCCCCTGGCTTCCTGTTCAAACCTCGACTGCAGCCCCCGCTCCCTCCACACTCCGGGGAGGGGGGGGCCTCCAATCCCCGAACCCCCGCGGACCGGGCCAGCCGCCCCCTGCCATGGCTCCCTGGAGCACAGTCCTACCTTCTCCACCTTACGAGGCCCTTTCACTAATTCGTGTCTCTTGGGGATGGTTCCCCCATCGCAACCCATCGTTCCCCTCCAAGCTGCACTTCCGCGTCGTCCGCTCTCCCACAACAAACGTACTTCCGGCAGGATGAAGAGTGCTTCCGGCGCACGAGGATGACGCACCAGGGCCTCGGGTTGCTAAGGTCCCCTAGCTACCAGTCACCCGAGGGGCGGGGGAAGGGGAGGAGGTTGAGGCTGTGGCCTTGAGCTCAGTGTCCCTATATGGACTCAGTGGCTGGTGGGAGGGATTCAGTAGCTGGTGGGAGGGCTCATCCTGCTCCCACACTGGGGCCCTGGGAAACACGCACCGTACCACAGGGCCCCCTCCCCCCCATGTCACTCCAAACCTGCAGGCACAAGCACCGGGGGTTGGGCCCTGGCGTGCAGGAATGGCACTGACAAACAGCCACATGGGGATTGGCCTTGGCACATGATATACAGGGTACATGGGGATAAGCACTGACACACACGGATGGGTACTAACATACAGATACATGGAGATGGGCACTAGGGTTGCCAACCCTCCAGGATTGTCTGGAGCAGGGGTCCCCAACACGGTGCCCGTGGGCACCATGGTGCCCACTGGGGTGTCTAAGTGCGCCCGCGTACTGGCTGTCGGATGAGCATCTGCCAAAATGCCACCGACAAGCTGCGTCATCCAGAGACATCACTGCTGAAATGCTACTTGGCAGCATTTCGGCGGCGACGCCTATTGACGTTGCCAATTGTCAGTGAAATTTCGGCGGATGCTTGTTGGGGGAAAAAGGTTGGGGACCACTGTCCTGGAGTCTCCAGGCATTAAAGATTAATTTTTAATTGCAGATTATGTTATGTGATGAAGACTCCAGGAATACATCCAACCAAAATTGGCAACCCTAGTGGGCACTGACAGATGGGGATGGGCCCTGGGTTACAGGGATGGGCACTGACGTACAAGCACATGGGGATGGGCACTTGGACACAGGGACAGGTACTGACACACAAGGAGGGGAACTGATATATAGGCACACTAGAATGGCACAAACATATGGGGATGGGCACTGATATGAAGGCACACGAACAGCATGGGCGCCTTAGGGTTGCCACCTGCCCAGGTTTTCCCAAGATCATCCCTTTTTTGAGCTATCCTGGGAAATCTGTAAGGGTCCTCAGTATGCACCGCCAGCTGTCCAGTTTTTATGGGGGTCAGGACCATCCTGGATGTAGGGTGACCAGATAGCAAGTGTAAAAAATCGGGATGGGGTGGGGGGTAAATAGGTGCCTATATAAGAAAAAGTCCCCCAAATCAGGACTGTCCCTATAAAATCAGGACATCTGGTCACCCTACCAGGATGTCGTGAGTTTTTGTACCTCAGAGGCAGGGCCAGCTCCAGGGTTTTTGCTTTCCCAAGTGGCAAGAAAAAAAAAAAGCCATGATCGCGATCGGCGGCAGCTCCACCGTGTCGCTTTCTTCTTCGGCGGCAATTCAGCCGCAGGTCCTTCCCTCCGAAAGGGACTCGCGGACGAATTGCCACCAAAGACCCCAACATGCCGCCCCTTCCCCTTGGCCACCCCAAGCACCTGCTTGCTGGGCTGGTGCCTGGAGCCAGCCCTGCTCAGAGGTGGCAACCCTCGAGTGTATGGGGATGGACATTGGCATAGAGGCACACAAGGACAGCACAGGCACATAGGGATGGGCACTGACATATTGGCAAACTGAAATGGCACAGGTATAAGGGTCGGACACTAGCATGTTGGCACACAAGGACAGCACAGGCACATAGAGGCGGGCACTGACATATTGGCAAACGGAGATGGCACAGGTATAAGGGTTGGACACAAGCATGTTGGTACACAGGGACAGCACAGGCACAAAACACAGAAGACTGGGTACTGGCATGTAGGCACACAAGGATGGCATGGGCACATGGGGATGGACATTGGCATATTTGCATACACAGGGACAACACACAAAGACGGGTCCTGGCACACAGGGACAAACACCTGGGCCTGGGGACATGAGAACAGATCAACAGAATGGACTCATGCACTGGCAGGCATGAATGAAAGATGTATGTAAATAAAATGAGCCCGTTTCTGAACCTTTTTCAGATTTCATTGGCCAGCCTCTGAGAACAGACTGCCTTTAGGGTCTCTCTTTTGTGTACCTTTGACCTTGATTTATGTCAGTGTGAATGCAAAGCAGCAATAGTGATGTCGCTCTCTCTCCCTGTCTGTCTCTCTCACATACGCACTTCTCATACGCTTCATTTTACCTCTTCCAGCTCCTTCACCTTCACAAAACAAAAAGGTCAAATTTTGCTGCCCTTACTCTGGCAAAATTCCCATTGACTTCAGTGGGAATTTTTCCAAAGTTAAGATTGCAGGATTGTGGTTTATTGTGATTCCTCATGTGTCTCCATCCAGTAAATTTCAAGGTCCATTAAGACCATGTCCTTAGTGCTGAGACTCTAAAAGGATGACAGTCATCATGTGGACACCCTCCCACTGAGAACTAGACTAAGACTAGATTTCACGTAGGCCACTGAAAAAGGCAACAGAAAGGTTTAATTTAAACAAGCAGCCTAGAAGTAAAAGGTACTGTATCCTTCTACCAAATCCTGGGCCAGTCTCTTTAAGAAATCATTTTCATTATATTAAGACCCTTGTGTTTTTTAGTAATTTACTCTTCTTGTACCTGAATGTGATGCTTGCAATTCTGTTTATGATAGTCTCCTTTAAAACCCCTCCAATGATTACTGTTACTTGCCCATTTTATATTTGAAAGTCCCTACCTTAACATGTATCCTTTTCCATTCTTTCTTTGTTGATAAGAATAACAAATAGTAATAGTTATGTTGGGGTTCAGTTTCTTTCAAGAGAAAATACTACCGTAACTTCCCCATCAAAGGGCCTACTTCTGCCCTGGTTTTATACATATACTATATTAGACTTCTTTGTGGCTGTTTCTTAGGCGCTCTTCAGCAAGCTATAGCTCAGAGTTACTAAACCTACTTAATTGATACGATTGTTTAAAGTTTCTGATTCAAAGCAGTATTTGTTTCTGGTTTTTTTTGTTTTTTATTTTGATAAGAAGGTTCTAAAATTAAAATGCTTTCAGAAAACATAGCTAGGAGAATATGGGAAAATGAACAAACAGCTGGTCAGGGGCGGCTCCAGGCCCCAGCGTGCTTGGGGCGGCATGCCTCAGGGGGCGCTCTGCCGGTCTCCGGGAGGGCGGCAGGCAGGTTGCCTTCGGCGGCATGCCTGCGGAGGGTCCGCTGGTCCCGCGGCTCCGGCGGACCTCCCGCAGGCGTGCCTGCGGAGGGTCCGCTAGTCCCAAGGCTTCGGTGGAGCCGCGGGATCAGCGGACCCTCCGCAGGCATGCCTGCAGGAGGTCCACCGGAGCCGCGGGACCGGCAACCGGCAGAGCGCCCCCCGCGGCATGCCGCCGTGCTTGGGGCGGCGAAATGTCTAGAGCCGCCCATGCAACTGGTTCAGCTATTAGTCTCAATTGATAGGATCAATGATAGCCTCATGATGACTGCTTGTTCCTGTTCTCACTCCCTTTTCTTGCATCAAATAACTGGAAAGAGGTACCTAAACCGAGTACCCAATCTCCTGCCCTGCCCAATTAAGTCTGTGAGAGAGTTGTTAAGGACATAGGCACAACATCATTTTTGCAATGGTATATTGATAAATTAAACATATTTGTATCAATATGTTATTTATTAATATTTTGTGAACTACAAAAATTGTTAAACTCATTTAAAAGGGAAAATAGAAGAACAAAATTAAACATCAGAAATGCAGAGAACAAATTTCTGTAGATATTAGGCCAGGCCAAAATATATACAGTGTGCTCAAAATAAAGAGCGGCTTAAATATTTTTTCTTTGCACTTCCATTGTAAATCTGTCTGAATGCAGCTGTTTCAGCAATGCATTTTGTTGCATGTTGGAACATTACACTGAGACAGCCAAATTTTCTTTACAGGGACAAATTGCACCCACATTTTTGCATCCACAAATGAATTGTGACTGCAAATACTGGCAAAACTATCTGCCTGATTATCAGAAGCAAATTTTACAGATTCAAGTTGTACCTACAAAAGGAAGACAAGACTTGAACATTTAAGCCATATTTTTTAAAAAATAAATTAGTTGGTAAAAAAAATACAAAACAACACACAAAAACCCATCTAGATATTTATATGGCCCCCAACACTATAATATCTGAGCACCAGAGAGAGAGCAAAATCATACAAAAATCATTGGATCAAATTCCTGAACTATGCAGAAGTGTCCTCAAAATGAGCGCACATGTATCCTGCAAGAGCAGCATTATTGTGCAGCCATATTCTGGCCAGCAGCAACCCAATAAATGGATTATTCCTGTCTTGACATTCACCCTAATTTTGCATGAACAACCTGCATGGATCTAATGTGTGTTTAGTGATCATAAACATGCTGACCATGCTCCCTAAACTTTGAGGCCAATTCTGTAATGGTCCATTATAGCTTCTCTCATGGAAGACCTGTGAAGTTGCTCCATGGGTTTAGATGAGAGCCAGAATGGGGAGCACAGCTTTCTCTATGGTGCTGGGTATGGGTTTTCTGAGGCCTATATACGCATAATCTGCCAGAATTTGTTCTATAATGTGCTTATAACATTGTAATATGAAAGATCTGTAAATGACATTTTATTAAAAAATCTGTAGTTTAAAACAAATATGGTAAATAATCCCCTGGAAAAGGGAGAATGATGATGGCTTCACATAAAAATGTATCACAGTTTAAATCTTGGTCTGTTATCAAGAAAAGCAGTAAAACACTTACATTTCCAAGTGAAAAATAATAGAAAAATATATTTATCTGCTTTGTTTGGAAAGATAAGAAATCAGACAAATAATAAAATAATTGTATAACAATGCTCTATGGAAATTTTTGCCAAGCCACTCAGACGATTGATTGGAAGGGCTGACTCAGCATTTTCCAGACAGTGCTCTAAACTGTTGTGCAGAAAGTACAAATTCTATTCCTGGTCATAGTGGGTATTTCTACACAGCCCGTGGGAGTCAGCCTCCGAGCCTAGGGCGATAGACTCGGGGTAGCTAGCTTTCACTAGCACTCTAAAAATAGGTGTATAGACAGTGCTTTGAAATTGCAGCTTGGGCTGGAGCACAAGCTCTGAAGCCTAGGAAGGGTTGAGTTTCACTGTCACTTCAAAGTGCTGTCTATACATCTGTTTTTAGAGCACCAGAGCATACCCCACTAACCCAAATCTCTCAACCCGGAATGGGAGGCTTGCTGCTGCAGCCTGTGTAGATGTTCCTAGTGTCTCCTGCTCTCAGGGCCTTAGTACACCTTTCATTGCCCAACAGCAACCTCTACAGGGTATGGCTGATTTAAGACTTGCATTTGGGTTCTTTGTGGAGTCCAGTCTTCCTCGGCTCTCAGGATACCATAGCTGAGGAGTAAAAACCCAGAAATAGGGGGAGATCCCAAAGTTTTCACCAGGATTCTCTTCTAAGAATGGAAAGACTTCTTCATTCCATCATTGCTCTAAACTGCTGAGTGTATTTAGACAGCTCGTCGGCTTGATTTTGAAGTTCCTGCAGGGCACCTGTATTTGGATACTGCACTGCAGCATTTTTGGTGGCAACAGCCAAGTTCTTCAGCAGGCTACAAAAATGGCTGCTGCTGCAGAGGATGTCATTCCGAATATCCTTTTCTTGAGTTTCCTGACAGAGAGAATCCACCAACTTTTGTCCCACCATAATGATCAGTTTGCTCTGTGCTATGAAGATTTCAGGCGGTTGTTTATTGCTAAGACTACTGGTAAATACACTAATGGCCTTGTGAAGGGCCCCAAAGTACAGTCGACAGTTTTCTGAGAGAGTGATTTTCTTTGCCAAGTCCAGGTTGCTCTGAATATTATGCTTTTTTGAAGGTGGGAAAACCTAAAAAAGGGAGAAGAAAACAAGAAAGACATTCAGTTTGGTAACACAGAGATTGTTTCCTTATCCTGTATTCTCCTGTAGTTTCGATTAAATAAATTATTCTTCTCGTCGCTGCGGCTGATTTGCTACAGCCTCAGAATTGTAACAGCCTGGAGGTCTTTTGTAATGATAAAGCACTATTTCTAGCCTTGGTAGGCCATGAAATATCAGATCTTAAAATGATATGATCCTAATTGTAATCTGCCTTTTGCCCACATACACACACTTCACTTACAACGTGATTTTAGTAGCTGATGTCACAGGAACTGTTGGAGTGAAAAATCAATGCTTTCAAAAGGCTGAACACTTGGAATTCTAGTTTTCAAATACTATAAAGCATTTAGGGCTGATTGTACAAGGTATTGGCTTCAGGGGAGTTGTTGCGGGTAATCAGAATTCTGAAAATCAAGGCTTTCGTCTCTTATTGTGGCTTTTGAGATAGTAGCTGGTTCAGTCATACTCAAAATAAAGTGAAAAGGGCAAGACAGTAAATGATGCTATGATTTAAAATGCCAGGATCTCATGACATGAGGATTAGAAGGACTTCCCTAGACTAGTACAAATGCTTTCAGGACTTGTAAATTGTTCCAAGCACTGGTCCCAGACAAAAGGTCAATTAAAAACAAAAAATCCCTTCATAAAAATTTATTTGTCCAGTCAAATTCTAGCTTTTAAAAATGTCAACAAGGTGTCGAAGCAATTTATAACTTCAGGGACCAAAAGCCTTTACTAGCAACAATTTTCAAAATCAGAAATACCTTTGTTTTTAAATCTGCATTCTTCTTTGCCACCTCTTTAGCTGAAAGGGGTTTTTGTGCCTGTTCCAACCCAGGAGACTTCTGAAAAATGAAAACACTTGAAATGATTTATATATTGTTTCAACATACTATGTCAGGTTTTGTTTTATATAGTGGCATAAAAATTCCTTGTTTTAAAAATTACATGCAGCCCAAATGTTGCTACTGTATACAATGACACCTGCTGTTAGAAGCATAACTGATCAGCTGTAATTTCTACTATAGAATTTAGGAGCTGACCCTGAAAGGAGTAGTAGCATCGGGCCCATCATCAATGAACTACTTCCAGCTAATGATAGTATTTCAGTTATGACAGCGCCATTTACTGTCTGATACTTGTTCTTTATACTCTGTTCCCAGAGTAACTTCCAATATTGTTTAAGTCTAGATATTATGTCCTGGCATTTGATTTAAATATTTTCTCTCTCTCTCTTTCCAGGTTTTATGCTGCTGCCCATAGTATCTGAGTGCCTTTGGTGTAAAAGCAAGAGCTAGAGCAATGTTCCTAGTGAGCTTCTTTGAGTCTCTGGCATTTCTCCCTTTCTGGAAAAATTACTCAACTGACAAGCACCTGGAAAATTAATAAATAGGTCACGTAATCTACAGTATAAGATTAAGTTGCTTAGACCATTTGGTTTATTTGTTAACACGTTTTGTAAATTACCCCTACACCTCAAAGCCACATTTTCTAGCAAATCACAAACAAGGAAACTGACATTTCCTGCATCTGCACCGTAGCTGATGTGCACCCAAAACACAAAATTGTGCCATAAACATTCATGTTGAGTATGCTGACACGAAACAAATAGCACCCTAAAGAAACACATTGTTTGAAACTGGGCTGAAAATTTAACCTTAAGCACATCTGTGTGGTGAGATCCAGAATTGCTCTCAAAGAATGGATAAGCCCCACTTCTCTAGTCCATCTATATTTGACTGACTGCCATGGTTGTGGCTGCTGTGGCACTTGTAGCCAGCCATAGCACTCCCAAAGGCCTGGAGGTAGGCCATCGGCTAGCAGGTGAAACTGAACATAAACCAAAGTGAGGTTTGTGATAAAGCAAAGTTAAAATAGAGCAAGTAAACTTCCCTGCAAACAACATGAAGCAGAAAATTGGCAGCAAATCACGTTACACTGACCTGTAACTGAACATAATCACAGTCTTCAGTGACATTTTCTCTTGATTTCTCAGAAGAGACTTTGTTTTTGTTTGGTTTATCCAAAGTATTTCTTTGGAGTGAATCAAGTTCTCTTCTTCTGGGTATTGGGATCGGCTTTGCCATTTTATGGTCTGTACCAATTTTTGGTGACTTGCTCTCTTGTTCCTTGCTATTCTTTTTGAAGAGAAGCTTTCCATTAGCTATGATAATAGAAACAAATCTCTTGATATCATCTGGAATTGTGCGGGCTACCATAACAAACCGATCAAGATCATCTGGGTTATTCTGAGGTTTCTTAATGACCAGAACTTCCAGTGACCATTTGCAGTTATTCAGTGCTTCCCTTGTTTCTACCAAGATCTGGAATGAGTCTTTAAGAATT
This sequence comes from Mauremys reevesii, assembly GCF_016161935.1. Taxonomy (NCBI): domain Eukaryota; kingdom Metazoa; phylum Chordata; order Testudines; family Geoemydidae; genus Mauremys; species Mauremys reevesii. Next base: position 37,286,720 of record NC_052635.1, on the reverse strand, counting down.
TTCAGCTGTGTTTTAATTCTGGTTTGAAGGTTATTGTCAGTGATGCAAGAGGCATTCACCTTGATGGCTTGAGCAAAGTCCAAGAATTCTCCCAAAGATACTTTTATGTGATCAATTGCTCTATGGATTTCCTCAAGGTTTGTCTCCAGGTTTTCCTGGAATCTCCACTTACTGCTTACAAAAATCATCAGACTTGCAACTGAACTGGATACACTGTGCTGCAGCTTGGTCAATGTCTCTATGGCTAAGTCGAGCTCCAAGTTAATTTCTTTTGCAGGTTCTTCTGAAGATGACATAGAAGAGGACTCAGCAGAAGTGCTTGATGATGTAGATAGTGTACTGGTTCTACTGTCCACACTGGAAACTGATAACCTGTCTTGTTCTAATTTGGCATCTTTTGACAGCTGTGGAGGAATGTTGTAAGTATGGTTTCCAAAACTACTGTTGTTTTTTTCAGTCCCTTTCCTGTGCTGTAAAGCAGTAGGCAGCACTTTTGGAGTATCATAAACATTTGGTTCAGAGTTCTGTTGCTCAACCCTTGGAGTCAGAAAGCTTGGTGGAACATGATAGTTACCGTTTTGCTGCAAAAGCAGCATGTCACGTGAGGGTGGTACATTATAACGAGGGATATCAGGAAAGGTTAATTTTCTCTGTGTTGGTGGGACATCGTACATTTGTGGATTCACTGATTTGCTTTTGATATTTGTTGGTGGAACATTTTGCAAACTAGAACCATATCTGGCTGGCGGTATGTCATACAGCACCTGCTTTTCCAGGGAACTATTGGAAGGATCTTTTTTTAAACCCATTTTTTCAGGTGATACCGGAATATCATAAATCCATTCTGACTTCTGAGGATTTGGCAAGGTATTATAATGACCCAAACATTTTATTTGAGACAAATTTTGTAGTGAAATGTCATGGTCTCTTGCAGTTGTGGGGGGGACATCATACACCTGGAAAGCAGTACACAAGGTTTACAAGCGGCATTTAGAAATATAAAGTCAGATCCATAGGCATAGGTCAATGAAATCCATGTAGCTATGCTGATTTACACCAGCTGTGGCTCTGGCACATAGTTCTAATTCTGCTCCCTCTCTGAAATGCACAATCACATTGCAAATATGAAATATCTAATATTTTGACCAAGTATATTTTTGTCACATCCACAGATTATCAAACTGTAAGGTAATGCCGATCAAGGATAGTTTTATATAGTGAAGCAAACAAGATTTCATAAGCCTGTTAACTAGAAGAACTGATTCCAACCTCTTTAATTTCCGGTAGTCATATACAGCCATGCACACACGCAAAATTAAAAAAAAATGCACAGTTGACCACACTAAAATAATTGCACTGTGTTTACATTTTCAAAGGCTTCCTGAAATGCATACTGATCTTATTCAATGGCCTACAATAGCTGCTTGTGTACATCTGACCTCTACAGCCTGCAGAATGATGACTGATTCTGGTGCAATAAGGCCAATATAAGAATAATAACCACTTCAGGCCAGATGGTGCTTTGCTGCTTCACAAGGGTGATGAGGAGGGAGTTCAAGATGTAACGGGAGTGTGCAGTTGCTGGGCACAACTGCCGAGTCTGTGATTTCCAGGGGTGCAAGACACCCTCACAAGTGGCAGGGAAAAGGTGGATCCCTGACTTTCCCCTCTTCATTGGTCAATGCAGCTGGCCAGATATACAAGCCATGGGCAAGCTGCACCTCTAATGGCTCCCCTGAACAATGGGATGCTCACTGAGGCACAATCCCTCCCGGAGTTTAAACTGCAGTGTGCTCCTTCACACTACCCCCAAAGCAAGCCAGTGTCCACTCATCACGACTGAGCCTACGGGTTTCACTTTTCACCCAAGGATCTCAAAATGCTTTACAAATACTGGCCAAGTCTCACCACATCCCCATGAGGTGTAAGTATTATGTGTTTAAAATTGTAAGTTCTTTGGGACATGGATCTCATTATCTATTTGGCTATCCTTGTAAAGCTCCCAGCACACTTTTTGGCATGATACAATTATTATTAATAATAAAATAATTCCTATTTTTAAGTGGATACAGTGTGATACGCATAGATTGGGTGTCTTGCCCAAGGTTGTACAGTGAGTCATTGGCAGAGCTATAGCCACTAGACCACACTCTCTTCTTACAATACAATGCAAGTTATTTGTTTCTGCTTCAAGGTTACGAACATGCAGATATTCAAGAATATAAGAATCTGACATCACTTTTACTTACCAAATAGTTTCTTGAGTCACCTTTTTTGGTGACAATGTCACTTTAAAGATAGTAAGCAAATAAATACAATGATAGTTCCATCTCCAGCAGATATCCAGTATAACTAGTCTCATTTCTTACTTTAAACTTACTTAATATTAAAAATAAGAAATCTACCAAATGTGGTCTGGATTAAATTACTATAAAATGGATGCACACACTAAAAGAATAATTATCAATGGTTCTCTGTAAAACAGGGAGGACATGTCTATTGGGGTCCTGTGGGAGTCTGTTTTGGGTCAAGTACTATTCCATATTTTCATTAATGACTTGGATAATGGAGTGGAGAGTATGCTTATAAAATTTGCGGACTACATCAAGACAGGAGGTGTTGCAAGTACTTTTGAGGACAGGTTTAGAATTCAAAATGACCTTCACAAATTGGAGAATTGATCTGAAATCTATAAGATTAAATTCAATACAAGAAAATGCAAAGCGCACTTAAGAAGGAAAAAAAAGCACAAATACAAAAAGAAGAAATACAAAAACAGCTGGGTAATACTACTACAGAGAAGGATTTGGGGAGAGGGTTATAATGGATCACAAATTGAATGTGAGTCAACTATATAATGGAGTTGCAAAAACAGGCTAGTACTCTGGGGTGTGTTAAAGGAGCATCGTATGTAAGACTTGGGAGATAATTGTCATGCTCTACTCTACTGGGTATTGTGTCCAGTTTGGGGCACCACACATTAAGAAAGATGTGAACAAAATGGAGAAAGTCCAGAGGAGAGAAACAAAAATGATAAAAGGTTTAGAAAACCTGATCTATGGTGAAAATTTTTAAAAATGGGTATGTTTAGACTTGAGGAAAAAAAAGACCAAGGGGGGGACTTGATAACGGTCTTCAAATATGTTAAGGGCTGTTATAAAGAGGACCATGATCAACTGTTCTCAATGTCCTCTGAAGGTAGGAAAAGAAATAATGGGCTTAATCTGTAGCGAGGGAGATTTAGGTTAGATATTAGGAAAAACTTTCCAACTATAAGGACAGTTAAGTTCTGGAATACGTTACCAAGGGAGTTTGTGGAATCCTCATCACTGGAGTTTTTTCAGACCAGGTTAGACAAACACCTGTCAAAGATCATCTAGGACAGGTGCACTTGGCCCTGTCTCAGTGCAGGGGGAGGGACTAGATACCTCAAAGTCCCTTCCAGTCCTACATGTCTATGGTTCTATGATATTAAAGAAATGTAACATTCAAGTAGTGCTGTTTTTATGGTTATTCTTCCTGGCAGATTGATGGCACTTAACTATGGGGCTGGTGCCCCACCTCACATCAGAGGCATGTACAGCACATTGGTATAACCATACACCTTTTCATGGGTTCTGCTGTATGAGTGTGACAGTATTAATGAGAGACTATTCTCTGCCATTCAGTGAGTAACACTTACACTGCCCACTGGAGAGTCTTGCTGGACATAGATTTCTGCCTTTTCCAGGCTGGATGGGATGTCATAAAGCTGTTGCTGCTCTTCCCGGATATATTCTTTGTAGAGGATCGGCATAGAACCCTTTCTGGCTGCGGGTGGAGTGGCACACCTCTAATAAAATACAAAAGTAAGGTTGACTTAAATTCTGTTTATCACAGCACCAACGTGAAGACTTAGGGATGTAACTCTCTTGAGTTCATGCAGGTATTCTGCGTGTGTACGCAGAGCAGGGTACAGTTCTTAGAATCTACTGGAGTGGACTGTAGAATCAAATCATAATGTTGTAGGGAGGGGGGATGGGCACTAGGTGGCGCAGTTGGATGTTACACTTAATTTTTGAAGATTTGGATCCAAATAAATTATTTTTAAAAAATCTATCAAAATGAAAAGATTCTTATCAGTTTTTTTAACTTTCCTATAGAATTCGCTACCAATCTTTATAGCAGAGTTCAAACAATAAATTAGTATAAAAGTTATAATTTACTTTTAAATTTTCTAGTACGGTTGCATATGATACGGAACTCAGAAGTCCTGAATTCCAGTCCCACTTGATGGACATATTCAGCGACATGACAGGACTCACCTGAATGCATAAGGCCACCCGGTGTTGTGGTGATGGAACATCATAAGTCTCCCTTTGTATATATGGCATGGAGGCCCGAGATGCTGTGGGAAGAGTAAACCGGTGCTTGACGGGGGGAAAAAAGAAGAATGTAATGAGAAAGTTGAAGTGATCTTAGGGCATCTGTGAGAATGGAATGAGTCTGATGGCCATTGCTGGAAGAATTCCTTTTGGGGTGTTAATTAAAAAGCTTCTGTCAAATATTCATTGACCCTAAACTTGAAAACTGCTCATTGTCTGCCTTTTAAGCAGACAGGATTTATTTTTCCTATAAATCCCCTTTACTGGTATTTCCACTCTATTTCAGAGATGAATTATTGACAAATTAAAAGCATTCTGCCTCACATATAGCCCAGGAAATAGAAAAGATGTGTAGTGAATCAATCCCGATCCAGATACCAACCAGATCTTTTGGCTCCCAAAAAGTAGAACAACTGAAAAGAGGTCCATAGGGTTTCTACTCCAGCTTTCCTACGGGTACAGGAACGTAAGAACATAAGAACGGCCTTACTGGGTCAGACCACTGGTCCATCTAGCTAGTATCCTGTCTTCTGACATTGGCCAATGCCAGGTGCCTCAGAGGGAACGAACAGAACAGATAATCATCAAGTGATCCATTCCCTGTCACCCATTCCCAGCTTCTGGCAAATAGAGGCTAGGGACACTTCAGAGCATGGTTTTGCAAGACATCTGAAATGAGATTATAGTGGGTGGTAGCACCACTATTATTAAAGTATACGGTACTATAAAGGAGGTTGGACTTCTCTCAGAAGAAGCAAGTCTGCTGTTCTCACCTCTACCTCTGGTCCTGTCCAACTCCTAGAGCACAGGAGCCTGATGAGGGCACTCTAATGCATAGACCAGTTACAGATTTATTTCATTGTTTGCTTGACACGGTGTTTTAAGAGGCATAGGAATGAAAATAGCTCCACAGAGTGGAGGCTGTGGATAAGTTTAGTTAAAATGCTAGCAGACTGCTAATAGATACAAACACTGGGAAAAGGATTTTTCACTCACTCCAAACCCACCCTGAATTTCGTCTATTCAGCAATGAGATGCTCTTGGGACTGCACAGTGGGTCTATAAATAAACCATTGCAACACCAAATTTCTGACCCGAAGGAGATTCTCCTGAAGCTTTATGTTGCAATAAGCCATTTAAAAGTGAGAGGCAGTGTTCTTCTCCACCATATTAACAGTCAGACCCACCAAATTCAGAGCAATGTGGCGGAAGGGCATATTGTGTGGCGGAAGGACAAGGCCCCAGCTTTTTATCTCCCTGTTTCATATTTGAGAAAAGCCTGGCTGCCTGAAACGTTGGTTTCTTGTAAGGACAGGAAATAAATAAATGAACATGAATTCCATTATTATTCTGCAAAAGGAGCCATCTCTCTTACAAACCATCTATGCTGACAGAACTATAAGAGAACAGGCTTTGTTTTTCTGCGCCGAGTAGATAAGTAGAGTCCAGCTAGAAGGTTCTGGTCTGGCCCAAACCTACTTTCACATACAGACAATCTTATCTGGATGATAGTAAAATGTGAATATCACACCCTATGGCCAGATTTGCTACAGAAAATAAATCGCTTTGTATATTTTCAAGGTCAGGCAGGCTAAGACAACAAATGGCTGAAATTTTTATTGGATGGGAAGTAACAAAATGACAATCTTTAAAATGTAGGTGGAGCATGCACGCAGTTTTTTTTCAGAGGAGCTTATTTTTTTCAATCAGAGTCCCTCAAAGACTGAATAGCTTCACCCAGCTGCTGAGAAAACAGCTGAACATGTCAGAAGATATGCCAGTTGTCCCATACCATCTACATGGGGTAATGTAGGATACTTCAGTTTGTACTGCTGCACTCAGATGGGCTGTCTACGTCTACACCTTTAAATGCATGTGTATCTGTGGCTGCTGACTCCTGTGGTACAGTTGTTCTTTGTAGTAGCAACTGTGATGTAGCTCAGACAAACCTGAAAGTGTAAATATTAGAAACATCTTAAAGATTTTAAAGTATTTTTCATTCCTTGTTAAAGAAAACAGCTATAGCTGAACAAGGTAGATACAACATATAACATAGCAGCTTAGCAGGTATCACAGGGCAACAGTATAGATAGACAGATAGATAGCAAAGCCATGTAACTCTCAGCTTGTGCTCCTAATTCAATAGAAAATGGGTATGTGACAATTTCAGGGCCTGATTTTTTTTTTAAAGTTGGGGGCACAATTGCATACACAAAATGTTCGTGAAATGTCATACCCAATTTGCATATGCCTTCTTTGTAATTAGGTGCATAGATCTGGTCATTGCCTGTGCAGAAGGCTAATTATGTTCCTTTGCACATTCAGTTACACAGTTTGATTGTGCAATTATGGTAATCACCCAGGAAAACTGGGAGTGCTATTTTGAAAAAAATGGACCTCAATCTCCACAGAGACACTAAGTTCACTTGGTTTTTCAGCATCTGTTCACCAGGTAATGCACAGAGCAACCCTGTTGTCACTGTATCTTTCCTTTTGATGCAAAGGTAGGGAAGATGGCTGAAGGAGATAAATGGAGTGAAATGATGGCCCAGAGTAAATGATTAGATGAATCACCTGCATCCTTTATAGACTGACTTAATATTTAAGTCTCTGCCTTAGATCATTTAACCTTTGTAACATACGTTTCATTTAGGGCAGGGGTTCTCAAACTGGGGGTCGGGACCCCTCAAGAGGTCGTGAGGTTATTACATGGGGGGTCGCGAGCTGTCAGCCTCCACCCCAAACCCTGCCTCCAGCATTTATAATGGTGTTAAATATATTAAAAAGTGTTTTTTAATTTATACGGGGGGGGGTCGCACTCAGAGGCTTGCTATGTGAAAGCTATGTACAAAAGTTTGAGAACTAATTTAGGGGATGGTTAATGTGAAGCTCCCATACCCAAGGCCCCATGAGCCTGTGAGACAAAACATAAAGTAAAATAAACTGTAGTGAACTGCACTGATAAATCCCTGCTATTACTGCTCATTTTTAATTAGGAAGGCCTCTGAGGCAATTATTTGTTACAGGGACGGCAGTTTTCAACTGCCTATGTTAGGGCACTCAATTCACATTTAATAAAAATAATATGGGCACTTATACGGGCTGTGGAGCACCTGAGTATTGATGGGATCACCCAAATGTGAACTGGGTAATCATGCATCCAAGCCTAAAGAAAGCGTGAACAGAGAAAGAGAGGGTCTCTCACTGAGAAGCTGAAACAAGGGAGCAGTTTTGAAGTGACTCATAAAATGGGAGTCAATGGAGGTGTCTGGAGAAGGTGGTGACCTGGTGCATGAGAAGACTGGCAGCAGCATTATGAACTTGTTGAAGAACTGGGATGTGGAGAGACTAAAGGGAAGAGAGTTGCAGCATCTCAGTGAGAGAAGATGACAGTCTGGCTGAGAAGTTCTATAACAGGGTTTCTCAAACAGGGGTCGGCGCTTGTATAGGGAAAGCCCCTGGTGGGCCGGGCCGGAGTGTTTACCTGCCTTGTCTGCAGGTCTGGCCGACGTGGCTCCCACTGGCTGCAGATCGCTGCTCCGAGCCAATGGGAGTTGCTGGAAGCAGTGGCCAGTAAGTCCCTTGGCCTGCACCGCTTCCAGCAGCTCCCATTGGTCCGGAGAAGTGATCCGCGGCCAGTGGGAGCCGCAATCAGCCAGACCTGTGGACGGGGCAGGTAAACACACCGGCCCGGCGCTCCAGGGGCTTTCCCTACACAAGCGGCAGCCCCAGTTTGAGAAACCTTGTTCTATAACCACATTCTTACCAGAAAAAAAGAGTCCTGTGGCACCTTATAGACTAACAGATGTATTGGAGCATAAGCTTTCGTGGGTGAATACCCACTTCGTCGAATGCATGAAGTGGGTATTCACTCACGAAAGCTTATGCTCCAATACGTATGTTAGTCTATAAGGTGCCACAGGACTCTGTCGCTTTTTACAGATCCAGACTAACACGGCTACCCCTCTGATACTTGACACATTGTTACAAATTATCTTCTATAAGTGTCAACCCCACAAATGTGAAGAAATGTGTGTCTGTGCCTCAACCACTGAAGTATGAAGTTCTGGAATTTTATAGCTTAAAGAATTTTAAGCAATTTTGTAGAACCCATAAATCTCTATCTTCCACTCAAAGGAGTTCTTATATTCCTCTTCACTTCCTGTCCTAAATGGTTGGGCATTATATAGCTGCCACTTACTGTCACGGAGGCGGCTGTATTTCAGCGGGGGATGTTGTGATTCCAGGGATGACTGTATTTGTTTTATAGGAACATTTCCAATAGAATGCTATGAATGTATCACAGTATTTATTCAAGTCGCCTAAACAAAGCATCATTTACTTGACTGACTTCACTGCAACTTTCAACTGAAATTCTCAAGTCCATGAAAAAGTAAAAACCGTCAGGCTTCCTTTCACCTCTCACTGGTATTTTCCAACACTTGGTACCTTAATACTTGCTTATATTCTTACCTGATTGGTTAGGCTTTTGGTCTTTTCACTGAATAATCGTGCAGCTAAAGCTGGCACCTGATATATTTCTTGAGTAGGTGGAGAAGAAACAGAAGAAGGAACTGGCTTAATCCAACAGTCCATCCGTTCATACGTAGGTGACAATGTGGAAGACTTGGGAGCTGATGGGACCTGGTAGATATTTTGTTGACAGATGGGCAATTCCTGGGAATCATGCTCAGAGGAGGGCGGCAACATGCCTGCCTGGGAACCAGCAAGGAGTTGGAGGCGATTAGCAGGAGCTAGGCCTTGTCTTCCATGGAGGGAACATTTCCACCATCCTTCACTCTCTAAGACATTCTGCTCAAGAACCGTTAGGATGTCTCCTTTGCGGAAGGCTAGCTCATCTGAACACTCAGCCTTGTTGTCATATAATGCTTTTGCCAAGGTATTCTAGAGAGGAAAAACAAATTTAAAAAACCACATGCAGTAACATTTGCACAGCTTGTATTATTCAGAAGTGTTATATGGAGCTACCAGATTAACATTTCTCAGCACCTAAATTCATGCAAATTCAAAACTGCTAATATTTATCCTAAGGGTGAGTTCTCAAGGCACTGGTTTTATGAAGTTAAACTTTTTGAACATATGCCTGCCATGCTTTAGTGTGTTACAGAAATAAATAATACCAAAATAATACTTTGCATTTCTCCAGCACCTTCCATTGGAGGATCTCAATGAAAACATGAATTACATAAGTCTCATGAACACCCCTGGAAAGTAGGAAAGCACATTAGCTGAGTTTTCCTGATAAGGGTACTAAGGCAGAAAGCTACTAAAGTCACACAGGAAGTCTGTGGCAGATTCAAGAATAGAACTCTCATCTCCTAACTTCTATCTAATCAATCTACCTATCTACAACTCTATCACATCTGGTATCTGAATGCCTCACAGCTGCTAGTGTTAACCACATATCCATCCTCCCTCTCTTTTCACATAAAACACAATGCTGGGGGTGTCATTATTCATTTCCTTTCTTAGAGCCAAATATAAATGAACCACCTGGTAGTCACTACCCTGAGGATTTCAAGAAAATATCAAGAAAATAACCCAGCCATTCTAGATGACAAAGTACACTAAATACACCAGTGGTCAGTCTACACTAGCATTTCCACCAGTGTTAGTACTGGGAGAGAAGCATCAGTGCCAGCACAGGGGTGGGGCGAGATTTCCCTAAAATATTCAGAGTCGGTAAGACCCCTGCTGTGAACATGCGATTAAGGAAATTTCAAATCAATGAGCATAATAACAGATCTGAGAATAATGATGCTGTTTACTTTATTGGTGGAAGATAATCTCCATGAGATACTTATATTGCCCCCATTATGATAGCATCCAAGCATCTTCTCATGTATTTATCCTCACTGCACTTCCATTAGGTTAGGAAGTGCTATTAGCCACATTGTATAGGTGGGAACTAAGGCACACTACGCATTTGTGACCAGGGCTGGCTTTAGGAAGTGCGGGGCCCAATTCGAACAGTTTTGGCGAGACCCTGGCAGGGATGACTTAAAAAAAAATGTAAAAAAACCACGTGGGTCTTGTACTCACCGGGCGGTGCTCGAGTCTTCGGTGCCACTTCAGCGGCGGGTCCTTCACTTGCTCCAGGTCTTCGGCGGCACTGAAGGATCCGCCGCTGAAGTGCCACTGAAGACCCAGAGCAAACAAAGGACCCACCGCCGAAGTGCCGCTGAAGACCCGGAGTGCCGCCAGGTGAGTAAAAAATTAAAAAGGTGCCTCTAGCCAGGGAAGGGATTCTCACTGGGTACGGGGCCTGATTCAGGGGAATTGGTGGAATAGGCCTAAAGCCGGCCCTATTTGTGACAGAGCAAGAACTTGAACCCACATCTGCTAAGTCCCAACCAAGCTACTAATCCAGTGAACTACGCTTCCACTCTATTGAATATTTATGGTGATCATGTGCACGTGGCTAAACATGTTTTGTTCTTAGAACTCAGGTTTTTAGTAAGCAATTGATTTTACTATAATTAAAACAGCCAAAAGTAATAGCAAGCGTGGTGTTCATCATTGGAGGCATTTTTGTACAATCTACTACAGCTGATGAAAGAATAAAAAGAAGTATGCACATACTATTTCCCATACATGGATTTATTTTCAGCTTCAAAATAAGATCAACCACTTTCCCCATGGAATGTGGATTAGGAAAAACAGTTTCTTATCCAGAAGTAATGTCCAAAGAGATAGCGTCTGCATTGGAAACATAATGCCTTGTATTTTTATCCAGCGCATTTGCCATAAAGCAACAGCTGGTTTGAAGTATCAAGAGAAGAAAATCAATTTGTCAGCTCAGCTGATAAAAGCGGCCTGTTGTTGGTAGCATAAATTTCTTCATCGGGATGGCTGGGAACAATGGCTCTTTTATGATACATGGGTTTATCCACACATACTGCACTAGCAGCTGTCAGAGATGGACAGCAACAGTCCCACTTACCTTATGTCCTAGTCTGATTAAAATGCTCTTGTTGCCTTGTACGTGTCAGTCCCAAATTCTGCTTTGACGATACCAAATGCTTGGGACCACCTGTGTTTCAGTGAGACATTCTGTAGTCTCATCATACAATATAACCCAGAGAGGGATAGGACATTTCACATTGTCACAATTGTGAGTAAAGGCCAGATTTTCCTAGTATGGTTAGCAGTAATATTACAATAGCAGCAAGTGACTCCAGCCAATAGTGGGATCCCACTGTGCTATGCACAGTATAAACATACAGTAACAGACAGTCCCTGCCCCTAAGAGCTTGTGAGCTAAATAGAAAGGATGGACAAAGGGAATATTTATATCATCATTTTGCAGATGGGGTGCAACTGAGGCATAGAGCAATTAATTGACTTGTCTAAGCTCTCACAGGAAACCTGTGGCATAGCCAGGAAATAAACCCAGATAAAGAAGGAGTTCCAAACTGGAGTGGTAAGCGCAAAACCATTTCCTAGTTGCACCAAACTAAATGAGAGCTGATATCCATGATATGACTTGAAAAGACATTTGACTATCAACCTATCTGTAGCTAATTATTTGTTGAGAAAATGCTATGGTAAGTATTTTTATGCCTGAGTCTGCAATTGCAGTGTAGATAAAACTATCTGATTTCAGAAGGGTTGAACGCACTTGCAAGAAGTTTAAGCTTGGCCCATGTACTTCAGTAGGAATTTCTGCAAATAAGGACCACAAGCTATGGCCCATGTTATATGAATGTATGAAATAACAGTCACATCATCAGTGCTTCAGTGACACTCAAACGTGATTTCATCAGGCATTTCTGGGGGAAATATGCCAAGTACTCTCTAATCTCCTTGCATGGGGATAGATGGGTCTCCTACTGTAAATGTATGGGGCAAGACAATCCCACTCTCAGAGATGACACTGAAGAATCCTTAATCCCCATCCTTTATTCTTGTCTCTTAAAGTTCATTCTGCAGCAAAAAGTGTGAAAGAAAAGTTTTATTAGACCTGTACCAATAAACGTTTCATCTGGTGAATCATCATCAAGGTCCAATAATAACCAAGGGGGAACAAAAAATTAGTTGGCGGCTTAGCGAAAATGAGGCCTCATCTTCTTAAGTATAGGAATCAGTTTGTCCCTTGCTACACAGATATTGGCATTGTTAATTAAAACTGTGCGTGACGTGGCCCAGAGTGCGTTATAATTTCTAAGCAAACATTCATACATATGATTGCTTGTGTTCTGTGGCTAAATTGGATTTGAGTCAGTTTGGAACAAATAAAAACAAAGATGCCTCTACATTGTATATATTGACGTGTGGACTTTGGTCCCAAGGGAAGTCATTGTCTCACAAATACCTTAATGAGATTTACAGAAGGGCAAAGAGTAATTTTATGGCCATTAATATAGCTATGCAACCTAGAGTGATACTAAGGTAAAGCATGTGCTTCAGGGAATATGGCCAGCACCATGGGGGTCAGGAGCCAATTCCTTTCCATCCCCCTATTCTGCACTGCACAATCAGGAGATAATATAGGATTTCTTCCTGTGCTACAATGTTATTACCCAAATTCTGAATGTTTGTTAATTTACTGTTGTTATTTTAACCTCCTGGCACCAATTCCTGCCATAAATTGTAAAGCATTTTGCATCTAGATCTTGTTGCAAAAACCCAACTTCCTCCTTTGAAAGGTTTCAGATTTCTGTGCATGTTTTGTGTTCACAGTAATGAAGGACTGAGGGAAAACCACAAGAGCATATTGTTACACCAGCCCAGCAACACAAAGCCAGCGAAGCAGGTTGTTCTGCAATTACCCCTGCGCGCCACAAAATAAAGAAAAAAGAACATTTCTGAAGGGCATAAAAATGGTAAATTGTACAGCTTTGCCTTTGTTCCATGCCTTGTGTTCTCCTTTGCCTATCTATTAATAAGTATAGTAAGTACCATTTTTCCCCTCTCATTTCCTTTCTGACTATGGTGGTTAGTAATCATGATTCTTAGAACTTTGACAGCTAGGGAGTGAGTGAATGAGCATAATACTTTATGTAGTACCTTTTGTCTAAGGAATCTATATTAGCTTTTAATATAGCTTTTAGCAGCTATATAATCATTACATATTATTTGTATCACAGTAATACTTTGGAGCCCTGAATAGGTGATGCACACATAATAATAATTGGAGATATACCAATCTCCTAGAACTGGAAAGGACCTTGAAAGGTCATTGAGTCCAGCCCCCTGCCTTCACTAGCAGGACCAAGTACTGATTTTTGCCACAGATCCTTAAGTGGCCCCCTGAAGGATTGAATTCACAACCCTGGGTTTAGCAGGCCAATGCTAAGTAAATTTAGTGCTGGTGAAACATGCTAGATTGGCAGACTAAAGCCCTCTTTAATACCCCTGTGAGGAAGGTATTATTGTACTAGTTTTATAAGTGACTAAACTGAGGTACAGTGAGATTAAGAGAGTCACTGACAGAACCTGGCATAACACTAGGAGTCATCATTCCCTGGTCTTTGCTCTGCCATTCACCAGTACTCTCACAGCACAGAAAACTGCATTCAGATCCTCCATTCTCGGATTGCATAGTGAATTACTAAGCAGCCATTCGTTGCTCTAGTTGTTCCGAGATGCTTTACAATAAGACACGACTCTTAAAAGAGCTCAGCCTGGTACCTGATTTTGTGCCCACAGTAACTGTGTGCATAATTTTGTGGCTGCAAATACCTGCAGACCCATTTTATGAGATTTAAACACATATTTAAACCTGATCTGCCAGTACAGTCAGGCTGCTAGATATTTGTGTGTCATCAACAGTATCTGCAGTTATTTGCCCCAAGATTATTTGTGGGTGCAGAATTGGGGGCACCAAACTCCAGCTCATTTTTCAAAACCAAGCCCCAAATATTCTTTCACACTTGCCTGGGACATGTGTAAAGACTCACTATCACAGATCCTTTCTGTTATTTGAGCAGAAATGCTCCCGGAACATTGTGTGTGTGTTTATTAGTCAATCATTCCCACGATCACTGAGACCTCTGTGGGCTGCTGGGATAAGAGATAGTTCTGCTCTGAGGCCAATGGGAATTGCATTTTTTGTTTGTTACCAGAGAACCGGAAACTGGCTGTCTAACACCATCAGCCACACAATGCGGACTAGGCCAGCTGTTTGCAGCTCTTGGGTAGTTTTACGTGATCTCTATACTTCTCTTTAATGCACACTTGAAATACTCAATGCACTATAAACACTAAAGCAGCAGAGATCAGATCAAAGTATTTTTGTCTGTGTTGTTTGTTGCTTCTTTAAAGGTCCCATGTTCCCTAAAAAGGCAGTATAGCAAGGACACAAATATTTTCCCCATAAACCCCACGGCTACCATAAAAAGGAACATAATTTATTAGAAACCAAGTACAACACTTCATGAAGGTACCTCAACAGGTGATGTGTTAATCACTCCCAGGGCCAGGCAAATTCCAGAGAGCCAATCAACAAATTTAGGCCTAGAGAGTGAATATCATCCCCAAGCCTCCTTTGAATATGTATGTATAACCCCTATTTATAACCCCGTGAATTAATTACATAGCTTGAAGGGAGGAAAGTCACATTAAAGGCTGATAACGGAGATGGTTTTGCTGTCTCAAAGCAGTAGTTTTAGTTCCCTGGCAACACAAGTTAGAATCCTAGTTCAGTCAACACAACCTTTCACCTTTCTGAAAAGGTAAATTAAATTCTTCCTTATCACATAATGCACTTGATCAGACAAAATCTGAAAAGGTGAAGTTTTGCACAGATATAGGTCCCATGATCTGCCTGGCTGCTAATCTCCACCCCCCAACCTGAAATGATTCATGGACGTGCAGTACAAGAATTTGGGAAGCACTTTGGGATCCTTCAGGATGAAAGTTGCTGTGTAATTGTATGTTTATTAATGAAAAATAGTGGGAAATAATGTTGTTAGAAGTCCACAGAGCTGACAATGCAATTATTTAACCTCAAGTAGCTATAGCTACATATAGAAAAACATGGCATATATTTATAAATAAAGAAAAATGTTATTTTACAGCATGATATAGAATTAATAGTTCCAAGAACTAAATGACATAACCATGGTACAGAAAATAAAATCTAGTAGAAATATAAGCAAATGTCACTAGCAAAATATTGCATGTTACAATAGTCAGCAAGGTTGTCAAAATGCTGGCATTTCACTTATGGACACCTGCAAGTTGTTTTTGATAATCCTTCTGAATTATTAATTTTATTATTATTTAATACAATCCAAAAGCATGATAGGCATTTGACAGAATCTTAATTTCTAAAGAAAAAGATTTTTTCCTTTTATTGTCTTTAGTTTGCTTTTTTTTTTAAATAGCTATTTAAAAAATCTGAACACAGATTTTTAGTCATGGGAATTCCTTCTGCAGATTGAGATTTACACTCTTAAAAGATGTTGTAGCCACACTTTGAGTGTCTTTTAAAACCTTTAAAGTACTCTTAAAAGATGACAAAATAGTTGAGCAGAAGAAGAAGATACAATTAAAAGCTGTGGATAGTTTGCAAAACAATTATGTTGATGTATCAGTGACACCTCTTGGCATGTTTACTGAACTGTTTCCAGTTAATCTATTCACCTCTGAAAAGAGCTGAACAAACAAACAATCTCCACATGCCTTTTGAGATGTGGAATGAGGTTCCCAGATGAGTCCTTTTTAAATAGTAGTCTAAGTTAGACCAATTTAACTTGACAAATTAAATTAACTGTAGATTGCTAGCAGTTAAAATATACTAACACATGCAGAAGAAAAGGAACAAAATCCTCAAATTGTCTGAAGTTTCCCTAAATATATGTGCCTTCATTCTGACTATGCCTGACCATTTTTTTAAAATATATGTATCTATCTCATAGAACCGGAAGGGACTTTGAAAAGTCATTGAGTCTAGTCCCCTGCCTTTACAGCAGAACCACGTACTGTCCCTGACAGATTTTTGCCCCAGAACCCTACATGGCCCCCTCAAGGATTGATTTCACAACTCTGGGTTTAGCAGGCCAATGCTCAAACCACTGAGCTATCCCTCCCGCCTTGGTTTGCTTTTGGTGTAGATGAGGTGTAACATTTTTGGTGGCGCACAGCTGATCTGAGATGCTTTCATTACATCTGTTCCTCTGTTTGTGGTTAATGTAACTAGAAAAGAGCAAAAATGTAGCAAGCATTAACTATTTGGCTTGATTCGACACTTGTTCCATAAACAGAAGTCCCGTGTTTTTGCATATGGAAATTTTTCAGGATTGGATATAAATAAGTGTTTGAGAGTTAGGAATGGAGAGGAACACTGTATCTATTTTATTCTCTATGCAAGGGGTTATCTAACAGTTAGAGGACCATTTAGGGATCTAATTAACTGTTCATTTCCTGTGTTTTAGTGGTTTGAGTGTTATTGAACTCTTCTGGAAGGGCATGAGATACCGCAAGGCAACCATAGCTCTGCATTAATGAAGGGTTTTTTTGGTCAGTGAATCTAAGCATCAGGTTTAAAATCCCAAGAACTACAAATTTCAGATCCAGAAGGATCAGCTCAGTTCTTGGAAGAATGAAGATCTTACCAAACTGGAAAAATTGGCTTCCATTCTATGGGCGGTACCTTTTGGAGGAGACTTTATACATGGAGTCCTGTTTCCTCAGTACTGTATTATGGGGAGTTGGTAGCTGCTCCATAGTTAAGCTAACTTCTTACTAGAAATCTATTTTTCAACTCTCCTCAAATTCCTTCCTCTCTCCCACAAAACAGGTCAATTCTTGACTCCACTGAAGTCAATGGCAAAACTCCCATTGACTTCAATAGGGCCAGATTTCACTCTATTTCCCTAAAATTTCACATGCCACAACTCCTGCCAGAATTTTTCTAGGAAGTTGGGGATCAAAAATCATAAATGAGTTTTAAAAATATATATTTTTAAAATTCCCTGCACTTAACTTTTTGAAAACATTCACCCTCCACCCATTTTTAATGTATTTAATTCATTTATTTATGTTTTGCCTGATTCTGTCTCAAAATTGCCTTGGCCTAAAGACTCCAAATGTGTTGGCGTGCTGGCCATACTGAGGGTTAGCAGCCTATTAATATCTTAGGTATGTTTAGTGGGGAAATTACCAAGATTAGATCTCAAGACATATTGAGAGCTTCAGCTGGGTTGTACGTACCCATCACTAAAGTAGGCAAAAAGAGGATTGACTAGAACAGCGGTTCTCAAGCTTTTTCTTTCAGGAGCCCCCCCAACAATCTATAAAAACTCCATGGCCCACCTGTTTTGCACCATATAAAACCCAGGTCCAGTGTCAGGGGGTAGCAAACAGGGCAATTGCCTAGGGCCCCATGCCATAGATAGCCCTGCGAAGCTAAGTTGCTCAGGCTTTGGCTTCAGCCCCAGGTGGTGGGGCTCGGGGCAGCGGGTTTCAACCCCACACGGAGAGTCTTCAGCTTTCTGCCCTGGAATCCAATGAGTCTAACACCTGCCCTGCTTGCAGACCTTTTGAAACCTGCTTGTGGGCCCCCTGACCCCTGTTTGAGAACCGACCACTGGACTAGAGGATTATTAAAGAAGGGATATAGAAAAGAGGCAGAGAAAAGAGCTCTGTCCTTTGCCCAGCCAGGAAACTTTGCCACCCAATAGGAACTGGAAGACAACCTTGTTACTCTGCTTCATTCAAAGAGACTTTGTAAATTAAGGACTGTTTTTTCCTCCCCAACTTTAGCCCCTCTGAGTAAGCCATCCTCTCTCTGCCACTGTGCACTACACCTTTTAAAAGCTCAAGTTGCTAAAAAGTCTGGAAATTGAGCAGTAAAGGGATTCAGTCAGTGCCCTAATCCCATCTATTGTTTCCTTTATCGCCAACTGGATGTAGAGGAAATTGATTTGCAGTAGTGACATTATGCCATGTATCTAATCGGTTTCATTTTAGTTGTTGCTATATTTTCTTCCCCTTAATAGCATAATAGCGATTGCATGCTATCCCACAGGCTCATATGACATTTAAAATAGGATGATAGTGACTGTCTGAACTTGGTCAGAATTAAATTTGAAAGCCAAAGTAAAATAAAATGAAATTGGGGAAACAGGCTCATAGAAAACAATGAGGAGTACTTGTGGCACCTTAGAGATTAATTTTGCCTGTTCACAGTGAATCAGTAGCAGGATCAGGACTAGAGGCCAGATCTCCTAGCTCCCAGGGCCCTAATCCTTGACAGAGGTGCCAGAAAATGTGCTCCCTTCCCGCCTCCCTCCCATTTGGAAAATTTCAACGAAAAGAAAAAAATTGTTAAATTCCCAAGTTTTTGTTTAAAATTCCCCAAAGGCTTTTGTTTTCCGATTTCAAATTTTTAGAAAAGCAGGTACTTCTTGTGGAACTTTTCATTAAGTTGAAAACCTAGCTTTACCACTTAAACAAACAAACAAAAGCTGATGGAAATTTTTTGACCAGCCATAATCACTAAATCACACTTCCACCTACATGCAGAAAACATAATTAGAACGTGTTGAAGCTGATGATGTTAACATGACACTTATGCGGTAATGATGGGGAATTACCTGCTAAACTACAGTTGCCACAGGTCAGCTTTATTTGCTAGACAAAAACCAAACACAGAGTTTTCCAGTTTGGGGCAGTTCTTATCTTTCTGCACAAAGGAAACTAATGCTAGAAGAAGTCATTCCATCTGGCATCACAGGGTTAATAGAAAAATGTGGTCTGTGGAGTGCAGTCTTTTTAAAGCAGGGCTCTGGTAATCTGGACAATGATGTCTTCCCAGCTTGGCTGCTTTATAACCTTGGGCAAACATTTAACTTCTCTGTGCCTCAGTTGCCCACTTATAAAGTGGGGGAGCAAAATACTATTCACAAGATTTGCTGTGAGGATTGATAAATCTTTGCAAAGTGTTTTGAGATAATCAGATGGAAGGAACAAGTGCAAAGAATGTTCATTACTAATATCAGCGGTTCAGCTTTCCATGACTAATGTGGGGCTCAATTTTGAAAATTACAACCTGCATCTCAAGCTGGACATTTTTATATGCTGTTACAGCAAGCTTGTGTGTGCAGTGCTGAAAATCCAGACCAAAATATTGAGACACATTTATAACAGATATATGATCAACCTGGCGTGGGGCTGTGTTGTTTTCCCATGAAAAAATGAGTGTATTCAGAACTTTCTAAAGACAAAAGAAATCGTACTGGCTATTTGCTTTTTTTCAGTTCAGTCATTACTTTAGAACAGGTTTCAGAGGGGCAGCCGTGTTAGTCTGTATCAGCAAAAATGAGGAGGCACCTTAGAGACTAACAAATTTATTTGGGCATAAGCTTTCGTGGGATAGTCCACGAAAGCTTATGCCCAAATAAATGTTAATCTCTAAAGGTGCCACAAGGACTCCTCATTGTTTTTACTGTAGAACAGGATTTTTGATGTGTTCAGTCATTCTAGTGTATTTTGGCCTCTCTGCACAAATGTAACTCTTATTCATATTACTTAACATCTGTACATCAAGGGGAGATGTACAGCCCATAGGTTGTATTTGAACAGTTCCATAAATGATACATTTGTTTTCTACTATGCTGCACATACATTTTTATAGCTTCCCTCTTTTGAATGAGATCCAAAATGAAGATGAGATGCAATCACTTGTGCTCATTAAAAATTCCATGGTAATTATGAAGACACAATGGCCATTTAGACATCTAATAACCTGCCATTGTCATCAATGTTGCTTACCAGTACAGCATATCACTGTATAATTCTTTACTTATAGAATACAGAGTCAAACCTAACTTCTTTAGACAGAAATGTTTCCCCTCTTCCTGATAAAATAGAGTAGTGTTTTTCAGATAACTATGTTAAAAATTAAGATTGTATGTTACAAAGTATCATGTTAGGAACTAACAAACAGGAATAGAGCATGCTTTAAACAGAGCTTGTAGCAGATGCAGATATACATTCCATATACATTCTCACAAAAAAAATGAGATGCCATTAAATAAAATACAGCAGAGGTAATAATTTAGTACTTACATTGACTTTCATCTTGTCCTTTCTCTATTATTCCATTACCTAAATGAACACAACACACTCTCCTCTTCTCAAGTGAAGTTCTTCAGCTCAGACTGAAGTACGGTACGGTAAGGTTTGGCTAGAAGCCTACACCTCCCAGTGCTGGACTTGCTGTGAACCCTGCCGAGGGTGAAGTGAACAGCCACTGGGAATGAATGGAACTAATTACATAGTAAATTCTCTCTAACGTTACACGGCCTGCAGCTATGTTCATGCAAAAGAAGGAATGGCACTCGGTCAAGCCTCCAGGAAGAAAAGCAAGAAACCAAAACAGGAATTCTGATATTGCAGAGCTCTAAGAAGGTCATGTGGACACTGCAGTGAAGCTAAGACAGATGCGTGTATTTTGGGGCTTTTTCCCAAGGCAGTATCAGTTCTTCTTCCTCCTTAGTTTGTATTTAAAAATACTTTGATTCTGAATTTTTCATGTTCCGGTCACTAGAAATGTCATGGCTCAGCAAGACCTTTACAGCTATACAAATCATTGCAGAAAAACCACATTTTAAAGGCAGAGAATCTGAGAGAACAACGCTGAACAGTTCATGTTTAACATCTTCTGTTTTGTACAATTTTCAAAGGTTCCTTTATACAGAAGAGATCTTGCCTCCATTATTTTCCTTCCTCTTTCTGCAATAAGTACGTTCCCTTTTTTTCCCCGAAACACTTTTTTAATGAAAAACTGTGCCTGTGTCTTGTAGGGAGCAACAGTTGGATTTTTTGATTTTCTTCTCTACATTTTAACCTTTTGCACTTGGAGTGGATTTGGTAATGCAGAAGCATCCAACCAACTTTTCTAGTCATGCAAAATGTCTGGTACAATGAAGCTCACTTGGAACAAATTCTGATCCTTTTTAGGTGACAGGCATTTGAATTATCAGTTGTGAAAGTGCAAGAAGAGAATTCAGCCTAGAGAAATTGCACAAATGTACCATCACAGACCATAGAATTTTTTAAAATATATTTTAGGAACAACAATGCAATCTGTTGCCACACAGCTGCCTTAAAGGTGGCATAACTGACCACAGGAAGACGACTCTGCTGAAGGAACCTTCAACAGCATAGGGCCCACATAAGGCCTATGCTACTCCACAGCTCCCTCCTCCCTGATACTAGAGGGTCAGGTGATTTAATTTAGAGAAAGAGAGCATGGCTGCGGATTCCATAACCCACATCTGCCTCCCGTTACCTAAAGCCCTTGGCAAGTAGTGTAAGTTAGGCTATTCTAACTTGCTGCTGGTGGCTGACCACAAAGATAGCTTAAAGCCCTTGCACGACACACAGCAGAGTCTGCGAGGTTGCTGCGGTTGCAAGGTGAGAGTATGCAAATAAAATTCTAAGGGCTAGATCAGGGGGTTCTCAAACCGGGGGTCAGGACCCCTCAGAGGGTTGCGAGGTTATTACATGGGGGGTCATGAGCTGTCAACCTCCACCCCAAACCCTGCTTTGCCTCCAGCATTTATAATGGTGTTAAATATATAAAGTGTTTTTAATTTATAAGGGGGGAATCACACTCTGAGGCTTGCTATGTGAAAGGGATCACCAGTACAAAAGTTTGAGAACCACTACGCTAAGTGTTCTCCTCTGCAAGCTTGATCACTTACTTGCAAGTATGCAATTAAAAAAAGTGTGCGCACATACTGAGCATTTCTTAAGGAGACATTTAAGAGTAAACTTCAGCATGTCTGACAGGAGCTTAGCTATGTGCATCTTTTAGTTCTCACTTCATGCTGCTGCTAGACAGGAGCAACTTGGCAGCCACTCACTAGAACTCAATATAGGACGGGCCCCTGTGCACATACTGTGCTCCCTGCCCAACACTTTTTACTTTGTGCATATGCATATAGGACTCTTCACTTGCAGGGTGTACAATCAGCCCTCAATTCATATTCAAAAAAATGAGCAAGCTGTCTGTTGAGCATGCTAACGCACTGGGTTCCTTTACAGAACCAGTTTATCCTGCAAAAGGGGGGACCAAAAATTGCTAACTGTTAGCTATGGCAGTAACACCCACAGCTGGGGGGAGAGGAGGCCCCCAGGCCATGGCCCTACCACTGTTTGGTCACAATACCACTCACTCACATTGGAGGGGGTGGGCATAGAGGCTCATGGGCAGAGGAAGTGTAAGGAAGCTGGTGGGGAGGGGGGCTGAGGGGAAAAGGAGGGTCAGACAGAGGTGTAAATCTACCTCTCCCGACACACATTTAAATGGTGCTCAGGAGCCCTTGTTAGCGCTACTATTTAGTTCTTTCATCATAATGGGAATTTCTGCACAGCTACAGCTGCCAGCCACTGTGCTCCAGCTATAAAAGGACTCATTTTTGCCCACTCATCTTGCCAAAGTGTTGCTATCTCAGAGTAAATTATAAAAAATGATGTAAGGCCATTAAAATGACATTGCCCGAGTTGCTGGGATAATAGGAACCAATAGGTCATTTAGCATGTTGCACCAGAATGGTTTCCTGATTTACCATACTTCATCTCCATAAGATGTGTATATTTATATAAGGGCAATGCTCAGAATTTAAAATTCAACTTGATACTGCTAAATTCAGTCAGCCACTGCTAAACTATTTTAACATCTGTGACCAAAATATCATACCAAGAAATTTGCTAAATTGAAAATAAAAGTGTTAGGAGCCAGAGAGAGAGAGGTATAAGAGAACTTCTTAATATAGGAGTTTCAAAACATAAATGGGTCAAGTTTTCATCTCAGTAATAGAGAGAAAAATGTGTCCCATTTTCTTCTGATGGACTTAACATGGAATGAGAGGTCAATTTTTTCAAACAGACCTTGACAGAAAACTCTGAACACAGTAAATGTTCCATGTAACTCGCATTGGGTGCTTTTCCTTATATTTCTGGTATCCAACTCCAATCCCCCCTGTTCCCCCCCCCAAATCATATTTACATTATCAAGGTCAAAAACATTGCACCGGCAGCCAAGAACACCAGCATTCTCTTTGACCCTGACACACAGTGTGACTTTTTGCGAGTTATTTATATTGCAGTCAGACCCACATTTGGCTAGGTAGAGTACTAAACACAGACACAAGTTCCCTACCCTGAAAAGCTTACAAACGGATTTTGTAAGTCTAATAAAAAACCCTCAGTAATTTAACTTATTTTTTATCCTGCCTGTAAAAAAGGGAACTAACTTATCTACCTTACAAATGTGTTGAGTATTTAGTTAGTAATAGTACATTATTATACCATCAAAGAGCTTTATGGGATGGTAATAAGAGAGGTGGTACCTTCAAGATAGAAGCTGGAGCTTACTTAACTTTTGTCAGTGTAATTAAGGCTTATAAAATCTCTTAGGTTTCCTTTTACTGAGAGTACCATCCAAGGAGAAATTTCTTCAGACACCAATGATATTGCCACATCCAGGTCTCCAACAGCAGAAATACAGGCAAACATCAGGTACCTTAGCATCCAAACCAAAAACTCCCTTTCTACAATTAGTTGGTAAAGATATAAAACACGTATGATACTGCAAGAGTTATTCTGAAGTAAAATTTTTTTAAATAAATCACTTACTTAAGCTCCTAATATTAAGTCATTAAATTGTTCTCATAAACCATCAACTTACCTTTACAGCTGTGTTGATTCTAGTATTTTTATCCATAGCTGTCACCAAGCAGCAGTGTCACTTCCAATATTATAAATAATCACTGTATAACCAGTGTTATACAGAGCGGTTTTGCAAAGTCACAATGTGTCAGGAACCATTTCGCAAGAAAAAAAAAAGTCTGACAACTATTGTCCTGAAAGCATTTAGCTATACAAAAGGTTTCCCACAAGTCAATTTCTGTGACAGCGGACAAGATTAAAACAAAACCAAAAAACCTCCTAACAGTGTCTACAACTGAGAACGTGTGTGAAAAGCGGAGTTTTCCTTGATCTGTCACAGACTTGTTGCAAATAACCAGATACAAAAAACCCACCCTTCTGCTTTGCTACATGTTCCTGTAGTTCCTAATTTAGAAGCTTGATGGAAGAACAGTTTACAAGTGTTTGCATAGCACTTTAATGAAATAACAGACTGCCACAATCCTATGAATTCAGGATTTCTGCCCCACATTTTCCATATGTTGCAAAATGTTCTCACATTTAATACAAAACATTTATTATAGCTGTGTTGTAATAGCCTGTAAACTCTGTGGGGTAGGGAATTTGTGCTCTTACATACCTATAAGGCACCAACCATACTACCATATGTGTTGTAAGGTACATTTTGTATGAGACACTGAAAAATTTAAGCAACGTTGACTCATCTCAGAAGACAAACTGATCCATCTGGTCTCCTGTGATGATTCCTCTCCATTTTAAGAAGAAGAATGGTGGACTATGACTCTCCCGTCTAATTTTCCATCTCATCCGCTATCCAGCCACCTGGATTTTTTGTCTAACCATTTGGGCTGGTGTCAACTAGGTGCAGCATCGGCACATAAAAAGTGTTGAGTTAGAATGCTTGGAAAGTATCTGTCAAACTAAACAAGCTGAACAGAAATTTTCAGAAATCTTAGGAAAGAATTACTTGAACTGTGCTTTGACTTGTGGATTCTACTTTTGGTGTGCATGTGCTGTGTGAAAATGAGATCCAACTCATTTGGCAAGCAGTGTCTATTGGGGCCACACCTGTGCCCTAGATACTCTGCATTCCTCCCCCCACAGGGGCCCAACTGTTCCTCAGTTCTCTTTACTAATACAGAATCCCACTCATATAAGATGCTGTAGAAGCAGGAAAGGAAGGTGAGCCCCAGCATTCATGTGGACAACACTTCATGAAGAACCAGTTACCGTAGGATAGCCATTCTCTCTCCCCCTCCCCCCAGTGACTGTACTGTCCCTATGGATTCCACTCCTGGTGGCTAACTGTCATCTATTTGCTTGGAAGTAGGTATAAGACCTATTTAAACAATGACTGCAGGACTAAATGGGCATCCAATTTTGAAGGTTCTGCCAAAGAGTAGGGACTTGTAAAGGTCTGGATTGAGCTCCACATTGCTGCCAACAGACTTTTGAGTCACAGACAGGCTACCTAAGCTCTAGTGGAATGAGTTCTCACCCTCACTAACTTAGAACACATTCTGATGTAATCAGAATCCCACTTAGAAAATCCCTGATAGTTCCCATTTCTTAACCTCTGCAAAGGCCCCAAATGGTCATGTTTGGCTTCAAAATTTGGCCCAAGCCAGACTTCTAAAGGGAAGTACAAAATGTCTCCCATGAAGTGCGATGTAGTTTTTAGCATGTAAGCTTTTATATAAGGGCTTGCCTACATTTTCAGTGCTGTAGCAGCACAGGCAACGGGAGAGCAACCATAAGTAGTCTGAATGGTTTTGTCCCATTAATGCATAGTCTCTTATTACATTTGTGAAGTTTAACTTCCCCTAGGGTTGAATGAGATTTCGGAAAAAATTGGGAGCTGAATGAACTAGAATACTGAAACAAATACGGGCAGGAACTTGAGAGTGACCCTATCCTTACAAAATGCCATATAATGAGCAGCTGGTGTGGAGCCCCCACACCTTTCCTACTCTTTCAGTTGATGTAATGGTTACTAAAGAGGCAGTCTTCATTGGTAGGTGGGTATAGGGAGACCTATCAACCCTGTTAAGAACAAGAGAAGGCGCTCCTCAACCTTGAGAAAAACATGAATCAGGACCCTAAGGAATCTTGCCACTGTAGAGAAGGAAAAAAACATGGCGGTGGAAAGTTGGTGGTGTACAGATATTACTGCTAACTAACAGACAGCTGATGGACTTTCTATCTTATTCTCATAGCCCTGAAACAGTATGCTGATTTAGTAGGTAGGCACGCAGTGGGACCTTTAGTGGCTTCTGGACCTTAAAAGATTAAGCTTATGATTAGAGATGTGTAATGACTCATGTCTTGGTAGGAGTCAGATGACAATATGGACTTTGGGAGGCTGGGAGCCTGGTGTGGACTAGCTGTCTGTGCACACCCTGGTGGCAGCTCATTAATGTGCATTAGCCTAGTCTTTGAAATTGGACCAGATCAAAGCATATTAATGACTGTTAATGTATTCATTGGCAGGATGCAGTTAGTCTATGGCATGGGCGTGTGTGCATGTGAAACAGGGTGTGTACAGATTCACACTCCAATATGCCATGAACTAGTTCATATATACAAGCACTGAGTGATAAGAGACTACCTAAATCAAACAAAGACCAAATGCATGCTATACAAATTGCATGCTACCCGACACTTGTAACTGGGTCCTGGTCCTGATGGGGTCAGGTCAGCTTGCAAGCCTCTATTTGCTTCAAGGTTACAGCAGTTAGTTAAAAAAAATTCAAATTAAAGTCAGCCACCAGCTTTCAAGTCCGAGCTTTAATATCAGAACTAAAACATCACTTGTTGAATTCATCTAAAGCTTTTAAAATTGGATGTTCAAATTCTTATGGCACAAAATTCTGGCTCAGAGCTGTAGGGCCACTTGGCAAACTTTATATATATAAAAAAAAAAGGAAATACAAAACCAGAGATTTCACTGCACAGTGCATGACTCAAAACTGAAATACAACTTAATGCTTCTTTAAAATATCCGGCCAAGTTCTGCTGAGAATTTGTGCAATCCATTCTTAAAAAAAATTCTTTAATATATGTTTGCACAGACGTAATGGAGAAATTCTACACAGATTGAGCAAGGTTCACTTAAGTTACTAAACATTTTGAAAATTTAGACATGTAAGAGCAAGTTTAAAACTATCCCTGCAGGAAGGATTAATTGTATTCAAGAATAATGGTTGAGACGACTTACACAATTGATGCCATACACACTAATAAGGTCAGTGAGTGAGGGAAAACTAAATTTCAGTACTTTTCTCACCATGTTTGACAAAGTTAAATACGAACACAACATGGCTCTTGTTTAGGCATCTGTTGGCAGTAGGCTTAATATAAGATAGTATAATTCATCTAGGTAATCACTGTTTTATTAAACTGTCTTTAGTCTGTGGTTGACCTTCGGTACCAAAATCGAGCTCTGTAGTCATCACTGCATGTCATGAAACCAGGATTGGTAGGAGAATGAACAATACACCGGACAATGCTGTTATGCCCCAATGACAGAAGATTTCGCCGTTCTGCAGTTCTTGAGTCCCAGCAGCAGAGACTTATGGTCCTTTCATCAGGAAGTAACACATAGTCCTCTGTGTGGTTAAAGACTGCCTGTGTTCTGTGTACTTGTCGTCCACTCAAACCAGCACCTATAATAGCAGGGACATGATACTCATTAAAGGTATAAGTAAAACATGTAACCTAGAGCAGCCTTGCTTAGGGGGCAGATTGTCAAAAGCACAAGGAGTCTCTCTTTTAGATATTACTTGCTAAGGACCATGAACAAGGGCCAGCTTTGTGTTCACTGATTAACATTTAGAAGGGCTCTAACATTTCTCCTCCCACCCTCACTGCAGAAAGGCTATTTGCCAAAATCTCAGTAGCACTAAGGGAAGCAGCAATAGTCGCAGGCCTGAAGAATGACAATTATGATAGGGAAAATGCCCTTGCAAATTGCACGCGCGTGCACACACACACACACGCACGCACACCTCTACGTAACGTAATAAAAAGATTAGTATTAGATGCCAAACAAACACAGCTCAGACAGAATTGAGAATCAGATCACTAAAGATCATCAAAACTTGATTAAACTAATACTGGACCATCAGAAGCCAGAGAACTGTAGAAAGAACTGTGAAATGAAGGCACAGCTTCATACTATTTTTTAAATCTTTCTGGGCAGTTAAATCAGGATTTAAATCCTGACTTAAGTAATAAGAGATGAGTCTGGGAATAAGGATGAAACCATGTATTTATGCTGAATATTTAGCATGGTGGGCAATTTCTACTCAAGAGTATTTTAACAGGGATGCTGAACTTCTCTTGTGATCTGTCCAAGCCTGCACAGCACCTACCCACTCTTTACCCGACTCAACCATCAGTATTAGTCCCTCATGTGCAGAAGCATTAAATTCAGATGCTCAGTGAAAGTGTATGCTTATTTATAGGGAAAATTCATGATGTTACATCTCCCTACATAGCACCTATGCAGAAGTCATAACTATTGGTACTAGGCAGTCTACATGTGTTTTTGCTAATAACATTTTATAAATTAATTTTTTCCTCACTTAAAAAAAATGTGTCAGTGCGATCACTACGAGTGACTTTCAATGAGTTTGTTACAGTAGGAGGGTTTTTTCCCCCTGCAGTGGGGGAAGGGGTGAAAGAGAAATGGCACTGGGCACAATACTTGCCAGATTTCAGCCTCTATATATAGGAAAGTTCAAAGAGCTGCTTAGAAATACAAAAAAAAAAAAAGAAAAAAAAAGCCCTTTTAAATATGCAATTCCAGACTGTACTAGTCAATACCACCACAATGTGAGGGTTCAAAAACCATCTTAAGGAAAGAAAATCTATATACATTCCAAACAGTTTACCTGTGAAGGAATTCCATATTATTGGAAGTATTCACACACCATTTCATAGAAGTATAGAGAATACTTGAAGCCCTTCCTTCCTAACTGAATCAGTCAATCAAATCAAAAGACCTTCATAGCAGATGGAGCATTGGGCTCATGCCCTAAGAACACTTGCCCTCCAGTACTCTTAGTGAGAAACTTAGTAGGTAGCAATTGGTAATTAAAATTGGAAAGAGCACAGCTAATGGAGGAAAGTGCAAGTTCTCATTATCAATATCTATAAATATATAAACCATTATCTAGCTAGGCCATTACTCCCACCGTAGAAGTTTAGCATTAACTTTCTTATAAAAGTAAGATGTTTCAGATATACTATGGCATGCACAAACTTGATTTGATTAGAAAGATTATGTTTCTCTTATTTATCAAGCAAAGGGCTTTACAAACATTTTGTGGTTGTTTATGAAGGCTATGCTGCACCCTGCTGGTTAAAAATATTACCAGTTTATATTCTGGGCAACAAGATCACGGTTAAATTACTTTTGCAGATTGAATCAAAGAGTCAGTTTCTGGTTTTGGCAGATCAAACTGCCCTAATGTCTCTGGAATCTATTTCACAGCAACAAAATCTCCTGTGGAGGTTAGGGAAGACTGAAAAGGAGCCGCCAGCCAGCAACTTCTTGCCAAAAAGATGTCCTGATATGTCTACTTTTCTTTTTCTTTCTGGAGTAACCCAAGAGAGTTGTATTTGATGATGCTTTCCCTTAACAGACAGCTAACAGCCAGCAAACCAGACAGCAGTAATACATCATTTGAACAAATGAAGTAATGATGGAAAGTTATCCAAATCCACTCAGATTAGTTTAAGATGATGACCAACATCTAAAGAAAGTCAAGAATGGTGACTTATTGTGACCAAGAATAGAGAGAAAAACCTTGGGGAATCCTAGCACAGAAGAAACTTCCAATTAACTTTAGAGGTTACTGTTCAACAGCACAAGGCTATCATGATCTTATGAGTAAACTCTGAAAAATCTTTCACATATTTAACTGAGCGCATCAGTCACTGGACTAAGCACTTAAAAATTTTGTACTGCATCAAATATTTATTCCCATCACTAGTTGATTACCACATGAACAATTTTTGCTTGATAAGTCATCTGCCACATACCTGTATATTTGACCAGTGTTCGACCTGTGGATATCTCCCATAGTTTAGCTACAGAATCTTTTCCACTTGACAGGATGTACTTTGAATTTTTGGAAAAGATGGCAGAACAGACTTCAGCCCCATCATGTGCTTTCTCAAAAGTAGTGATACATCGATTTGAAACACCGTCCCATAATTTGATGCATCCATCTTTGCTTCCTGTCACATACATGTTAGCACTTGCATTATAGTTTACTGAACATATAGCATCGGTGTGTTGATCTTGAGGATTGCAAGACACAAAACACTGGAACGTATTGATATCATAAAGCCGTAAGGTAGGGTGCTGGGTACCAACAAGTATGAAGTCACCAGAAGGATGAAAAGAGATGGAGCGTAACATTTCTGCTTCCTGTGTGATGAGAAATATATAAAATCAATATAAATATAAAGAACCTATTTGCATTGAGAAAATCCTGGTGGATTCACAAGTCTGAAGTTCTATGATATTTTCATATAAGTTCAATTCTTAATTAGTATAGTGTTTAAGGCAGGTTACAAACTGGAGAACACCACTCCCCCCTCCACTATATGGCAGTAACACATTTAGATGGATCAGGATTATACTCTAAGGGGTTCTCACAATAAATTTTTTGGTGGCCTCAGAGGGCGGCCACCAACTCTTACTGGTGGCTGCTCTCATAGTTTTTCCTAAAATACTTAATTAACTTTTGGAAAAACAAATACATATGCACATATACATATCCAAATCATTGTAATTTATTTATGTAGGATTTTTTCCACAGACTCAATATTAAAAATAACGTAGTTGTCTCTATTCTTTACTGGACCTAAACAGAATAGAAACACAAATAAGATGCTTTGCATGTTCTTGTCATTCCTTTTGCCTTTTTTTTTTTTTTTTTTATTATAAAGACTTGCTAGAGAGTAAGTCTGTTGTGAAAAGTGCTAACAACATACATACAAATATCACTTTTCACAGCAGATTTACAGTCCAGCAAGACTGGGGACAAATTAAGCCCTGGATGGGGAGGTGGATAGGGAAACAGTGGGGGTTGAGGTGATGAGGGAGGCAGCGGGCGGGGGGAGGGAGTAGGATGAGCTCAGGGACAGAGCCTGTCACCACGCGGCCAAGGAATGAAGCCTGAAGACCCATGGCTGGAGCCTGCCAACCAAGAGCTGAAGCCCAACCCCACTGCTCCCAGGGAAGGTGAGGAACTCACTAGCTGCCTGCTCCTCTGTCTTGTGTCTCCCCAGAGGGTGGCAGGGCCCAACCACTACAGACTTGACAGCCTCGGAGGGGCTGATGCTTTGCACCCCCACCCCTCCTCACTGCCTAGAAGGCCGTGGCCGCAAAGAAAGTCCCTTGTGGCCATATTTGAGAAAACACTGCTCTAAGTCTTATATCAATTTTCAATGCCTTATTCATGGGGTTGGGGGAGAGAGGAAGAAATTTCCCCCTTAACAACCAAAAAGAAATCCACAGAAC
The DNA here is from genome assembly GCF_016161935.1 of Mauremys reevesii. Classification (NCBI taxonomy): domain Eukaryota; kingdom Metazoa; phylum Chordata; order Testudines; family Geoemydidae; genus Mauremys; species Mauremys reevesii. Next base: position 37,255,172 of record NC_052635.1, on the reverse strand, counting down.
TTCAATGCTGTTCATAAAGGAAATGCCAGAAGCACCACCCCTAACAGTTTCAGGTTTCTCCGGTGGCACATATAGAGAGGAGAGCGGACATCAGATTTGAGAAGATCACAGGCACACATTTTATGTACCTAATTTGTATGCATAATTATCACAAGAGTATCTGCAAATCTGCATACTCCTGTGCACCTAGCTATTTCTCCATGCAGACACAAATTAGCTAATTGCTATCACTGCAGTTGTAGACCTCAAGCTTTTCTGTTTTTAAAAAAAAACAAAAAAAACTATCATCTCTAACCTGGATATACTTGAAGGCTCTTTTAGCAGAAGGTTTTGAATAGTCAAACAATTTAAGCGTATAGTCCCTTGAACCAGATGCCAGGATCTGTTCTGTTGGATGGAAAGCTAAACATGTAACCTCATCCACATGATCATATAGAGTTCGAATAACAGGATGATTTTCCATATTCTGCTGTGCTGTCTCATTCATCATGACCTACAGAAAACATTTAAACAAGTCAATGGAGAGTGTTTCCTTCTGACAAAGAACGAACCATAAACCACTATCCAACTCTTATGTTATTACTCTGGGCATTTAAAGAAAAATGCAAACAAACGTGGGATCTCCTGATAGAAGAGAAAAAGTGAGTTTTAAACATGCATCAATATCTGCCTCATCTTCCAAGTAAAGATTGCATTTTTTAATGAAAAAACTATGCATATAATTAGAATGATGATTATCTCAAAGTTCTTTGCAAATATTGGTCATTAGCATTCCTATGATAAATATACAATATCCTTCTTTTACAGAGAAGCAAAAAGAAACTGAAAGAGGTTAGTGATTTGCCCAAAGTCAAAATGGAGTCAACAGCAGAAAAAAAAATAAAACTCAGCGGTCCCGAGTGTTAGTCCCCTGCTCTAACTCACAGTACTACTACCCTTCTTGAATAAAAATCACCTTTATAATTAAGACAAATGTTGCACTTATTTTGTTCACGGCAACACTCTTAAGACTGTGCACTGCCACTAGTTGTGTGCAGATTCCAGACAACAACAAAAAAGGTACATTTCCATAAGTATGCTATCGGAGGCAGAACATACGCTATAAAATGGATGTAGCATTTTTATCATTCACTAACTGATCATGATTCATGTGATACTTTACCTCGATGGGCATAGCACTTTTTGCCAACATTCTCTCTGTATCGAGAATTTTTATTGAGGCATCAGCAGATCCTGTAGCTATTAACTGCCCATCTCTGCTATATGTAGCTACGCGACACGGTCCTTTATGAGATGTGACATAACAGGTCTCATATTCAGAAGCCTCGGGGGACATAGTCTGGACATCTGCATCAAATTCTAAGTCAATCCCTGTTCCTGGAGCTACTGTATCGGAGCGTCCAATTGCATACTGAACTGCGCTGTCATCGTTCTCCATTCCTGAAGGACGAGAGATTAAATATATTTACTTTCTCCACAAAAAGGTTGACTAAGTCCTTCATAAATATACTAGTAACTGCTTAGAGTACCCATGATTGTATCTACAGCCAACTTTCACAGGAAACAGTAATGCCTGTATAGAAAAAAATATTTTTTAAAAAAGGACAAACATTTACAGAACCTTTTCCTTTGCAGCTCAATAAAGAATACCCAAGAAAAGAGATTATGGCTACCAGAACCACCACAGTGAAGCAGTGCCACTAACAGGGTCCTGGTCCATGACTAGAGCTCCTAGGTACCACAATAATTCAAATGAGAATAATGAGAAACATTAGTCCTCCACACACTTATATCGCATATTTAACACCTTCTCTTCAAGGTTGCATCTACATTTCATTAGTGGAAGTTGCAGCTTAAGCAGCGTACAAGCTCATCATTTTAACCACATCATTAACCCTACTCTGAGCAGGGGTAAATGGTGTCCCTGGTCTCTGTCATCTAACCCTGTTCAGAGTAGAGCTGGATGACATGGTGTTGAAAATGCTTGCTGTGACCATCAGTAGTACATTAGGGATCCTAATTTTCCTAGTTTAGATAGATCTAAAGCTTACTATATTTATGCTCTCAGAGATGTGTGAAACACTGACTATTTCAATTTGCTATGCACTCTGTTATTACATTATTAAAGTAGATTTTCAAAGAGATCATGATGAAAAATAACTAGACTAAGACCTCAATTGCCTTAACACTAAAACATCATGCATAAAGTTAAATGCTGCATTTCAGAGCTCCTTGTAGTTACTGTCATTAGTTTTGTCTGAGCCAAACAAAAGCTAGTTGACATGCTGAGATTCAAATCTAGACGATCCACACAATAGGGTAAGAAGGCAGTTTGAACCTTTGTTGTGATTTCCTAGCTCTTGAAGACTGTTAAAGCTTACAACACTTTAAATAGTCAAATAATTTTACTAATTTGGTAGTTAATTTTGCAGCAGTTTTTTTGTCAGTATACAAATTCTCCCCAGTATAAAATGTATATCTGCTCCATGGAAAAATTAGGGGTATTTTCAGTAAACAGAATACTTTTATTCTCTGTCACTAACAATAAAAAGAATGAGGAGTCCTTGTGGCACCTTAGAGACTAAAATTTATTTGGGCATAAGCTTTCGTGGGCTAAAACCCACTTCAGCGGAGGCATGCCGTGGAAAATACACACACACACACACACACACACACACACCATGAAAAAAATGGGTGTTGCCATACCAACTATAACGAGACTAATCAATTAAGGTGGGCTATTATCAGCAGGAAGAAACAAAAACAAAACACAAAAAACAAAAAAACCACTTTCGTAGGGATAATCGGGATGGCCCAGGATGGCCCATTTCCAACAGTTGACAATAAGGTGTGATTAACAGTAAGGGAATTTTTTTCATGTTCTCTGTGTATATATATCTTCCTACTGTATTTTCCACGGCATGCATCCAATGAAGCGGGTTTTAGCCCACAAAAGCTTATGCCCAAATAAATTTATTAGTCTCCAAGGTGCCACAAGTACTCCTCATTCTTTTTGCTGATACAGACTAACACGGCTACCACTCTGAAACCTTTAACAATAATGTGTCCCCAACACTAATACTGCAATAAACACAATCTGTCACTAGTCTGGTTTGTGTAAGTTTACTCTGAAGCTAAGCTACCACACGGGGACACAACACTTTTTGGTTTTAGCAGATTTAATTAACTTTTCCATTAGTATTCTTCTGCCTAACTCAATTACAAGACTTACCACAATATTTTGTTGGTATCTGTTGGTGAATAAATTATCCTACCAAACATCATTATTTATATTCCAGTACCATATAGAAGCCCCAACCGAGAGTGAGGCCCTGTGGTGCATACTAAGAGGCACTATACACACTAAGAGAGTCTGTCATGGTAACAGACAGTTCCTAGCCTAAAGACCTTACCATGTAAATACAAGAGAAACAAAAGGGTGGAGAAAACACAGATGTACAGAAAGGTGAAGTGACTTGCCCAAAGTCACAATGTAGAGAATAAAACCCAGGTCTGAGTCCCAGTCCAGTATCCTAGCCACAGGACACACTGCTTCAATTGCACCTGATTAGACAGTAAACAACTTTTAACAGAGGTTTCCTATTTAGTTCCATCCTCCAATACATTGTGCATACCTGCTTAAAAAAGAAATATGTTTAGACTTACACCAGCACCCATACATTTGTCAATTAAAAAAAAAACTGAATTCTGATCTGACAAGTAATACCAGTGTCAGTAACAAGACTATTACAATACAACCTGAACAATCTGGGACCTACCTGCCTCCTTCACCTCCCTCCCCCCCAACATGAAACAGTCCTTGTGACATGTGGCAACTGAGCTGAAACCTTAGAAGAGAGAGGGAGTAACTGGCAGGGCATTCTCTGTGAGGGCCCTGGAACTCTGAAACCCATTTCCTTTTCAGATCTGTAACAGTCCACATTTATTTGCCTTCAGGACACAATGCAAGGCCCACCATTTCTCCTCTGTGAGGAGACTGGTCTTGAGTAGGTCTACTAGTGCTGATGTGTGATTTGGTGGCTCAGTTAGTTTCTATTATATTTATGAATGGATTATTTGATTTAATCTATGAGATCTAATGGCCCCATTTATTCAGTGTCCTTTTAGAAGATATCGACGATCCAGGGCATTGGATAGGCACTATTATAATTTGAAAAAGTACAAATAAATAAGTAGATCCTAGAAAAGATTTACTGAAAAACTTGTATTTTGTTATCTATGCATAAATATGACAACTGTACAGCAACATTAGGAGTTAAAGAGAACATTTACTTTTAGATTGCATTGAGTCCACTACGGAATCACAGAGATGTAGGGCTGGAAGGGACCTCTGGAGGTCATCAAATCCAGGCCCTGTGCTGAGCCAGGACCTACATACCTGAACTTCATCAAATAGTCTGCAATTCCTAGTTTATGTACATGAATCCTGCATTACAGTTTACCTAGTTTAATCAGATGCAGCAGTTGTTCAGAGGGTGCGCAGACTGATTGTGGTTTTATCTCATTTATCAGGCCATTGGCAATGTTTATGTATCCATCATACAGCAATTGACTAATAATCAGTTTGTAAAGTTGTTGACGATCTTTCAAGCTTACTTTTGTTCTATACATTGTGAGCAAGGAATGCCTTGCAGGTGCCTGAAACAAGAGAAAAAAATACTTACAAAACAGTTACACTGCAATGGTATAATCTTTCATACAAAACATACCCCCAACACCTTTCAGCGTTAAACAGTGCCATTATAGTGACAAATTAAAAAGGTATTGTATACGTAAAGGAAAGAGACTTTCAGCTAAGATTCCAAACTAGACAGACAAATGAGAAGAGATAACAGAAAGCTGTTGCAGACAGTAGCAACTACCGAGGAGACAGTCCACCAATTACTAGCACTCAGACTGTAATTAAGGACTGTTACAAAGGTGAGATAACAGCAACACTGGCTAGCAACGTTTGCCTCCTGACAGTAACTTTTATTTAATTTAATCAAGCAGGTGTTTTGTAGGGAAGCCAAGAGGCAAAACAAAACGTGTGCTGTAGGGTTTTCAGTGAAGCCACCAGCTGAAAAACCATAACCTCCCTGCACTCAATCCACCCATTTCCAGCCCCAAAGAACAATCGATTGTTATAAATGGGGAGGGGTAAAAGCAAACTAAAGGGGCGGGGGGAGAAACTGTCTGGAAGGAGAGTGAACTGCTTAGCGGTTCCGGGAGACCGCGGGCTAGAGGAAACGGTCTCCGGCAAGCAAGCAGAGCTGTAAACCGCTCAGCTCAGCAGGGCACATAGGAAAGGAGTTGTTCACACCGCCCCGGTACCTACCAGCCCGTCTTTCTGCCTCCCTTGCTCTCCCCCTAAAATGGCGACCGGAGCCCTGAGAACATCGATAGATGCTGGAGGAGGCGGCGGCTAAGGGTATCCCAATCATTCCCCAGCGCAATGTGCAGCTTCGCGCTACTGAGCATGCTCGTGGAGAGTGAACATGCTCACGAACATCTGCTGCTGAAGCCCGCCTGCTGCCCTTACTAGGATTATACAACGTCCCTGTTGTTCCCACAGCCGCGTTACAAGGGGACCGGGGACAAACCGGAGAGGTGGGATGCAATCTGCACTGCAGGGAGCCAGATTGCACGCCCCAAAGAGTTACGCAGCTAGTAGACGCAGGCGAAGGAGAGGGGCAAGATCAGGCATAGGGAACAGGGGCCGGGGTTAAACGCCCCTGCCAGACAACGGGGGGAGAAGGGGGAAACTAGAAAAATAGAGGTGTTTACTAGAATTGGGGCTGTCTGTGGGGGTTGCAAAAATAAGCTGTGCGTGGCAGAGGCTATTGTTTACTCCTTTGGTAAGCAGCGTATCGCACCGCCCGCTTACCACGGCTGTTTCTAAAGGCACGGTGCATCTCAATGCCTAAATAAGGCACATCTATCTGAAATGATGGAGCAAGCAGCTGAAGATTGAATATTGAAACGCAAATACACAGATAGAATTCCTATGCATGCTTTTAGTATTTTACCGAATTCCTTTTCTGTTTATATGTCTGCATAAGGCCTCAGAAAGGTTCACTAATTTGTTTTATCTGCTGTTCCACTCCCTGAATTAGATTCCCTTTCTTGTAATCCACTGTCAATGCGGTTTCCTGCCTCAATTATTTACTTTAAAAATTATTTTTATTACTCGTATTAATCTTACACTTCATTTACATTGTGCAAATAGATGCCATTGCACTATTTAATTCATACTTGAATAGCAAATACAGTAATTGAAAATATTAATAGTTGCTAGAGGTTAACAATCACATCTCACATCATTTCTAGTCTAACACTTCGTATGTTTTTACTGTGATTTTGCAGTTTGCAATTTTTAATTTTTATTTGCACAATTTTTTTTTAAATCAAATGACTAAGGCTGACATCAAAACTTCTTTAGTTTCCCTTGCATTTCTTTGATCGGCTTGAAATTGTGCCTCCTGGGCATTGATCTAAATTTGGGGCCATTTGAACAGGGGGTTCATGAGATACAGTACCTGCTCCTCCCCCACCTTCCTTAATATTCATGGCTCTGGTAATGAATGTTTGATCACAGATAGAAATCAAACCAGGTCTGAGAGATCATCACACCAGGGTCTCAAATGCTTGACAGCTACCTCAATGGAGTACACGGTATCCACTATCCTTTTTGGGGAAATCAAATTGCATTATTAGCAGAAAACTAATTCTCCTGTTATGAGCATCAATCTTTAAAGTGCTTGATGGCATGCCACAAAGATTATACTGAGCCTGTACAGAGAGAGAGTGTAGCTGGAAACTACCTCTACATCACAGGTCTTGAATGGCTCCAGGGGGACTGTTATGATCACCAAACCTAAGCCACAGCCTGGTGGCAAATACAGTCCAGGACAGAAATCCGAAATAAAAGCAGGAAGTACAATTTGCTCCAATCTGCCTCTGGCAAAGGGAGTTTTGAATGTGTGGTAATGTAATCTGAGTACAGCAGAATATTCTGAAAGTGCTGAAACTTAAAAAACAACAAAAAAACAAACCATGACTGGGGTGAAAGAGTAGGTGGGAATGGAACAAAGGAGTAAGAGTCTTAGAGCAAGGGGGTGGGGGGGATAAATGGGGCTGGGTGGGAAGGAGAGGGGTTGAGAAAGTTAGGTGATGGGGCGGAACACTGGAAAGAGGGACATGGAGTTATCAGGGGCTGGGAGAATAGGAAGACAGGGCACCTCTCCTTTCTCATGTACACACCACAATCTAGAGGGCCCCAGCCCATCTACAGAGGCGTGGACCCCCCCCCTGCAATATGTGGTGTCTTGCCTTCCAGGGGGTCTAAGCCTCCTAACTCCCCCCAGTGGTGTGTGGGGCCCCTGTGTCTATATCTGGATCTTAGGAGGCCCTCCCATACATGCCCCCTCATGTGAGCCAGGTTCTGGAAGGGGGGGGGTGTTTGTGTAGGGTGTGAAGGAGTGTCTAACCCCATCTCCCTATCCCTCATGTAAGCTAGGAGATGATCTTTTAGATATTTATAGTTGTAGTTAAGGTGCAGTGTTAGTGGGATGCTATTTTCGATACATGTGATGTAACAAGAGCAGATTAATTTCCTGATAGCTAAAGATAAAATCAGAAACAGCACATATTTGTGCTCACCCTTTTTAATAGCGGACATTGACTGAATTGGTAGGAATTGAACATGTGACTGTTTCACTCAGCTTGGGCTCAAAACACTAAAATTTAGCACGAGTATGAAAGGGTTATCAGTGGCACAGTACATAGCAAATATAGCACAAGACTCTGGCAGGTGGTATATGCATGTGTGCATGTGTAGTGATTCCAAACAAATAAAAAAGTAAGCCATTACTAAACATTGAGAGTGGCTTTATGAAAACATCAAATCCAATTATGAAGTCAGCTATTGGCTATTCATTTTAAAGTTTAGATTCTTCCTCCACTGAGAAACTGGAAAAATCTACTATGTGACTCTGGAAAACAAAAATTGTGGAACACAAGATACTAGTGGTTGGGCACAACTGTTGGGCCACTCATCCTAAAAGTAGTTAATGTCAAATTTTGACTATTATGAGTTTTCTATTTTAAAAATAGATTAGCTTGTAGAAACATATTTGGAACATAAAGATACCACTACTGTGGAAACCACACAAGATATCCTATGTATATACAGGAGAAAAAAAGCAATTATCTTAATGGAAAAAGGTCAGGGATAGCTTTGTTATATATTCCTAGTGAAGTCAGAGTATATGGGAAGGTAAACAGGAAGAGTGGAATGTCATTAGTTATTTTACTACATTTATTAAAATATGTCACAAATTTGGTACCCTAATGAAAGAAACTGGGTTCTCTGTATGAATATTGTGTTTAATTAGTTAAAAGTAAAAAAAATGGTTGAAACCAAAAGAGCACTGAAATACAGTAGGATATAGTTATATCTACAAGCTAACAGTTTAAGACAAATAGATAAGGGTACCAAATATTATTTAAATATGACCCCCGAAAAGGAAATATTTGCAAATCATTAATGTAGTTATTGAAATAAGTGACATTAATGAATCTATTTCTATTTATAGTTTCCGTAATTAGGAAATCATTTGGTTAAATTATATTGATTTTGCATAGAGCACAGTAGTCTACTGCTGCAATCTTGTCATACACAAGAAGCAAAACAAAGATTGCATAATGATAAGAAATGCAAAAGTTGCATTAGAAACACATGCCATATGTTTGAGCAGGTAAGTAAACAGAATATGATCTGTTCTTGTACCATGAACTGAAGTTATGGCCCAGTATCTAGACAGCTACATATAGATCAGATGGAATAGCCTGGATAAGGATCGGGATTGTGGTAATAATTCTACATTAATAAATACTTAAACTGCAGCAGATAGTCATATCTTGACTACTGACATGTAACTAGAAAGTTAAAAATCACAGAAGTTCAATAAATATTTTACACTTTTGAGTTAACTGAAATTATATTTTGCACAGTTAGTGTCTTTTTTTCACCTATTTTTCAAAGGTGAAGTGTGACTCCTGGAAGAGGTCCTTCCACAGGGAACCAATAAAAACATTCTGAGCAGTAAAGAGCATACAAACTTTGTGCAATTATAGTTGTGGTGTTTACAAAATGTACATACTGTATAATTTTTTAAAAGGTAAATATTTTGGTTTTCTTGCAATTATACAATCAAAATACAAATGAGTAATAATAGCGGAGTTCAATTTTAATATACACTTAGCTAGTCACAAAAATTAATTCTGTTTCTAAAATTAAATTTAGATCTTTTTAAATGTTGACATGTAAAGTAAGCAATTCTTGTTTGCTGATAGCAAATTGTGATGGCAGTGTCCCAGCTGTCATAATTTGCTAACTCTATTCTTCCTGTCCTCTGGTCCAGGGGCAGCAAATTCTGATGGGAGTTCTCCCCCTCAGTCACAATAGGCCACTTTGGATCAGGAGACAGGGAAGCATGGAGATAGCAAATTGTGACAGTGCAATAACAGAATACCTAGATGTCAAATTGTGCTTGGAGCATGGGGAGTACATGCTAAACAACCAAGGGTGCACTACCATAAGCTGGGTGACCCTGTGCATGCACACCACAAAAGTGTGAGCCTGGGAGCATGTACAGACCCTTGGCAAAAGCCTACTTTTTTGGGGGAGGAAGGGACTATAGGGTGGGTCTAGGAGCATAGAAAGGCAGGTTCTATTCCTAGTCTGGAAGCACAGGGACTTCTAATGATAACAGCAGTCTATTCCAGGAGAGACTAATTCCTTTATTTCCAGCTCTAGCAGGAATAGGATCTCACGGTTAGCTCAGAGCAGGGGTAGGCAACTTATGGCACGCATGCCGAAGGAGGCACGCAAACTGATTTTCAGTGGCACTAATACTGCCCAGACCCTGGCCACCAGTCCGGGGGGCTCTGCATTTTAATTTAATTTTAAATGAAGTTTCTTAAAATTTTAAAAACCCTTATTTACTTTACATACAACAATAGTTTCATTATATATTATAGACTTATAGAAAGAGACCTTCTAAAAACCTTAAAATGCATTATTGGCACATGAAACATTAAATAAGAGTGAATAAATGAAGACTCGGCACCCCACTTCTGAAAGGTTGCTGACCCCTGGCTCGGAGCAAGGTAAACTGAGAAATGATAAAGGGGCTACAGAGGAGATCAGTATTCCTTGGGACATTAAAGCGGGGCCTGGAAAGGGGTTAGGGACTGAGCCACCTAATAGGATCTGTAGCTGAAATTCAGAACTCCTGGGTTCAATTCCTTTGATGGAGCGAGAGCATTGAGATCTCAGGAGACTAGGGATTAGGACTGTTGGGTTTTATTGCGTCTGGGCTGAGAAACCTTGACATCCCACATTCCTCAAGCCTCAATGGAAGCAAATTGAACTGAAAGTCACGAGGCCTCACTGCTGGGTGCTGCAGGCCTCTGGGATGACTCCAGAATTTAGTAGACAGCATAGTGGCACGCTCGGACAAGGCACTTCAGGGTGCCTCAGCAGCAGGGCTGAAGGCCTAACCCACGAGAACAGAGACTCCCTCCCCCCCCAACAGACGGCCCTACTCACCTCAGCCTCCAGGAAAGGCAGCCGCAGTGGCCGTGGCTCAGGAGCGGGGGAGCCCACGTTACTCAGGCCCCGTGGAAGCGGACGTCTATCACACGCTGAGGGAACACGGCGGCCTGACATCCTCCTCACACCTGTCCTCGCTGCCATCTATCACACGTCACCGCCACGCAGCCCCCCACACCGAGCTCACTTTCACACGGTGGCAACGGGAGTTGCCTTCTAGCTCACGCCTCCAAAGGCCTCGAGTCGTCCTCGCGCCGGGCCCGGCGGCCACGGATCACACAATGGCTCGAGAGCCCCTTCACGATCGTGCTTGACGGCCCGGGTCCTACGGGAGCCACCACGCGAGACGCCGTGCTGCTAGTACAACAAAACCGCCCAACGTCCCCCTCCCGTTTGTCCTCGAGCGCCCAACGCCCCGCTGGTGCGACACGCTGTCCGTGGGCCCTGACACTGCCCACACGTCACCGCTGGTGCGACACGCTGGCCCGGGTCCCACTCACGTTTCTGCTCGAGAGCCACAGCCCGTGGCAACGGCCGCGGATCACGCGCCACCGACCGCAGGGGCGACACGCTCGCCCGGCAACAGGCGGAGAGGGGTGGCTGGGCTGAAGCTAGGGCTTAGCACCTCCTAAGGCAGCTCCCCGAAGTCCTTCCCGTCCCCACCCCCCAGGCTCTGGGCGCACTCGCTGCGCCAGGTCTTAATGGCTGACTGTAAGGAACACGAACGCCTGCCGATTGGCTTCTCTTCAGCGGCGCCGCCCGCCCATTGGTTCCGAACTGTTCCTCTGGTTGCTGAGCGAGCCGCCGACGTCACGGGCACACTCGGGCGCATGCGTGACCGCTACCCGCCGCGCCCTCCCGCCTCCAGCGTGGTATTAACGTCGCTACGTGCGTTCTTTACGTATCATCTGCCTCCTGTTTCCTCCCTACGCTAATTTCGTAGACCGACGCGCCAATTACGGAGTTTCCTCTACAAAGTCTCTGCTTGGTCGATCCTTTCCTTACGCAAATCGCGTAATTCCAGGCCGCCCAGCCATGGCAACGCAGTTATCATAAGCGGATTTGGGCTTGTGGTTTCCCCCAGCTAGGATTTAGGGGGGGGGGGGGAAGGACTCCCTTTTAAAATGGTTGCTTCCAACTGACTTTCAGCGAGAAGCGACGACCATTTTAAAAGAAGCCCCACCCCCGTCGACGTGAGCGTGGTCTCGTAAGCGCGTCGCGTCGCACGGCATCCCTTCCCTTCGGTTTGCCAGAAATGGCCGCTGTCCAGATCACGTGGGCTCAGGAGGCCAATCATCTGCCTCAGTTTTTAAAAAATCAGCGGATTATAGTAATTGGCTGCTTTCTTTGTCACGTGGCCTCGATAGGCCAATCCTGGGCCTCCGCGGGCGGGCGCCTGAAAAGAAATCAAATCATCATCAGCAGATCGTTTAATTATCTGTTGTACGGTGCCGCTTGCCAGTACTACGGTGTCGGGGGGCGGGAGAGGGAGACGTGCGTCAGTTACAGGCTGTGAAAGGCCGGAGCCCCCCCTCAGCAGGTGAGTGACTGGCGGTCTAACGCAGTGTGGGCTGCGGCAGCACCGCCGGTTGCTGGAAGGGGGGGTCGCGCGGGGGGTGGGGGCGTGCAGCGGTCGCAGCCTCTGTGTCCCGGCAACCCGGGGGGGCGGGGGTGAGGCTAGGGTGGCGGAGGCGGGGCTCGGGATGGGCCAATGGAGAGCGGCGGCGGTTTAAAGGGTATCCTAGGAGGGCGGTTTGAAATTCAAACAGCTCGGGCGGTCGGGGCCAGCGAGGTGGTGACGGTGAGGGGAACACGGGGCTGGGGGTGGGGGGGGGATCTGGGAAGGGGGTCGCCTAGGGGCTGAGGAGAGAGAAGGGGCGTGACGCGTAGAGTAGGGAATGAGGATTCTAGTGGGAACGGGGCCGCAACGGGGACTTGGGGCGGCGTTGGGGGGGTTGCAGCAGGAGGGGGGCTTCACGGCTGTGGACCGCGTGGGGGGGTGCAGCAGGTGGGGGCTTCACGGGTGGGGACCGCGTGGGGGGGTGCAGCAGGTGGGGGCTTAACGGGTGGGGACCGTGTGGGGGGGTGCAGCAGGAGGGGGGGCTTCACGGGTGGGGACCGCGTGGGGGGTGTAACAGGAACGGGGGGGGACCGCGTGGGGGGGTTCGCAGCAGGCGGGGGCTTCACGGGGCGGGGGGTTGCAGCAGGCGGGGAAGTATTAAGCCTGTGCAGTTGCATTTGAGGCAGCTCGTGAGCGGCAGCTGCAGGGAGGTGAAGCGTTGTCATGGGGAGAGGGTTGCAGGGGCAGCTGGATTTGAGGGGTATAATGTGTATCGGTTACGGTGCCAGGGGATTGTACTGGAGGAAGGAGGGGAGGCAACTGTAAAGGATACCGGGTTCCTAGACTCGGACTTTTCTGCCAAAAGGAACCATTATGATCCTGATGGTAGTGGGAGGAGATGTGCAGAGACCGGATGTGGGAGAATACCAGAGGCATGGGAGTGGGAAGACTACATCTATGGTGGTGTCGGGTTTCATTGGGGAGGGGAATTGAAGGTATGAAAACTGCAGTAGGGCGTAGGTTGGGAGAGGGTGTGGATGAGGAAAGCAGAGCGCAAGGGATGGGGGTATGAGGAAGACCTGCACTGGGTGATGAGGAGAAGGGTGCGCTGTATATAAGATGTTTCTAGTTAATAATGTCCCTACATGAGATATCTCTGCAATTGAATGTTCTCTATTTAGGCAAAATGGAGAAAAATGGTAAAGAGAACCACAATGGGCTCCCTGGTCACAGTGTCAAGGTAAAGTGGTCTTGCACACTTACTAGACAAATGCATTTTACTTGGCTTGATCATATGAGGACTATTATCCTCTATATATTCACTCCACACACTATCAGTGATAATTAACGCTGACTCTTCATCAAATAGGTTCCCCTTTTTTTCTTGAAGTATTATACTCTGACACAGGGCATATTCTTCAAGCTACTCTGTCAGTAGATCACTGCTGTGGAGACTTAGCCACCTGGAATACAACTTGTAAAGCTTCTACAGACTGCTTCTCCATGCTGTTAATGTTAAAATGTTGTTTTCTTGTGGGGTGACAGCCAGAATTGTGATATGGGTCTTTAAATATCTAAGACTGTGAACACCATGCTGGGATGTATTGATAGGAATGTTTCAAGCAAGACACGAAGTAATTTTTCCACTTCACTCAGCATTGATAAAGCCTCAGCTGGAGTATTGTGTTCAGTTCTGGGCATCATACTTTGGGAAAGATGTTGACAAATTGGAGAAAGTCCAGTGGAGAGCAACAAAAATGGTTAAAGGTATAGAAAAATAGACCTATGAGGAAAGATGGAAAAAATTGGACCTGTTTAGTCTAGAGAAGAGAGGGAGATATAAGTCAGGTGTGTAAAAGGTAGTTAGAATGAAGAGGGTGATAAATTGTTCTTATCCTCTGAGGACAGGACAAGAAGAAGTGAGCTTAAATTGAAGCAAGGGAGATTTAGGTTAGCTATTAGGAAAAACTTCCTAATTGTAAGGGTAGTTAAACACTGGAACAAATTGCTTAGGGAGGTTGTGTAATCTCTGTCATTAGAGGTTTTAAGAACAGGTTTTAACAACATGAATATCTGTAAGGGTGGTCTAGATAATACCTAGAGCATGTCTACAGTATGAAATTAAGTTGACTTAAGTCATTGTACAGCCACTGCAGTAATTAAAGCAGGGTTTCATGTCCCTACTGTACTCATTCTGTCCGCAGTGCATGTCCTCACCAGCTTAACTGTGTGGGGCATTATGGCATGGTGATAGCCGGGCCTCACAGCGATGTAAGTAACGCTATGTCTACATGGACACTACGTCGACCTAACTTCATCAATCTAAGCGCTCCGCCTCTCATGGAGGTGGAGTTATTAAGTCGATGTAGTGGGCAACTGACATCAGTGGAGCATGGTAGTGTAGGTGCTTTTAGTGTAGTGTACCTTTTAGTGTAGGTGCTTACAGAGTTAGGTTGATGAGAGCTGCCTTATGTCGAAATAACTCTAGTATAGACTAGGCCTTAGTCCTGCCTCAGTGCAGGGGACTGGACTAGCTGACCTATCAACGTTCCTTTCAGTCTGACAGGATGATATCATAAAATCCTAGAAATTTCTGCCTGATTTACTTTTTTAAACTCTTAATGGGTATATTAATTGAGTATAATGGAACTAATTAGTCCATGCACAGGTAGGAAAAAACACTTGCCTGCTTGTATTAATAAATGGACAGGACCAAGGAATAAACTACAGGAAAAGCAGAATTTCTAGTATGTTGTACTTGCTTCTACTGTAATTAAATGGGTTGGGTTTTTTAGACTCTACCCACCATTGCGGATGGTCCAAAATGGCTCCCTGTGCATCAGCAGCATCCTCAGAATCGGGTACCTGGAGGTGGAGTTCAAGCACAGCGTATTTTGTGTCCTTCAAATTTGGCTCAGCGAGTTCCTGTACAGTCACAGACTCAAAAATCTGCGCTGTCAAACCAGAAACAGTCTCAAAACCAGCTGATGCAGCAGCCTCGTCCAACTTCTCTAGTTCATCCAATTTCTAGGCCTCAGGCTCCAAGTAAAAACAATGAGGAACCTCCACAGACCTCACTATCTGGTAAATATAACTGTGTAGATAAAACATTTATTTTTCAATAATCTGTGGTCAACTACAGCATATTAACTAAATCAGCATATATTCTTCCTGCATGCATAAGAGATTGTCTAGTTTCACCTTGAGCCATAATCCTTTTCTATTTTTGTCATAGCACCTGAGAGTCCTAATCATTGACCAGAACTCAGCTGAGTTAGGTGCTGTGCAAGAACAGAACAAAAAGACAGTCCCTGCCCAAAATACCTTACACGCTACAAGAGAATGCTTTACTAATGGGAAGACAAGTTAGAAGGGTAGTTCAGACTTGTACAGAAAGTTTTCCTGGATTAAAAAATCCTTTGTAGCTGTGATACACTAACTAATGTGATGCTGCTTACTCTTTCATAGGCCAGATTAGTATCTTATTCATATGAGACTAATATAGTGGTCACTGACGCTCAGATACCATGGTAATGGTTGCAGTAGGAGAAACAAAGGGCTTGGCTACACTTGCGAGTTACAGTGCAATAAAGGAGCCCCAGGCGCACTAGCTCACTACCCATCCACACTGGCAAGGCACATAGAGTGCTCAGACTTCACAGCTACAGCGCTCCTGGTACTCCGCCTTGGTGAGTAGAATAACGTTTGATGCACCCCAGCGTCAGTGTGAGCAAGGTGTTGCATTACTGTGCTCTGATCAGCCTCTGGAAAGGTCCCATAATCCCCTTAAGTCAAGTGTCCACTCTTGTCATTGTTTTGGATATGCCCTTTGAAAGCTCCGTTTGACAGCTGGCATGTTTATCTGCTCTGAGACAAAGTAACCATTATTGTGGAATCCTGGGGAGGGGGAGGTCTGCTGTCTGAACTTACAAGACAGCATGCTGACGTGCTCTCAGCCCCCCAAAAAACGACTCTCTCTTTCCCCTCACATACACACAGCACACTCCTTGTGACACCTCCCCCATTTGAAAAGCACATTGCAGCCACTTGCAAGCTGGGATAGTTACCACAATGCACTGCTCTCTGTGGCCATTGCAAGAGCTGCTAATGTGGCCACACCAGTGCGCTGTCAGCTGTCAGTGTGGACAGACTACAGCACTTTCCCTACTGTGCGCTATGAAGGCTGGTTTAACTCAAAGTGCTCTACATCTGCAAGTGTAGCCATGCCCTAAATAGGTTCAGGCTGTCCCTGGAGACTGAGCCTGGCTTGTATGCAAAACTTGGGAACCAGATTGAGAAAAATCATTTTGGAAGCAGACAGTGGTGGCAGTTGTGTTTATGAACTATAGTTATGAAGGTTCAATTCTCTTTATGTGTAGCAAAAAACCTTGAAGCAGAAGGGACATCCGTCCAGAAAAATGAAGAAACAAAAAAGTAAGTCCATGGGTATGTTGCCATTGATGATTGTGGGGCCAGGGTTTCACTCTTTGTATTTAGGACTAAATAATGTAGCAATTTGGATGCAAAATATTTTGTGACTTAACCACAACTATTGTTTTGTAGTCCGTTCATTATCAGGAATGCTGTCTCTGCATTTGTAAATACCACAAAATATTTTGGAGCTATGAATATGAGATACTTTCATGAAGTTCTAGGACATCTTTAATCTGTTTCATGACCTGATAAACTATGAAAGCCTTTGCTCTTGAAGGTTATTTAAAAAAGGAAAATCTGCATACTCTTTAGTCAAAAAAGAACTATATGCTTTTTATTTAAGAAGCTATTCTGAGTGAAGATTTTTTTTTTCTCCTTATATGGAACACCACAACTTTAATGAGATTTTTTCCATGAAGCTGGGCAAGATTTATATTTTGAAACTAAATGCAAAATGCCTCTTTCCAGGCTCAAATCTTCTTCACATATACGTGAACATAGGAAGAAAATGTATTAATAGCACGTGCAAGACAGAGTTGTTATGGCTCAGCTTGCAAGAGTATGCATACTAAATTAGGTGCATACACACTGGTATATCCCAACCACTAATATGTGCACACCTTGATTTGTGTGCACAAATTGGGCATTTGTGTCCATGCATGCTTTTTTCTTGGCACAGTTAATCTGGCCATGTGCACTATTCCCTGCACAACTGAAGATTTGGATACAGAAGTCTGAAAAGAGAACTGACCCTTACATATCGCGTTCCTTTTCCGAAAGATAGGGTCAGTCACCCAAGAAATGCAGACCTAGAAGGGGGGAATACTTGGGGGCCAGATTTTGATCTTGGTTAAATTGGTATAAATGTGGAGTCATTCATTTGACTTCAATGGAGTTATTCTGGGACATTACCCCAACGTATCAAGAAATTCTAGTCCCTGGTGTGACTTCTAGCAACTTAAAACTATTTAACTTTTTCATAGAAGGCAGTGGTGTCTTGATGACTTCGAAATTGGCCGTCCTCTGGGGAAAGGAAAGTTTGGAAATGTGTATCTGGCTCGTGAAAAACAAAGTAAATTTATCCTAGCGCTGAAGGTGTTGTTTAAAACACAGCTGGAGAAAGCGGGAGTAGAACATCAGCTGCGGAGAGAAGTAGAAATACAGTCTCATCTTAGGTAAAATTTATCTAAAACTAGTTTTTTAGATATTCTTCCAGAGAACAGGAGAGACAGCTGGATTCCATTGTATCTCCTGACCCTGAATTAAAGGAGGCAGGTACGAATATCTTGTGAAGTTACTCTTTCGGGATGGCCTGGGCAAACCAGTCTCCTATGTCACTTATATGAAAGTAGGGTAGGCGCTCTAGTTTTTCTACAGTGCCAAGCATTTTCTTGATATCTGACCAAGACATCTTACAGACTATCACATGTGCAGAACTTGCAATATGAATCTACAGGTCAGGTTTTTTATGCTTTGCCACACCAACCTCTCAAAGCAGCAAGTCAATTGCATGTCTCTGTATTTTATCCTGACCCTTATGCAACGCATTAGGAAACAATTAAAGGAATTGGCCTTATAAACACACCCTGTTGTCAAATATTATATATGGGGACTTCTCCCACTTAGTGCTTAGTTTTAGATGGCACAAGTCTGTACCGCTCCTTTAAACTTTCTAGTCTTCTACGTTCGGGGGTAGTGGATATTTAACATCCGTGAGGCTATGGCAACACCACAGAGATTACAGTGGCATAGCTGCACCGATGCAGCTGCGCCACTATAGTGTTGCTAGTGCAGACACTCTAAGCTGATGTGAGAGAGCTCTCCCATCAACTTAATTATTCCAGCCTCCACAAGAAGCGGTAGCTATGTCGGCGGGAGAAGCTCTCCCGTCGACATAGCACTGTCCACATTGGTGCTTAAGTCGATATAACTTGTTGCTAAGAGGGGTGACTTATTCACGCTCCTGAGTGACCTAAGTTATACCAACATATACGTTGATCTTGGTAGCCTGGTTGGGAAAGCTGTCTAGAGAAGTGAGGTACACAGACAAGGTGTCTCTGAAAAGCTGTATAAAGATGGGAGGAGAGGGAGCTTAAACAGCCTTTGCTCAATTGGGGAAAAAGGAAAGAAAGTTAAAAATATGCACTCTAAGCTCTAGCAACTCCAGAATTGTAATTACTAGCCTAAAAGCACTAAGATATACAGCAGGCTTGCCAAACAGAAGCACTCTGAGGTGAAATCTACAGAACTACACTGAAGAAATGTCTTGAATGCCATGGCTAGCAGACTAAAAAAAAAAGTGTTTACAAAGTAAAATCAGTCAAAAGGGCCTTTCTATACTAAAGCTGATTTGTGCTTTGTCACTAGTGTAAACTGTAGGGAGTGATAACTCAGTCTAGCTCCTCCAATGCATGAAACTTAAACTAGGGGCTAGTAACTACATAACATCTATATAGATAACACCCCCCGCTCCCTCCACCCCCGGCCCAAAAAAAACCCTGTATTTTGTTTCTGTATAGAGATGTCTTCTGGTATAAAAAATATACACATTTTCTTGCAGGCATCCCAATATTCTCAGGCTATATGGCTACTTCCATGATGCCACAAGAGTCTACCTAATTCTAGAATATGCACCTCGTGGAGAAGTCTACAAAGAGTTGCAGAAGCTAACCAAGTTTGATGAGCAGAGAACTGCTACTGTAAGTGTCTCTAGTGTTTATCATCCACCAACTTTTTGCAAATGCAGCTATCTGAAGCATAAAGTTTAGACCTTTAGACCAAACTCTGACATTAGGTACATGAGTGCATCTCCACTGAAGTCAGTGCATTTGGTAACTAAGAGAAGAACTGATTTTTTTTTTTTTTTAATCTTTAGTTTTGAAACTAGATAGTTAGGAATAGTCTGGAAAGTTAGTAAGTGCATCATGACAGTTCAATGTTGGCTGTCACTTTAGGGTCCTAGACATCTCAAGTACGTGCAGAGGAGGGGAGGGTGCTGTACAGAAGGGGTTCTCAGCATTTTTCTTTCTGAGGCCCCTCCAACCTGCTATAAAAACTCCAGGACCCACCTGTGCCACAACAACTGTTTCCCTGCATATAAAAGGCAGGGGCAGCAAGCAGGGAAATTGCTTGGGGCCCGTCGCCACAGGGGCGCCCTGTGAAGCTAAGTTGCTCAGGCTTCGGCTTCAGCCCCATGCGGTGGGGCTTCGGCTTTCTGTCCTGGGCCCCAGCAAGTCTAATGCCAGCCCTGCTTGGCGGATCTCCTGAAACTGCTTGGGGGGGCTGGACCCCTAGTTGAGAAGCACTGCTGTAGAGTACAGCACTAAATAGTCAAAGGGGCTTAAAAGGGTGAAATAACAGAAAGTGTTAAAATAGACCTTATTGGGATGAAACTGACGACACGTCCAATTTCACAATGGATGTCTAGACACCAAGTTCTCTAACAGTTAAGCTAAGGAGATTACTGTGTCTTTAATGTATACTATCTCATGGGATCACTCTTTACAGTATATGACAGAATTGGCAGATGCTCTATCATACTGTCATTCAAAGAGAGTGATTCATAGAGACATCAAGCCAGAAAACTTGCTGCTTGGTTCTAACGGAGAGCTGAAGATTGCTGACTTTGGATGGTGTGTGCATGCGCCATCATCTAGGTAAGAACTCAGATGCAACGTACCCTATCATCTCTTGATGCAGCACAAAGCTTCATGGCTCTAAATAAAATCTTAGTATGTATTAAAGAACATACACCACTGTCACAGCACTAATTGAAGAAGGGTGGTGCATAGAGACTGAGTCACACAACTGCAGCCAGGGCTTTGGAGCAGAGGTTTTTGCCCGGAGCCAGAGCGGAGCAATTCAAAAATTTGATTGCTCCAAATCCCTGCCTGCAACTTGCCTAGAAATATGCACACTATATCATGAGAACCCCAAAACTGGTTGGTTTGCCCAGTTTATTTACAGGTCACTGTCCTACCTTCATCTCAATCCCCTTCAATGTGTTGGTGCAGAGTGTAGCAAGAAAGCACTGTTTTAGTGTATTTGGAGCCTTGCATGCCTCTGGGGAGAACAGAAGGATTTCCGTTGTTAATTCTCAAGAGCAGGGGTTCTCAATCTTTTTCTTTGAGTCCCTCCAAGATCTGTACCACAATAACTGGTTTTCTGCATATAAAAGTCAGGGCTGGTGTTGGGGGGTAGCATGCAGGGCAATTGCCTGGGACCCCATGCCACAGGGGCCACCTGCGAAGCTACATTGCTCAGGCTTCAGCTTTGGGTGGCAAGACTCAGGGCCCCGGGCTTCAGTTCCATGCGGTGGGGCTTCGGCTTTCTGCCCTGACCTAAGTTCCCTCTAAGCTGTGCAGCTGCCTGTTAAGTGCTGCACAGGTGCTCAGGGCTGCGGCAGGGAGAGATGCCTCTCCCAAAGCCCCGGACCTGCCGTGGCAGCCCAGCCCAGCCACAGACCTGCTGCGGCTGGAAGACAGGCACCCTAGCTCAGCCCCAAACCTGCCGGGGGACAAGTGCCTTGACCCAGCCCGTCCTGGACCTGCCGTGGCTGGGAGAGAGGTGCCTCTTCCCACCATAGCCCCGGGGAGCCCCACTGCACCCCAAACCCTTCATCCTCACCCCAGAGCCCACACTCCCAGCTGGAGCCTTTCCCCCCCTGCATCCCAACCCTCTGCCCCAGCCCTGAGCCCCTTGTCCTTGGGCCCACACCCCAGCTCAGCCCCCTCCCACACTCTGAACCCCTCTGCCCCAGCCCGACACATGAATTTTATGCGTGCCAATATGGAGGTGATGTGCACATAACAAAATTCATTCTGCATATGGGTGGGAAAAATTAGAGGGAACACTGGCCCTGAACCCCAGCAAGTCTTAACACTGGCCCTACTTGGTGCCCACCCCAATCTGCTCGCAGCTCCCCAGGGGGCCCCTGGTTGAGAACCACTGCTCAAGAGTACAGACCTGCTCCCTCTGTCATTGTCCAATGTGTGGAAGTTGAAGTGAGCTCTTTGGAGTAAAGGGAGCATCAACTACTATGTGTACTTACACAAGGAAGTGCATAACACCAAGTTATCAGTACAGATGTTGCCCTCAAGATGGAGTCTACAAGCTAATCTTCTACTTTTATGAACTTGATAGTTAAGTATAAGAGAAACTAGAATTTGTGGGTGGAAGCTGGTACTATCAAAGTAACTTTGAGTGACTCTTAGGGTATGGCTACACTTGCAGCTGTACAGCGCTGCCGCGGGAGTGCTCCCGCAGCAGCGCTTTGAAGTGCGAGTGTGGTTGCGGTGCCAGCACTGGGAGAGCTGCAGGTACTCCACCTCCCCGTGGGGATTAGCTTACAGCTTATGGCAAACGCCAGCCTCATTGGCTCCTACTGCCAAGAAATACAGAGGCATTATTCTGTGCCCTTTGCAGCGCTGTAACTTGCTGCACTCAGGGTTGTTTTTTTTTTTCACACCCCTGAGCAAGAAAGTTGCAGCGCTGTAAAGCGCCAGTGTAGCCAAGGCCTTAGAAATGGAGAATACTGCTGCATAAAGACCAAACTACAGTTTCTGTATGAAGCCATTTGTATGTTTTAGGAGGACAACTCTTTGTGGTACACTTGACTACTTGCCTCCTGAAATGATTGAAGGGAGAACACATGACGAAAAGGTGGATCTCTGGAGCCTGGGGGTTCTGTGCTATGAATTTCTAGTAGGGAAACCTCCTTTTGAGGCAGAGACATACCAGGAAACTTACAGAAGTATTTCAAAGGCAAGTATTGGGTCACTTTCATTTCTTCCTTCTAAGTCACCTATTCAGTGATATTAAATAGATATGGGGTGATAAAACTTAAATTGTTTTTTTTCAACTACTTACAGGAAGGAAAATGGGGCCTCAATTTCCTATGGTTTCCCATGGCTAATCAAAGAGCAGCCTAGCAGCTCTGATCCATCAGGAATTACCCTGATTTTATCTAAATCAATCTTTGGAGAAGGCTGGATTCTTCTCTTAATATGGGCTGTAACCCAGTGTAAATTAACATACAAGCCACAGCAAAACTTGTACTGTCAGTGGGAGGTGTGCATAAAAATCAATGTAGTAAATAATAATCAGTTACCTGTAACTTTGTTCAATACACTGTTGCTACATTCATCATCCCTCTGAGGGAAAATAGTCACTTTTAGGACCACTACTTTCTGTCCTTTGTTTCTCTTCCTTCTCCTACACCAGGTCTTCCCCTCTTTTTCCCTTTCTCTTTTCCCTACAGTAATTCCCTTTTTTTTCCCTCCAGAGGCTTCTCTTATCCTTTTTTTTTTTTTTCCAATTCAGCTACTAGAAATGAGTGATTGAATAGTTGAATTCTGGCATTTAAGGTGCCATGGGTATTTAGATTTACCCTAGTTTCATGGGAGCGTTGGGTCGAATTTGTAACTTCGTCAGTGTTTCAGGCTGCATGAAGGCTTCTACTTGCTTCACATATGCAAGGTTGCTTTAGTAATTATGAGGACAACAAAATTTCTAGCTCAGTGTCTCACAGTGAATTGGTTCACATACCACCTTAAAAAATCATTGTGAAGTGAATGGATGGAACACAAAGCTTATGTTCCCCCAGTGCTACATGTACCACATTTTGGAGATTCCTGGTTTTACTCCTGGGTGAATTCTGTGCCAGTGCACAATACAGAATTTCTTTTCCCCCACAGAAATTGGCTGCAGTGCTGCTGGACCTGACAGAGCCCAGCTTGCGCATAGAAGACACTGTTGGGGGGGGGGGGGGAGGGAGCTAGAGGGTTCCCGGCAGCTGCAGTTCCCTATGCACCCTGAGGGAAGGAGACAGCGGTGTGCAGGAAACTCTACAGAAGCTTGGGACCCACCATCAGGCTGTTTCTCTTGCTGGATCCCTGGGCTCTGAGGGGTGGGAGGTCTCTGGGTTGGGGAGCGGGGGGGGGGCATGGCGGGGCGTTGGGGAGGAGGGGGTGTGGGTATCTGGGTTAGGGGGGCCCTGGCTGAGCTCAGAGAGGGAGGGGTGTGGGTATCTGGCCACTCGGCTGGACTGTGGGAGTGGGCAGAGAAACTGGGCTGTCATAGGGATTTCTTTAGCTCTCTACTCCTGGGGGAAAATTTTGTGTCTGTATTGTTAGACATACTTGCTGACAAGTATTTTGAAATAAATTACCAAAATAATTGAAACTGGTGTGATCATGTACTGTTATTTTGACTCAATTTTCAGAAATTTAAAATATTGTGCACAGAATTTTTTTGGTGCAGAATTCCCTCAGGAGTAACCTGGTTTGCTTCTGTATAGTTGAAATATGACATGAGGCTAGGGGGGAAAAAAATCAGTCAGATCTCATATGGGCTGACTGATAACACTCTTCTAAACTTTCCTTTGGCTCATCTACATCCCAGTATTCTGCTTTACTCCCTGTACAACTACAAACAATTTCTAGCACCTGGAAATGTTAGTTCTATATTATTTACCACTAGAATCCTAACTTAATGCTTGTTTTTAGGTGGAATTCAGATTTCCTCCTTTTGTAACAGAGGGAGCTAAGGACTTAATTGTAAAGCTCCTGAAGCATAATCCCTACCAGAGGCTGCCACTGAAAGACGTGCTTGCCCACCCATGGATTACCACAAACTCTACAAAACCACCAAGCAGCCGGAAGAGTGAGGCTGCTACCAATAACAGAACACCATCTTAGCAAGGTGTCCCTTTCATACTATAAACAATCTCAAATGAACCATAAACAAAAAGAACCTTGTAACCATGACTACTGTAATGCAGCCAGTAAAGGTTGCTTGCAAGGAGACTTTTTAATAAAAGACCTGCTAATTAAAACAGACTGGGGCACAATTCAGTTGCGTGAGCTATTTACCATTTTAAATTCTCTCCTACTGTAATGGAGAAAACTTTTTTATATATATAGAGAGAGAGAGCAGTTTGACAAGAAGTGCACTTAAAGAAGTTGATAGAATATTAGCCAACATACTTGAAGTCCAGTTTGCATATGGGTCATAGGTATGAGGCAAAGCTAAATGTTGTGTTCTTGCCAAGGGCCCTATGATGTGATCAGTCTTAATTTTTGGCTCGTGCTTCCTAATAGCAAGAGCCAGTTGTGGTTCTGGGTATCTGTCATGGTCAAATAGTGCAATAATAAATCCTTGAGTTACCTGCATTCTAATTTATTGGGCTGCTAAGGTTATCACAAATGTGCAGTGATCTGAAGCTGAGTGGAAAAATGAATGTGCCTCTTCATAAATGTGTCCTAATAATTGTGTGCATTTCTTGCTTCTGTGTACTCTTTGGCCTGTTGTTGTCTTGAGGGGTGAGGCACTTAACATTTGTTAAATAAAGACTTGTTACATTCTGACAGGATGGTAAGGCTTACTTTATTGCACATACTGCTGGACCTATTACACATCAACATTCTTAAACCAGAAAAATATAGCAAAATGTATCAAACTAAAATGTAGACACTTCCTATTCTATGAAACATAAGAGCCTGATCTCAGACATTAGTATGTTTTGTAGAGCCTTGTGACTTTACTGTACAGTTCCATGGAGGGTCATTAGCAATTGCTTCAAATCTTTATTGTTCAGCTAAATTATTGGTATAACTGCTGTAAGTCTAGTGTTGAGGTAAAGAGTGAAGGGTGGGAGTAGGCTAATAATTCTTCTAAAACAAAACTAGCTTTTCATAACTAATATGGAAACATTTATACTAATTAAAGTAACCCTTGCAGCACTGTAACTGTCTGCATAGTCTGCATCAATTTAAATGACAAACTTGTGTAGACAGGCCCATACACAGATTAAGGACCCACCTGTGTCTTAAAAACAAGTTACTAAAACCTCTGCCCTAACCAGCATAGTGAACAGCAATGAAGGGGGGTGTGTCTGCCTTAACTGGCAGGTTTTTAAAATGTGAATATAAGGAAGGTGGTTAGTGCTGAAATGTCAAACTCCACAAAGTTTGGTATCCTTAATCTACAGGTAATAAACTCATGTTAATTTTCCTTTGCATGTTGTCATGCTGCAAGGAAAATCCAAACCCTGAGGTGGAAAGAGGTGCTAGTAGCAGCTTGTTTATGGGTCTGTGGATATGTTTGTCTAAAGTGTCTGTATTGAATTAACTAAGGTAGTAGAAAAAGAAGCTCAAAGTGCTTCAGCCCGCTACTGTGGATACAGTAAACAAGACTTCCACATGTAAAGGTGAGCACTGAGGCACTTGAATGACTTCTGTGGTTAGAAGTGGCTAATGTTTTGACTTGGTCATCTCTCCTGTCAGTTTCCAGGGAAGTGTCTCAGACTGCATCCACAGAAGGGAATAAGTGTATTCTTACTTCATGTTTGCAAGACAGTCTAGTTTTAATGTGTCAGTATGTACAGAAGCACTAGTAGGGAGCCTGTGGAATTCATTATTTTTTCCAAGATGCCACTGAATTAGGGATCTTGTTTAAGTGCCCTGCTGGGGCATGCCTATATAGTTGCCTCTTGCTCTTTGGCCTTCCTCACAAGGTCAGTTAATGGGTTCCCAGAACATATTCACTGCACTGTTTCACAAAGCTGGGCAGCATTAGGAAGCCAGCATTTACATCCAGCTTGCAAATAAGGTATAGGTAGACAAGTAGCAGTGGGTGAGCTAAGCAACTTGGAGATAAGGGGAGAAGCTGAGCTCAGGAAACAGCAACTGAAGTGACTAGTTCTTTTCTTAGGGACACAGAACAGGGAAGAGGTTCTGAAGATCACTTAAGCAGTAATGCAGAAGTCCAGATAGTGGTCCCAGCCCATTAATCTAGGATTTTTTGATAATTTTCTAGCTATGATCTAATTGCTACTCCTGGGTGAATTCTGTGCACAATATTTTAAATTTCTGCAAATTTTGCCAAAATAACACTAGATGATCACAGTACTTTCAATTGGGTAATTTATTTCAAAATACCTGTCAGCAAGTAATACAGAGACAAAAAAATTCCCCCAGGAGCAGAGAGTTAAAGAAACCCCCTTTGACAACCCAGTTCCTGTTTCTCTGCCCCTTCCTTGAGCCCAGTTGGGTGGCCAGAAACCCACATCCCCTACCCCCAGAGCTCAGCCATGGCCCCCCCCCCCAACCTAGATGCCCACATCCCCTCCTCACCAAAGCCCAGGGATCCCAGAGGAGAAACAACCTGATGGTGGGTCCCAGGCTGGTGTGGAGTTTCCTGCACACTGATGTCTCATTCTCAGGAAACTGCAGCTGCTCAGAACTCTCTAACTCCCTCCCTCTTCCCTACCAGGCAGTGTCTTCTATGTGCAAGCTGGGCTCTGCAGCTACCACCACTGCAGCCGATTTCTATGGGGGAAAATTCTGCGCACACAACATTTCTCAAATTCTGCATTGCAGTGGTGCTGAATTCCCCCAGGAGTAAATTGCATGTGATGGGGCAAAATGGAAAAAGGATATAGGGGGGGAAAAAAATCATGTTGCCACAGGATTTGATCCTGCAGTGAATATACACAGGACCCTGTGTTCAACAATTTCAGTGGGGATCTGTGCAATCGCTGGTCCATGTCTATGCTTCTCAGTCTTCACTTTTACAAGATGCAGTGATGCAACTCTACTTAAGTACTGCTGTTTCACATGCAATACATTTTCCACTGCACATTCCTTTGGTGTTTTGGAGTACTGCAGTTTTTACAATTGTATGCATTGCAATTCCATAAACTAAATCATATGTATACAAGCTTAAGATATTTCTTAGTGGGAAAATAAATAAATAACTAGAAGGGAAAAAAATATTTATTGTATTTTCTACCAGTGTTAACAATTCTATAAGACCTTTACTACTATTTCACAAACTAATTGTTTTCAAGCTTACAAATGATTCAGAAATTCAAAATATATTCTTGATTTAAAATACATTGCAAGAAGGTTAATCTAAACAAAAAGTTGCAAATGACAGTTTTTACAACCAGATTTGTCTAATGCAGAGGTAAAAAATAGTGTCTCAATCTGATTTAAAGGGGACAAGTGCAGTTTAGTTACTTCACTCAGCAAATGAAATTAAACTTTTAAAATATAAGCAGTGTGTGGCATGCTGGTGACTTCTAAAGTAAGCATTGTTTCCAGAAACCAGAAAATCATGACTGCATTACAGGAAGTGATGGATAGAAGGACTGGAATGCTACTTGTTTTTCTAATAGTGATAATAGAAAAATACATGTTTCCTTTTTTAAAAAGGAATCAGTGTTCGACCTTGAGTAGAATGTCTAAATTTCCTTAAAATCCCCGAAATGTTTTAGCAGCTAGCAAATTGTAGGAGACTTGGGAAGTTACTGTTAGGAATTAACAATGCAACAACAACCCCACCACCACCTTCAATGGTTACTTAAAAATATTTTAATTTTATCCAGAAAGTCTATTATTCAGTAGTATCACCAGAAGGCAATTTCAATAAAAAAAGTCAAAACATTCCAGCAATTAAAATAAAATAAAATGTAAACTCTGCTTGATAAGCTGATTTCAGGGTTACTTATAGACTCAATCACAAACTAGCTTACACACCACTTCAGGGATGTGAGGCACCCCATTTTGCCTCTGCACAAACTACCTGCATCATGGGTCACAATACAAGAGGGAATACAGCCACCTAGGAGCAGCTAACTCTCTCCTGGCCAGGCAGTGAGCCGGCCCGAGCAGCAGAACAGGTGGACAAGGTGATTTAAGCTACATTAGAAAGAAGGCTGGCACAGCTTACATCTCCCATGGAGCAAAGAGGAAGCAGGGACCACACTGCAACTCTTAGTCACAATATGGCCTCTGCTCCTGGGGTAGTGCAGTTATATGCTTCCCCTTACTCAGGGCAGCTTGCAAGCTGCCAATTTAGCCCTAAGTCATCAAAATCCCTTGAGGCATACACAATAACTGTATTGCATAGCTATATGTACCACATTATGATAGGAACATTGTCACAGTAATAAAATATTTAAGAAGCAATTTTCAACCAATTATTTAAAAGAATAAGTTTATTGCAATTTTGACAGCTCCTTAGTTCTTTGCACTTCCCTCAGCTTGGAGGGTGAAGCTAAATTAATCTGTTTATATTCCATTTCACTTGCATTATGCTGCAGTGTTCATTTTACCAACACTGCAGAGGAACATCCAGATAAAGCTACTGAAACTATTTCTATTTCATTTTGTAATTAAAAACAAAAAAAATCTAAATCTTGGGCCTAAAACTACTACCAAGTGCTCATTTAGGTCAATCTCACTTAGGGTAGGTCTACACTACAGGGTTAAGTCAATCTAAGTGAATAACATAGCTGGAGTCGATGTAGCTTAGGCCGACTTACTGTCGTGCATACACTGCGCTGGGTCGACAGGAGAAGCTTTCCCGTCGACTTACCTTTGCTTCTTGTTCTGGTGGAGTACTGGAGTCGATGGGAGAGCGATCCGTGGTCGATTTAGCGGGTCTTCACTGGACCTGCTAAATCAACCCCCAGTGGATCGATCACGGCAGCATTGATCCACGGTATGCACAGACATACCCTTGACTTCACTGTAATGCTTCTGCAATGCAAGAGCAATGTAGCACATTGGTAAGTGTTTGGAATTTACTGTAGAGATCAGAACTAAGCTTTTTTTCTGTTCACATTAAAATAGTTAATATGCATCCCATAGTAGGTAGCTCAGACCTGCAGATTTCTTGGCTTGATGAAGTATAGACATTGCAGCAGTTTGTAGAAACATGCCATATTGAGTTGTGAACAGCAAGCCAAATGGACAACTCAAACATCTAAGGAAACAGCACTTTAAAATGGTATCTGATGTGAGCAATAAAGAGTCCTAAAAGTATAGATCATTCCCATATTAAGTCTTAATTGTTAGTTTAATATAAGAATCAAGTAACTAGCTGGTGCACACAACAGTCTGCAAAATTATAGCATATGGACTTCAGGAATGTATGTGAGCTTCTGCAGGGGTTGAGAACCTGCTACAGCTCGATTCCAGTTGTAAACATGTCTGCTAATACAGGGCCTGATCCACCACATCAAAGCCTATCGAAGTCTTGCCACCGACTTCAATGGGCTTTGGATCATGCCCACAGACTGAAATTGTGGTCCCCTTAAGTCAGTAACAAAATTTCCATTGACTTCAGGGGAGTCAGGATTTCACTCAGTCTACAGCACTCTAGTATAAATAAGATTCCAGTAGGGCAAGCTGCTAGCCAACCAGGAGAGTGAGCTTTTAAGTCATGCTCAGTAACCATACAACTTAGAAGTATGGAAGTACAGCATGGCAAGAGTGTCTTTTCAGAGCAACAAATTATTTTAAATGGGCAGCAGATAAATACTAAGCACTGAGTTGGTGTATCAACAGAGGCAGTCACATGATAGGACAGAGTATGCTTCAGAGAATAATTAAATGGGGATTCAACCTTAATTTAGTTCCTGAAATACACTATTATGAACTAGTGCTGCACTGTAGCAAGTGTGTTTCACCAAGAAAAAAGTAAGGCCTAAAAGGCTGAGCTGAAAAGATACTAAGATATATGTTCTAAACAGTTTCCTCATTGGTAGGTAAGTGCTTATGTTATCACTTGCAGGAGTTTTCAGATACCATTTTAACAAAGTTCTCAAGGGAAGAGAAGGAAACGAAAGTGGATATCAACCTTTTCCCGAAAGAAACATTTACCTGAAAAGACAAGTCAAAAATGCAAGATGAGATCAGTATTAACATGAGTCCAAATACGGTAACTGCAGTTGCACAGCACTTTAAAAAGCTATATGAACATATATGAAATCTTTTTTTAAATCATGGGTTTGAGGCAGGCGGTTTGAAGAAACCAATCTTACGGAAATATCGGACAAGAAATGGCACAGAAACTAAGGTAATGCTGATTCGGACTGGAACAAACGCTTTGTGAATAGCGTAGGCCAACACAAATGTGCTTGTACCAGCAGCCACTTTGGATTGCACCAATGCTTCATTGAATCCAAGTTTTAGGAGAACTGCAGTCATGTCCACACCACTGGGGAGGGAAAAAGGAAAAAAGAATTTATTGTAATTTTTTTGTTTTTTAAATCAAAAAGTTGTACTAGTTCCCTTATGTTAGTAAAGGGATCTTTTGTTTACTTAGGATAATGCTCCTGTTCCCTAACTGAACACTTACCTTAGTTACAGCAGAACAGTGTTAATGTTTATGTCATTACTTAAAATAAAGCAGTTAAATCAGAATCTGGCACACTGTTTAACACAATGGATGAGTTTCTGGAGCCACTCTAGGTTTATACTGCTCTCACTGAGATTAGATTGCAATCTTTCTGACAATTCAGGGGGCCCATGCTGTTTGACATTTCCCTTTTTCTATGTAAATCAAAAACCTAAAGCACAGATGCATTAAGAAATTAAAATTCCAACAAATACAATAAACTGATTGACTTAAAGAGGCATCATCAACTAGAAATCTAATCAATTATAAATTGTAACTTGAGATATTACATTGGTCTCTGAGCCCTCCCATACCTCCTAGCTAATTTTTGTGGTTTTACAAGTTTTTAATTTTTTTTTTATATTTTTCCTCTTCCCCTATTGCTGTGTGAAAGGCCCACACAACATGCAGAAACTGAAAAAGCATAAAGTGCTGTCAAATGCACAGTGTGATATTTTTGACAACTTCAGATGATGCCTGTTACAAGAGTAGGAAACAACTTTTCAGACTGAAGTGTGATATTTTCCCCTTCCCAGATTGGTGTCCCTATAAAACCAAATACCTTCTCATTCATCCCCCCATTTCTCTGCTTTCACAATTGTATAGCTGCAGCATCAGCCCAATAGTCAGATATGTCTCTTACAGTTAAAAAATAATAAAAATGTAGGGCTGGAAGGGATCTCAAGAGGTCACCTAGACCATCCCCAACAGGTGTTTATCTAACCTGTTCTTAAAAACCTCCAATGACAAGGATTCCACAACCTCCTTAGGTAACATCCCTGTTCTATTATTCTACTTTCTGAATTAAAAAAAATAATAAATTGGAAGTTTGTAAATAATCTTTACAAGATTTAAAGTTTAACCAAGGTGCAAAATGAAACAGACCATCAATAAATCTGACTTAGAGTAAGACAGCAATACATCCATACATAATGCTGAAAGTTTGCTAATGGAGGAGTAAAAAGGCTGTTTGAATGCTGAATAACTTATGTAAAAACAGACCAAAGGAAAGAGGGACTTGTCATCTCCTGCCATCGATCAGTCACGTATATATTGCAAACACGGAAGCCATAACTATTTTCAGTTGTCTAGAATAGGCTGTAAATTCTGGAGTATTTCCCACATGACCTTGCAATGGTCCACTTTTTTCCCCTCTGCACTTCTCACACTTGGCCATACAATTAGACTTAGCAGGATTTGATTTATGTCCTTAGTCACTGGTAAGTGTCAATTTCACCTGACACAGAAATCAACAGCAACAAAAAAAATCCATCCTCAGTTGGCAAATGCACCTTGCACCTGCAGGAATCTGGCGTCACTGGCCTCACAGCTGTGCAGGGAGCCCTCTGCAGTCCTGGTGACTCACTCCCTGGCCAGGAATGCAGAGTTCATCTCTGGATAGGAGCTGTTCAGCAGCTGGGTGGCATCCCCCCAAGCTGGTGGCTCCTCCTCCTTCTGAGGACTCTGGCCAAAGGTCTCTGTTCTGCCAAGCCAGGATCACAGCCTCTCTTGCACCTTGTGCCCTCCTGTCTCAGGCCTCTCAGCCACACAGGGAGCTCCCTGCAGCCTTGATGTCAGGGCTACCCTTCCCCCCTTTATTCCCTACGGATGTGAAAATTAAAATATTTAATATTGATTTTTATTTTTAAGCTTTTTTTAAATTTTTAATTGTCGAACTTACAAAAAAAAATCAAGTTCTGCAGTGCCTACATGTAATGGTACATTAATCGTTTCGTAACAGGGGAGTTATGTTTGTGCAGTGCACGAGGGATCTTTGCTGCCATCATGTGCTCCGTTCCTGTAAATAATTATGTACATTTCTAAAAATAGGCCATGATCCCACCAAAAGCCATGTACAAACTCCTCTTCCCCTCCACCCCCCCGGTTGTCACCCTTCTGGTTTTTTTTTTAAATCCAGTCCTATATTTGTTTTAATCTTTCTGTTCCTTCTGCAGTTATAGGCAAAATTCTAACTGGTGTCTTTCAAGAAACCTACCAGCCTACATTATTCTTTTGCTCTCCTTTCTTGCATGCAAGTGCCCAAGTAGATCTCCAGGGTAATCAGGGCTGGATTTAGATTTTATGCGTCCCTAGGCATAGCATCTTCAGCACACCCCCTGCCTACAGGTGACCTTTCATTAGTTATTATTATTATTATTATTATTTTTTTTTTAAACAGAACACACAAACTTTTAATCCTCTTTTAATTTTTAGGTGCCCCATGGCACAAACCTGCAATGCCTCACTGGAAATCTGGCCCTGAGGGTAATCACCTTGTTTTGGATACAGTTCTGTTTTTATTTGATTTATACTGAATTAAAACAACAGTCTTCAGCTCCAGCACACAGTGGTGGCCCTCAGATCTACACCGCTCAAGCCAGTGTTTCATTAAAACAGCATGTCCCTAGAACATGACTATAAACTCCCTTCTGGATGGCTGCACTGGCACACTCCCCATCCTGCATGCCCCCAGGTGTAGAGCAAGGTACATTTTAAATGCAAACCCTCATCTTTACTCTTGCTTATCTCAATACAGACTGGTCCCAGATCTGCAGCTGCAGATACATGGATCTCCAGCTGGATGCCATGAGACTTCTGCACATAGAGCAGACACAACATTGGGCCCTGACTCGTCTCAGAAGTTAAGTACTACCTCAAAAATCCATGCCTGCTTGATATTTCTTATTTTATACACAAGATTACCCAAGGCCAGAGAGTCTGCAAGAGAAACCACACCTTGAAACAGCCAGGTAGAATATTCCCAAAGACATTAACGAAATTCCAACGTGGAATGAAACTCCTACAGCGCCATATTCTTTAAAAACTTTTTTCAGCTGCTGGGATTTGTTGGGTTTCTTCTCGTCTTCATCACTGGGATCCGTGACTTCCTTTTCAGGGGATCTACTTGTGTCCTAGCCAAAAAGAAAACAATGATTTAGAACGAACACTCACGTGACACACAATGTCCAGGTTCCAGTTAATTGTCTCAAGCTACTTGCTAAGAAGCAAAATAAAGCACAGAACTCTATGCCGCGCTGTTCTTGGGTGCTTTGGATGGGGGAGCAAAACAAAGATGCATAGCATTAGGTGCAATTTACCCATGGAAGAGAGTCCACATGAGCCATTAATCCAGGTTTAAGGGATCATTGAGCTCTGTGTGGACCCCAGCACTAGGGCAAGATTTCCTGTTACAGAATAATAAATATAGACAATATAATCCCGATCCTAAAACTGACTCTGTTCAGGCACAGTTCCACCCACACAGTCACTTGTAGGATAGGATCCTTAGTTTGCATGCCAGAATGATTTTGCTTTGTACCTCAATCCTCAGCCTCACAGTGCAGATTAAAGACCACTGTATCGCCAAAGGCCAAATGACTGGTAATAGAAAGCACATTTGACACTCCTGGAGAAGGCCCAACATTTTAAGCTCTTGTAAATCATGTTCTGTGCATCAGCAACATAGAGAAAGAACCTGGGAATTATTGCTGTAGCTTGGTAGCAATGAGCAGCACTATCCCCTGGCTGTAAAAATGCTGCTGCAGCAGCAGCAAATGCAAATATGCTAGCACTGGTTTGGCAGCCACTGACAGACTTCTGCCATAGCCACTGGGGAACCCATTTCATTTCTTCTTCTGGCATTTCTGTAGCAGAATAAGGTTTAAAACAGAATTTTTATATTAAAAGTAGGTTTCAAAGCAATGTGGTCCTAACCGTGCAGGTAGAGCCTCAGGTACCAGATCTGACAACAGTCTTGGACATTATCTTCTCTTAACCCCAGAGGAAATGTTGGCCAAGACAAGAGGGAAAACCTTGGGACCTCTCATTTATTACTGGACAATAGAATGGACAGAAGGGTTTCCTCTTCTTCAATTTACTTAATAGTAGTGGTGGCATTCTGACAGCCACTGAGACTGAAGCCCCCTGTTTATTTACAGGGGAGGCAGTGCCACTAGA
The DNA here is from genome assembly GCF_016161935.1 of Mauremys reevesii. NCBI lineage: Eukaryota > Metazoa > Chordata > Testudines > Geoemydidae > Mauremys > Mauremys reevesii. The sequence continues at coordinate 37,220,415 of NC_052635.1, read as the reverse complement.
TGCTTCCCACTAGTCAATGTGCCTCAAACCGTGACCTGGACAGAAGAGAGAATATTTCAGTTTCCTTTGCCCATTCAGTCTTTCTACTCTCTCAGCCTGCCAATAAGTAGGCCCAGTTAAGCTCCATATTATATATGCTTTCAATTTACAGTGCTAAAGGGCATCTCAGGCAGTCATCATACAACCAGGAGAGGATTCTCGGGAACTCCAGGCTCATTATATCAAAGCCAACTCTGCAAAATGAAATCACAGGATCTGAGCTATGTAGCCTGTTCTTGTCACCCAAGTGGTTTCCATTTCTTTCAATTTTGCTCTCACTAATCTAGGGCACTGGACTAAAATACATTGAGGCAGCTTCTGAATCTGTATTGGCAGTAAGGCAAAAGATTAAGCCAGTACCATGTTAGCAGCTGTTTATTATGACTACCCGGTGTGGTCATGCCCTGTGTATCTACTTGCTCAGTAAAGAAAGCTGAGAGAACAGAATTATTTTCTATAACATCTCTGTAGAAAGTCTATTTTTCTTGGACCCAGGGAGTCCTGTAATGCCAGAAATCAACCCACCAGAAGATTAAGGTACTCAACGTGTTTAAGAATTCACCAGTGACTGAAAGCAACCAAAAGCACAGAGTTGGCCACAATCCTGGGGCTGAATCCCCTTGCCCATATGCATCTGGTTGATGAATTGGGGCCTCAGTGAGGGCAGATCCATATCAATGAAATTTTATTTTTAGATTACTGTTTTGAGACAAAGGAAATTCAGTGTTTACTTGTAGAACCAGTCCTGCAGAAATGCAATGAAAGAAAATATATTTTAAAAGATTTAGTTTAAAAAAGAAAAAGCACAACATATTAGAGAGACTACTTTGAATTGTGAGCATCTGTAGTTATATGACGTTCTTTTGCAATACCAACAGGACTGTTTCCCCCTAAACAAACAAACAAAACAAAAAAAATCTAACTATTAAGAATAAAAAAATTAGTATAGGTCACAGAAGGGTCTCATACAGGAGCATTTTATCTAATAAAAGAAAAATACATGTGGATAATAGTGTGCAGACAGTGGGTGGCCTGACGCAGAAGAGAAAGAAGCTCATGTCAAGAGCTCTAAGTGATACACATTCAATTCTCCTCATGGCATTGCTCTCTTCAGCATTTCTAGTGAAAACAGTATCATTACTTCCATCAGAATTTGCTATTTTTCAGAGGTACTGTACTCTGGAACTCCCATTGATCTTAATGGGTACTAGCTGATGCAAAGCATCTCTGAAAAACCAAAGAGGTGCGTTTTTTATGGTTTACTACTTGGCCATAAAAATTAACCTGGAGCCAAACCTTCACATTGAGAAATTCTGGCACAAACAAGTTTAAAAACAACCTCCCCCCAAAGAGAGAAAAAAAAAATCCAAACACCCACATACAGTTCAGCCAAGTTATGGAATGTTAAAACATTACACATTTTGTTCTAATGGACTCAAGTTGCATTTCTAACCAGGACCACTCCTATTTTTTTTAAAGTTACATGTATTGAACAGTGAAAATACATGTACAGATAACTAAGGGCACTTCCACACTCTGTCTTTGAACTGAAATAGGGAAGAGGATAAAAGAAATAAGAAAGACTATTAGTCCCCTACCCCCGTATATTTTTAAAGTGTCCTGCCCAGTGTAGTTTTAAGTGTCCCAAGTGACTGGGCCTCTACCATATATCTTGGGAAACTATTCTGCAGGCTAATAGATATCGCTGCCTGGAACATTCAACCTAAACTTTCCAACTGAATTTCATCCCTTTTCTATTGTTTCTTAACTGTCATTTCGGAAAAACTGGGTACTTGAGATCTTCTATAAAATTCAAAATGTGCAGTCCACACATGGCAGGAAGTGAGAATCCTTCTGTATTTTATGAGAATATGATGCACACACACACACAAGTACTAGAACTATTTCCTCTATTTTAACACTTTCTGTTCTTAAAACCTATCCAACAGAAACTGCAGCAGCTTGAAAACAAGTAATGTTTTTGGCCACTGTGTGGACAGGACATTATATTTTTAAAAAGTAGCTGTTTTACTGCCTGTTAAAACTGTGTCCAGTCTGTGCAAGTTGGCACTAGCTATTACAACAACATAACTAGAAAGATGTCAAAGAACAAACAACTTCCTATGGGATGGAATAAGACTATTTCCCTCCCTCTGTACCCTGCTGTGAGACCACCTCCCCAGTGGCGGCTCCTTGGCATCTTTATTCTCTTGATACTGATGTAGAAAATTAACCTATTTTAGACGGAAACACTGCAGAACCTGAGAAATTATGTTGCACAGATTAGGTCCTTATAGTCAGCGGACACACAGCCCCTTTTCCTCTCAATGGGACACTGCTTCCCACTCCAGACCCCATGCATGATGCAGCTTCGTAAGACACAAGTGGACTGTATGGAATGGGAGGAAGCCTAGGGCGGTATCGGTATGTGCCAATATCGACCGGGATACGCGGACAACACAGGGCAGCAAAACTAAACCCACTCAGCAAGTTGCTGCTGACTCAGCCTGAGTCACCCTCACCCACCTTCCCGGAGCTCCCGCTGCTGGGGAAGTTGCTGGCAGTTGCTTGCAGAGTTATCTGGGGCTGCAGATGGCTGGACTCGGCGTCCTCTGGCACCTGCTGTTTGTAGCCGAAGCCCTTGTGCGGGGGCAGATAACCCGCCTGAGCCGCGCTGCAGCCGGCCCGGCGGCTGGGATCGGCTGGGGCAAGCAGCGCAGCAGCGGGCAGGAGGCGGAGGGGGCTCTGCAGGCGCAGGCCGCCCAGGGCGAGCCAGCTGCACCCCTGTCGGAAGCTGCGTCGATGCTGCCTCTTGTGCGGAGCCTCTCTAGCTTCGCCTCCAGCGGGGCCAGCCTGCACCTGGCCGCCTAGGAACGGCGGGGCTCCCGCTGCTGCTCCGGGGCTGCCCACCTTGCTCCGGACGATGCGCGCGGCGGCTCGGAGCAGCGCCCCCGGGGCCAGCGCGCGCTGCACCGCAGGAGGGCCCAGGTGCACCAGCCAGGGCATTGCTGGAACAGGGCCCCTTGGCCCGCGAGCCCGGCGAGGGAAGCAGCCCAGGCCCGCCCCGCCAACCCAGGCACCCTCCTCCTTAAAGAGACAGCGCCCCTGCCCAGCGAGCCGGACGGCAGCCCAGCTGGGAGCAGTCCCTCGCAGCTACTGGCAGCCTCCTCCTCGGACCCTGTCGTCCTCAGTAGCTAAGAAGACTATATAAGCAGCCAGGAAGGAAAGGCTGGGGAGGAGAAAGTCTGAAGGAAGGCAGGACTAGCTGCTAGTAATAAAACTGTACCCTTCCCCGGAAGCAAGTGAGGGGGAAGCTAGTCAATATGGTGTGCAAATCGCTCTCTGGCACAGTGGGGGGTGGCTACGAATGGCAGGAGTTGTGGTGGCCTGGCTAGGAAAAGGCTAGGAAAGGCTCCCAGGGCCAGGGATTCCATGCCAGCACGTCTCATGGCTGCAGGAGTGCAGAGGGGAAGCCCACAGGGTCTGGGGCCAATCTACAGCCCTCCCTTAATTCCCAGCACAAAGCCTTGTTGTTTGGGATGGCATGTGTGTGTGTGAGACTCTCGCCTTAAATACAAACCTCTGAATTTAAGCATCACCGAGTTTGGCAAAGAACATGGGAATAGCCTTACTGGGTCAGATTAATGAGTCATCGAGCCCAGTATCCTGTCCTCCAATAGTGGCCAGTGCCAGATGCTTCAGAGGGAATGAACAGGGCATGGTTAAGGACTCATCATAAAAGGTGAGTTGCAAAGGGACAAAAACTGGCTTGT